>NC_060142.1:53852767-54161455 GCF_021461385.2 Schistocerca piceifrons | reverse complement strand
TTTCCGGAAAGCTTTTGACACCGTTCCTCACAAGCGACTTCTAATCAAGCTGCGGGCCTATGGTGTATAGTCTCAGTTGTGCGACTGGATTCGTCATTTCCTGTCAGGAAGGTCGCAGTTCGTAGTAAAATTTTGCCGCGATGTTTTGTTGTTCTTTATTTCAGGCACCCCTATTCACAAAACACTGAAGTTTGTATATCTTGTATATCACCACTGAGTCGATTAGCAAACTTACACACAAAATTTGAACCAACTCTTCGAGGATCGTGGGGGAAGGGCGAAATACATCCCTTAATCATTTGACCTGGAATCACCCAAAGGTGACTCGAAAACACATGTAGTGAAGTAATAACTTTCCAAAATTGCTGCCAGATGGCGCTTATATATAGCCATTCGGAAATAGAAGGGAATGCCTGAAAATGACGCTTTTTGAAAAGAATGGTCAGAGCTGCAAGCGAAGCCATAGAAAAGGACCTTCCAGAGACAAGATCCCAAAATTATAAATATTCTGTAATTCATCTACTTCACCTGAAAGGAGAGAGGCAAGACATAAAAAACACTGGATCCACCAGACTCCTCTCCATGATGTGCAATATGTTCACAAAAACTGACACCAAATGCTTTCAAAGAAGCACTGGACCGAAACAACACAGATAGAAGCCGGAAGTTGCGAGATCGGGGCAGTACGGTGGATGAGGAAGGACAGGCCAATGAAGTTTTGTGAGTACCTCTTGGCTGGGCAGAGTTGGATGAAATCTTGTGCTGTCACGGGGATTCAGGAATTCGTTTGTATTTTCGTGGCGTTGAACAAGTTGAAGTCGTTTCCTCAATTTCTTGAGATTATCACAGTACACTTCCTAGTCGACTGCTATACTTTGAGGGAGGACATCAAACAGAACAACCGCTTCAGAGTCCCAGAAGACTGTCGCCATCACTTAAACAGTCGAGTAAAACTGAAGTGATGTCAGGTGTTCCCCAGGTCAGCGTCCTGGGACCTCTGCTGTTCCTGATCTATATAAATGACCTGGGTGACAATCTGAGCAGTTCTCTTAGGTTGTTCGCACATGATGCTGTAATTTACCGTCTAATAAGGTCATCCGAAGACCAATATCAGTTGCAAAGCGATTTAGAAAAGATTGCTGTATGGTGTGGCAGGTGGCAGTTGATGCTAAATAACGAAAAGTGTGAGGTGATCCACATGAGTTACAAAAGAAATCCGTTGGAATTCGATTACTCGATAAATAGTACAATTCTCAAGGCTGTCAATTCAACTAAGTACCTGGTTGTTAAAATTACGAACAACTTCAGTTGGAAAGACCACATAGATAATATTGTGGGGAAGGCGAGCCAAAGGTTGCGTTTCATTGGCAGGACACTTAGAAGATGCAACAAGTCCACTAAAGAGACAGCTTACACTACAAACGTTCGTCCTCTGTTAGAATATTGCTTCGCGGTGTGGGATCCTTACCAGGTGGGATTGACGGAGGACATCGAAACGGTGCAAGAAAGTGCAGCTCGTTTTGTATTATCACGTAATAGGGGAGAGAGCGTGGCAGATATGATACGCGAGTTGGGATGGAAGTCATTAAAGCAAAGACGTTTTTCGTCGCGGAGAGATTTATTTACGAAACTTCAGTCACTAACTTTCTCTTCCGAGTGCGAAAATATTTTGTTGAGCCCAACCTACATAGGTAGGAATGATCATCAAAATAAAATAAGAGAAATCAGAGCTCGAACAGAAAGGTTTAGGTGTTCGTTTTTCCCGCGCGCTGTTCGGGAGTGGAATGGTAGAGAGATAGTATGATTGTGGTTCGATGAACCCTCTGCCAAGCACTTAAATGTGAATTGCAGAGTAATCATGTAGATGTAGATGTAGGCTGTTTCTCCTACTCCATCAAAGAGTTAAGATAAATAATACCCAGTCAACTACAAAATTACAACCATATAAGTAAATTTAGTTTAAAATAGTGCTGTATTTGTCAATCGGCACATTTGACATTGTTAAGTTTGTTGCGAGAATAAAAATGAAACAATGAAGTGACTAAACTGAACACAACATGAAGTCTGTGGCACTGACATCAGGTAGCTAACCACTACAGTAGCCCTCGTTGCTCCGACAATACTGGCAGCGAAACGTCAGTCAGTCGAAAACACTCACTTCGCAATCAAAAACTAGAAAATTAACCCGAAGAATACGAACGCACGCTTTTCTTACATGAGAGTTTTGTTACAATGCAAACGGAGACTAGTTTTGAAATTCATTCGTGTCGTTTGTAGAACAAACCCACACGCACTACTGACAGACTGAGCGATACTGCAACCAAGACAGATAAACAAGTGAGGCGGCACCAACAGCGCATGCGCAGTGAAGATCAAGGTCGGCCGTTCGCGGAAGGTCTCAGACTGCGTGAGTCTCATAGATATACGCTGACTGCCAGGTTCTATTACGGACATGAATGTGCGAATGGACCCTACGGTTAAGTTGACAAAGAGAGAGAGAGAGAGAGAGAGAGAGAGAGAGAGAGAGAGAGCTGCTACACTCACCCGTTCGCTGCTGCAGCTCGTGTGCATCTCCCGATAGTATGAATGAGGCATACCGTTAAACTGGGAGGGAGAGTTGGGAGGGAGGGAGGGAGGGAGGGAGTGAGAGAGAGAGAGAGAGAGAGAGAAACGACGCCAGAGCGCTGCTACACTCACCTGCCTTTTGCCTCAACTCCAACTCCTTCCGTCTCACCTCACCATCTGTATATAAGAAGTGGGCCGCCTTGACTGATAATCAACGGGGCAAATTATCTGTGAAAGTTTGGCTCCGGCGGAGAATTCCTGAGTCATCTGTTGTCAGCAGAAGAGCTGTGTGTCCGAGAGGAAAGTGCACCGTCGTAGTGGCTAAGGTAAAATCGAAGCTACTACGCTTGTGACGGATCTATCTATGGCAGTGAGTCATAAGATATGTCAATAGCTCCGGTGACATCATTCTTCTTATCGTATATGATCAGATAGTTTCATGTTCCATGGATCGGGTGGAGGATTTATTATGATTTTGTACGTAGAGACACTTAATATTCATATTATACAGTCATACATAAATACAGCTATGTGCTGAACATTTAGTGCTTTTTTAACTTTTTCCCAAAGTAAATTAGTAATTCCTATGCACCACCTCTTACGTGCGATGAAACTAGGAATTATCCTACAAAGTAGAAGAAGGTGTCAAGGAGAAGTTTTTTCAACATTTTATTCACATTTTGCTGTCTGTCAGACATTTTATATTACAGAGTAGGTAATCAAAAATTTTGGTGTAGTTCTTAAAGTCAACTTTAATATGGAGTAACGAATGTCATTTTTGCGTCCAGTGTTGTAACTGTGCACATAATTGTTTCTATTCAACTATGGTGAATTATTTACAACGAAGTTCACGAGGGAATACGAATAATGAGACGCGGTTGTCAAAATGCCTAAATACGTTCTGCAAGATGCTCGTGTGTCGGCACCATATATTACTCTTACAGCATGTTTTTTGGCATTGAAAACTTCCTTTCTTAAAGACAAGTTATTCCAGAATATTATTCCATACATTATTAACTAAAATTACGCGAAGTACACTCCTGGAAATTGAAATAAGAACACCGTGAATTCATTGTCCCAGGAAGGGAAAACTTTATTGACACATTCCTGGGGTCAGATACATCACATGATCACACTGACAGAACCACAGGCACATAGACACAGGCAACAGAGCATGCACAATGTCGGCACTAGTACAGTGTATATCCACCTTTCGCAGCAATGCAGGCTGCTATTCTCCCATGGAGACGATCGTAGAGATGCTGGATGTAGTCCTGTGGAACGGCTTGCCATGCCATTTCCACCTGGCGCCTCAGTTGGACCAGCGTTCGTGCTGGACGTGCAGACCGCGTGAGACGACGCTTCATCCAGTCCCAAACATGCTCAATGGGGGACAGATCCGGAGATCTTGCTGGCCAGGGTAGTTGACTTACACCTTCTAGAGCACGTTGGGTGGCACGGGATACATGCGGACGTGCATTGTCCTGTTGGAACAGCAAGTTCCCTTGCCGGTCTAGGAATGGTAGAACGATGGGTTCGATGACGGTTTGGATGTACCGTGCACTATTCAGTGTCCCCTCGACGATCACCAGTGGTGTACGGCCAGTGTAGGAGATCGCTCCCCACACCATGATGCCGGGTGTTGGCCCTGTGTGCCTCGGTCGTATGCAGTCCTGATTGTGGCGCTCACCTGCACGGCGCCAAACATGCATACGACCATCATTGGCACCAAGGCAGAAGCGACTCTCATCGCTGAAGACGACACGTCTCCATTCGTCCCTCCATTCACGCCTGTCGCGACACCACTGGAGGCGGGCTGCACGATGTTGGGGCGTGAGCGGAAGACGGCCTAACGGTGTGCGGAACCGTAGCCCAGCTTCATGGAGACGGTTGCGAATGGTCCTCGCCGATACCCCAGGAGCAACAGTGTCCCTAATTTGCTGGGAAGTGGCGGTGCGGTCCCCTACGGCACTGTGTAGGATCCTACGGTCTTGGCGTGCATCCGTGCGTCGCTGCGGTCCGGTCCCAGGTCGACGGGCACGTGCACCTTCCGCCTACCACTGGCGACAACATCGATGTACTATGGAGACCTCACGCCCCACGTGTTGAGCAATTCGGCGGTACGTCCACCCGGCCTCCCGCATGCCCACTGTACGCCCTCGCTCAAAGTCCGTCAACTGCACATACGGTTCACGTCCACGCTGTCGCGGCATGCTACCAGTGTTAAAGACTGCGATGGAGCTCCGTATGCCACGGCAAACTGGCTGACACTGACGGCGGCGGTGCACAAATGCTGCGCAGCTAGCGCCATTCGACGGCCAACACCGCGGTTCCTGGTGTGTCCGCTGTGCCGTGCGTGTGATCATTGCTTGTACAGCCCTCTCGCAGTGTCCGGAGCAAGTATGGTGGGTCTGACACACCGGTGTCAATGTGTTCTTTTTTCCATTTCCAGGAGTGTATATTAACTTATTGATTTTTTTCCCTCAAGGGTAGCAATCTTTCGAAGTGCAAATCTGGTTTAACTGAGTGCTTTTTCCAATTTAAATTAGTTTAAATTCTCATCATTATGGAGACTAAACTTTTGAAATTTCCTCCTCACTTATTATTTCCTCACCATTAGTTGTATTATTGTCGGTGCTGTACCTATAAATATGCGGAACTGAATATTTTGTGTCCCTCTGGATATGAAAGAGAGACAACCTGTTGAAAACTGGTCAATAATACTTCCGAGTACATTAATATTTCTTTCGTTGTTAATGTGTGTTTAACTGCTACCGGGCCGGCCGAAGTGGCCGTGCGGTTATAGGCGCTGCAGTCTGGAACCGCGAGACCACTACGGTCGCAGGTTCGAATCCTGCCTCGGGCATGGATGTGTGTGATGTCCTTAGGTTAGTTAGGTTTAACTAGTTCTAAGTTCTAGGGGACTAATGACCTCAGCAGTTGAGTCCCATAGTGCTCAGAGCCATTTGAACCATTTTTTGAACTGCTACGGTCGCAGGTTCGGATCCTGCCTCGGGCATGGATGTGTGTGATGTCCTTAGGTTAGTTAGGTTTAAGTAGTTCTAAGTTCTAGGGGACTGATGACCTCAGATGTAAAGTCCCATAGTGCTCAGAGCCATTTGAACCATTTTTGAATGTGTGTTTACATTTATTTACAGTACGGTACTACTGTAATCTTCAAAAATAATTAATTCTGCTTGTTGTGTGTTAGATGGGAGGTTGTTTATAAACGAGAATATCAGAAACATCAGTCAGAGGAGGAAGGGAAAAGATGCTCCGCTCAGTGAATGTGTGATACGCACTGGGTCTTGAATTCAAAAAATGGTTCAAATGGCTCTAAGCACTATGGGACTTAACATCTGAGGTCATCAGTCCCCTAGGCTTAGAACTACTTAAATCTAAATAACCTAAGGACATCACACACATCCATGCCCGAGGCAGGATTCGTACCTGCGACCGTAGCAGCAGCGCGGTTCTGGACTGAAGCGCGTAGAACCGCTCGGTCACAGCGGCCGACAAATAACTAACGTAGTATAATGAAATTGAATTAACAGCAAGTTTTAATCACTGCAGTGTATTGAGGCGTGACGAATATTTAGCAACTCATTATATTTGGATGTAGTTCATTCTACGGACAATAATGTGTGATGTGACCTTCAGAAAAAGTGCACATATATTGGTACTAAATAGTTTAAGGAGACGAGGTCATAAGAGAAGAATTGCAGGAAGTAGGAGTAATTTCTATAGCTCTCCACTCTAAGTCTGATAAGAACACGAGGTGCTCAAAAATGGATCAAATGGCTCTAAGCACTGTGGGACTTAACATCTGAGGTCATCAGTCCCCTAGACTTAGAACTACTTAAACGTAAGTAACCTAAGGACATCACACACGTCCATGTCCGAGGCAGGATTCGAACCTGCGACCGTAGCAGCAGCATGGTTCCGGACTGAAGCGCCTAGAACCGCTCGGCCACATCGGCCGGCCACGAGGTGGCGCGCTCGTGCGATTACTCCACTGTGGTGTTCATTTCTAAAGCTGTTCAGTTCACTGTGTTGTTTCGGTCCAGTGCTTCTTTGAAAGCATTTGGTGTCAGTTTTTGTGAACATATTGCACATCATGGAGAGGAGTCTGGTGGATCCAGTGTTTTTTATGTCTTGCCTCTCTCCTTTCAGGTGAAGTAGATGAATTACAGAATATTTATAATTTTGGGGTCTTGTCTCTGGAAGGTCCTTTTCTATGGCTTCGCTTGCAGCTCTGACCATTCTTTTCAAAAAGCGTCATTTTCAGGCATTCCCTTCTATTTCTGAATGGCTATATATACGCGCCATCTGGCAGCAATTTTGGAAAGTTATTACTTCACTACATGTGTTTTCGAGTCACCTTTGGGTGATTCCAGGTCAAATGATTAAGGGATGTATTTCGCCCTTCCCCCACGATCCTCGAAGAGTTGGTTCAAATTTTGTGTGTAAGTTTGCTAATCGACTCAGTGGTGATATACAAGATATACAAACTTCAGTGTTTTGTGAATAGGGGTGCCTGAAATAAAGAACAACAAAACATCGCGGCAAAATTTCAGAATTTATGGCAGTATATGAGTTACTGTATACCACTGAATAATTATGACAATTACGTAAAAGCTTCCAACCTTAGCACGCTTCTATAACAGTTAATGTTGTGCATTCTGCATAGATTTTATATCGCTTGATTCATTCTTTCTGGGCCAAGCGACACTAAAAATGGTCAGTAAATTTTTTTATGATGCCATGTCTCCCAAGCTTAAATACGAGGGGCGTTCAATAAGCAATGAAACACATTTTTTCAATTGAAAAAATGCACATTTTGTTGTGGGACCTGATGGAATATTCCCACTTCGTCCTTCATAGTTTCGTGAAGTTCCAATAGGTGGGGGCGTTGTAAGCAGCCCTCAAAATGACGTCTTTACGGAGTTGCGTTCCAAGCAGAGATCTGTCACAGATTTTTTTTTTTTTTTTTTACGGAAAACCAAAGCACCACTGATATTCATGGGCGGAGACCTGGCAGTGAACAAAAGCACGGTGAGTCGTTGGGCGACGCGCCTGTTATTATCGCATCTCCTGCGTGCGAGCCATTTGCACACAGCTGCGACTCTGCAGTGTTTTAACGTCCGGACACCTTCATTCCAGGTGATCGACGGATCACAATCAAACACTTTGCTGCACAACTGGACGTCTCTATTTGTGCTGTTGACACACTCGTCCACCAGTTGGGATACTCAAAGGTGTGTGCCCGCTGGATTCCTTGCCCCCCCCCCCCCCCCCTACAGAAGACCATAAAGAGCAACCAAGGATCGTATGTGAGGAATTGCTTGCGCGTTACGAGGCTGAACGTAAAGATTTTTTGTCGAATATCGCAAAGATGATGGGCTCATCACTTCGAACCGTAATGGGGCCACACCATCTCTCCTCCGAAGAAGAAGTTCAACGCCGCACCCTCAACTGTTTAAGTGATGGCGACAGTCTTCTGGGACTCTGAAGCGGTTGTTCTGTTTGATGTACTCCCTCAAAGTATAGCAGTCGACTAGGAAGTGTACTGTGATAATGTCAAGAAATTGAGGAAACGACTTCAAGTTGTTCAACGCCACGAAAATACAAACGAATTCCTGAATTCCCGTGACAGCACAAGATTTCATCCAACTCTGCCCAGCCAAGAGGTGCTCACAAAACTTCATTAGCCTGTCCTTCCTCATCCACCGTACTGCCCCGATCTCGCAACTTCCGACTTCTATCTGTATGGCCCAATGAAGGATTAACTCCGAGGGAAGCAGTACGGCCGGCCAGAGTGGCCGAGCGGTTAAAGGCGCTACAGTCTGGAACCGCACGACCGCTACGGTCGCAGGTTCGAATCCTGCCTCGGGCATGGATGTGTGTGATATCCTTAGGTTAGTTAGGTTTAAGTAGTTCTAAGTTCTAGGGGACTTATGACGCCAGCAGTTGAGTCCCATAGTGCTCAGAGCCATTTGAACCATTTTTTTGAAGCAGATGCTTGGGGTTATGGGTGCAACACGGCATTCGATCCGACGTTGACCAGTAGAATGGTAGGCATACATGCCCTGCCAGTAAGATCGCACAAAGCCGTCGCACTGAACGTTGGAAAATAAGGTTTTGTAGCCAAAAGAGGGGAGAATAATGTGGTATATTGGAATCCCGAATAAAACTAACCTGTTTTCGGGAAAAAATGTATTGCATTCCGTACTGAACGGCCCTCGTATCTTGGTCTCCTCACGTACTTGGCTTAGACGGGTTCCCTGTTGCGGTCTTGTTCTCTAATAGCTGGTTCATAACACATGCAACACCTCATTTGGTTGTTGTGCGCTCGACTACCTGCATTACTTATCACTTTTAGTTTTATAATTTTTAAAATAAATGGGAGAGAAAGTAACCGAAAGGTACCATTTGCTGCAAAAACAATGACATAAAAATTCTTGTAACTTAAAGTGACACCTATCCAGACTTAAATTAACTACCATTTTAAAGAGCATTCCTTTCTCTGTAACATACCTACGATTGAGCTTCTCTCTGAAAAACCACAATTTTTCACGAAAGTTTGTCATTCATAACACTATTTCGGAGTACCATTTCCTAAGATCACCCAATTTGCTGTAATGTGGTGTAAATGCACGCATAAACTTAGTATCGCTTGAATGTAAAATGAAACATGAAGCTTTTTTTGTAATTTTCAGCTTTTTAGAACAGTACAGTACAAGCAAAAAGTAATCGAATTTTATAAAAATGTACTCAAATTTTGTTTGGCTTTAGACAGTAAAGTTTGGAGACGTAGTTTTCTTTGACAGTGCCGAGCAGATCGAATGTACAGAGTCCGCCAGAAAAATCTATACACTCTTTGTCAGGCTCTATCGAGATATCGATATTCTCAAATGTTCAAATGTGTGTGAAATCTTATGGGACTTAACTGCTAAGGTCATCAGTCCCTGAGCTTACACACTACTTAACCTAAATTATCCTAAGGACAAACACACACACCCATGCCCGAGGGAGGACTCGAACCTCCGCCGGGACCAGCCGCACAGTCCATGACTGCAGCGCCTTAGACCGCTCGGTATCGATATTGTCATTCGATTTGAGTTACGAGTGTGTTGTAGTATGGTATTGGCTCAACAGATGTTAGTCTTTCCATCTCGGTATTGAGAAAACAAGATGGCTAGAGCACACTTGACATTCGAGTATCGAAAATGTATTGCGAAGTCGTTTTTCAAATTTGATAATGCCGTTGAAATGCAATGTCAATGGAGACGGGAGTTTGAAACAGAACCGCCAACCCGCCTAACAATTAAATGCATAATTGACAAGTTTCAATTGCATGGAACGATTTGTGATATTTACAAAGTAAGATCAGGAAGGCAGCGTACAGCTACAAGTCCTGCGTCGTCGGCTCTCGTGCTGGAAACGTTTGTTAATTCTCCACAGAAGTCTGCTACGCAATGTGCACGTGAATTGGGGGTTAGCAGTACAAGTGTTCGAAGAATTCTGAAAGCTGCAAAGTGGACAGTTTACATTCCACAATTACTGCACACTATTAATGGTGATGATCCTGATTGCCGAATGCAATTTTGCGAATGCTACCAAAAAATGCTAACTGATGACGAACAATTTGTGACGAAGGTAGTGTGGAGTGACGAGGCACAATTTCATCTTAATGGAACTGTGAATTGGCATAACAGTGTGTACTTGACACCGGAAAATCCGTATGTTTATGTGGATAAAGCGGTCAGTGCACTAGGGGTTCATGTGTGGTGTGGATTATCATCCAGGGGCTTAGTAGGACCTTTTTTCTTCGATGCTACTGTCACTGGAGAAGTGTACCTGGAAATGTTACGCGCATCGGTTTTGAAAGGTATACGTCCGCTTTATGGAGCTGATGAAGAGGTCTTCTACCAACAGGACAGGGCGCCACTACACTACCGCCTAGACGTACGAGCTTCCCTGGATGAGAATTTTCCGGGGCATAGGATGGGCGAAGAGGGCCCATTGAGCTCCCTCCACGGTCGCCAGATCTAGCACCTATGGACTTTTATTTGTGGGGAACTGTAAAAGGTCGACGTAAGCCACGCAAGCTGGAGGAACTTCGCCAGGAGCTTACAGTGACATGTGCAGCGGTCTCCACTGTAACATTGACTGACATAGTTGCGGCGACAGCTCGTCGCTCTGTTATGTGTATAGCCGCCAACGGTGAACGTTTTGAACATTTAAAGTAACCACGTGCTAAACTGAAGGTTGTACAACATGTGTGATCAATTATTAAATGTAAAATAAACACACAAGTAATACCTTTCGTTCCTTAAAGTGTGTATTCATTTTTCTGGCGGAGTCTGTATTTAATGTAAGACATCGTGGAAGCACCTAAAACTATTGTAACGAATATTTAAGGGAGAGTTTCCAAAGTTGGGCCGTTGCCTAAGTTGTGCCACCTTCGTATTGTGCTTTGTGTTGCTAATTTAAACCTTCAAGTGGCTGTACTGGAGAGAAATGTTCTCAAGGTCGCGTGACACAGTGGTCAGTCGACTGTAGCCATGGAGCAAAAAATGGTTGCCATTGTTATATTCTCTCCGTTTTCGTTAAAAGTGTTGCGCAACAAACCTTAAGCAGTTTTACACAGTACGAGTAACAAGTAAGTTATCTGCAAACTAATCCATGACTGCCTTTTGTTAATTAATAACTAGACATTGCAAAACTAGAGTTTAATTTAGTGCATTCCTGTAGTTTTTCCTTTTCTTTTACGGCGGCCATTTGCCGAAGTCGAACTAACGCGTGTTTCCTAATCTGAACCGGTCTATTTTAGAAAACACTCATAACAATTAATTTTGAAATGCACTTTTACAATAAGTGATAGGAAGGTGATAAGTTTTTAGCTTCTCAAGGAGGATGCATGGGAAATAGAAGATGAACGTCACCGTGGCAGCAGACAGAAACTGTGACTATTGATTTAATGAGTGTGCTCGTGTGTATGGTAAACACACATGCTGATAGTAAACACACATTCGGAAGACAGTAAACTTCTACGTCTGAAATGGAAAAAAACTCGCAAACCACTTCCTATTACTTGAAGGGAGTTTTTCGGGTATACCATCAAAGATATTCATAAACTTGCATTTACGTAGCAAAGATATGTGAGCTACTTCATTGTTTCAACAAAGAGAAGGAAATGACGAGGAAAAAGTGGTTTTACTCATGAGATGAAATCTACAACTTTCCCCCTGTCAGCCAGAAGGAAGGTCAATGGTAGGAGTTGAGGGGTTTAATGGAGAGAATGTGAATCAATTTTTCGAAAAAGACAGCTGAAAGTCGTCGTGCAAAGAAGCAAGAACCAATTGTCGTGCATCACGTAATATTACAGTCATGTGGGCACACCACCGACAGATCTCAGCCACTTGATGTTTCGTTCTGTGCACCTCGTCAAACCTTTCTCATTCAAGCCCAGAACAAATGGTTGCTGAAAACGTAGGTGAAACTATAACACAGATTCAGATATCTGGACTGTTGAACGAAACCCATGGCCTACCAACAACAACTGGAACCGCAGAGAGTGCCTTCTGTCCAGCAGGAATTTGGACTGTGAATATGAACGCGTTTTCAGATCACAATTTTTCTCCAGCAGAGTGTTTCAAAATTGATCATAGTTTCCAAGAGAAATTCATCTCTAGAAACAGTGGAAGCCAGGAATCTTCTTCAGAAAACATTTTAAGTGATGACCAGCGTACGGCACTTAAAACAATGTTCAGGAAGGTTGTGAACAAGGTGTTACTCCCTCCAGATTCAAGCAGGGTGGGACAAATAAAAGTGGCCCGGGCAAGTGGATACGATTGGACGTGAATATATGCATATAACCACACCAACTAACTTCCAACAGGATGGGGCAACTGCCCATACAGCCGGCCGAACCGTAGACCACGTTTACACAATCTTCACACCTAACAGGGGTGTTAGCAGAGGTCAGCCTGGTCGCCGTCCTAGCTAGCCAACAAGATCACCTGATATGTCAGTGTGCGATTATCTTGGGCGTGGAGCGCTCAAGTGTAAGGTGTACTGCAACAACCCTCATAGTCTTCAAGAACTGCAGGAGAACATTTCGGATGAAACTGCAGAAATTCCAGCAGTCCAGCTTCGGTCCGTCCACAGCAATTGCTGACCAGAGCTCAAAAGTGCCAAGAGACGAGTGGGGGTCACTATAAACATCTGCTGTAGTCAGGTTAGTGCTGTATTTCCTTTCATCTTACTAGTGATGAATACTACAAAAATATTGGTTTTGTGTAATATGGCATAATTACCTAAATATCTTGTATGTCTAATAAATGTGTTGAAATACAACTTCTTTAAAGTATTAGAGTTTTTATTTATCTTTTACTCACAGTTTTACGATTGGTCCAGCTTTATGTAAATGGTCTAACTACCTAATTATCAGGTGGCTAATAAATGTGTCGAAATACAAGTTCTTTAAAATATTACAGTTTTTGTTTATTTTTTACTCATAGTTTTGCCACAAGTCCAAGTCAAGCAACTGAAGGTCCAAATTAAACTACTTGTTTTCTAATATTCGGAACATTTGTATACTTCTAAATTTTAAATTATATGCCTTTAAGTTACGTCTTTATTCATAATGTAATACCGGGTGATGCAAGTGTATAACATGCATATTGTTTTACAGTATTTTCCGTTTCAAATAAATATATAACAAAGGCTTGGGGGTAGCAAAATATAAAAGTGGTCCAATGTAGGCAAACTTCCCCTGTTTTCAGAAAAATATTCTCAGCAAGCGACCATCTTCAGGTCACAAATTAACAGACGCTGTAGATACAATAAGAAAGGTTAACTCTTAATACTGGCCTACCACCAAGCTGTTTCAAGATACATTACCAACCAATATGGTTTACTTGGAGACCACATCCCTTCGTATTCTGAGCATGGAATTCCATACTGAATTTGCTCGACCTTCCTGACTCTGGGTTTGAAGCAAGTATACATGGACTGTTATCAAAATCATTGAAACTGAAATAAAAATTGCTGTCTTTATAGCATGAGTTATCCCTCTCCGCTAACACAGAATAGGTGGAAAGCAAGTTGGTGGTTGCATGCAAGACAGTCCACACAACTGTCGTGTATGTAGTGTAAACACTGTTAGCTGATATCCTGGATATCTGTGACGCCCACTACGTTTGAGATATAACCAACCTACAGCCTGGTTCAACCCATGCGCAGGTACTGGGTCTCTTATTAAATGTGGTTATGTGGGATGAAGGAAAACCAAAAAACTACTAAGGTTTCCAGTCTCACAGTTTTATTTGCTTAATTTCGATTAAGATAACAAGGTGACATGGTAGCAGCGTATGCTAAAAGTGTGGGCCACCATCCTTGAACGACACGTATCAGTTGCTTAGCACTTTGCTTTACCAGTTTCTTGTTTCCCCTCTGCTTGCTAGAGAAAAAAAGTCTGCTGTTTAAAGTACCACCACAGAACTACCTGGGAGACACTTCATATGACACAAAATATGGAATCTGTGTTTTGTAGTAGAAATTTTGCATTTGTGTATGTCTGCCTTAGGACTGCAAACATCGGCTGGTATATCCTCTCGCATGATGCAGACAACACTGGAATGGGCTGTCTAGCCCCCGGCCTATTTACATCTCAGGAATAAAAGGCAGAAAAACCCACAGTGTAAACAGCTAGCACTAACTACAAAGCCGATCTTTTTTTATTATTTTTTGGATGATGCCTCCCAATACATGGTATAAGAACCTTGCTTCAAGTCCAGGGATGAAAAGTTCCAAGCAATTTAAACGTGTGACTCCCTTTTTAAAACGCAAGAGCAGTGTAGTCATGGCGACGTCATACCATTTGCTAACGTGTCTCATTGTCTCATTAACATTTGCCTACGTGCCAATTTTTCTTGATATATCGTGAGCGGTTTCCAATTTATAGTTCAATAACACATCTCAGGGAACCATTCTTCACAGGCCATAGCTCCTTGAAACATCTCTTTAGACCCTATGTTGTACGAGGGTTATTCGGAAAGTAAGGAAAGATCGGTTGCGAAATGCAAAATACAGTGAAAATCTGATGAAGCTTAGCACAGATGCGTTGGGCACTGTGTCTAGTACGCCCGTCGATCGCATCGTGTCGCTCTTTTCAGTTCTGAGTCCACAGTGAGAACTTAAAGATGGCTACAAATTAGCGCCTCCCGCCAAGTATGAGGGCCTGGCGAAAGATGTCGCCTGAAGCTCTGCAATCCACATAACATAACTGTCATGCAGTTCGTTCCACACGACAATTATCGGCCGCACTCTGCAGGGGCAATAAAGATGCTCCTGCATCATTTTCGATGGGAAGTGATTGATCACCCATAATACAGAAAGTAATTGGCTACCCATGTGGTTCATCTCTGCTCAAATAAACCGCTGGCTATGAAGCCAATATTTTGACACACCAGACAACGAGCGGCAGTCCAGAGTAGAAACTTGTCGAAAACCACTGGCGGCTGTCTTCTATAACGAGGGAATTGAAAAGTTGGTACAACGCCACGACAGATGTCGAAGTCTGAGCGGCGACTGCGTAGAGAAGTAGCTGGAGGGTGTAGCAAAGCGTTGCAAATAAAACGGTTTTGATTTTCACTGTAGTTTCCATTTCGCGGTCTATCGTTCCTTACTTTCGGAATAGCCCTCGTATGTATGTTTCCCTATTTCCCAAGCTATCTGTTTACACTTGGCTATCATACAATAATCATGCAGTTTGTATCTTCTTGAGCAATTACGTTTCTTAGACTCGCACTTTGCTTTTCTCCGCGAACATCGTTTGGCCCCGTCGTTCAGTGAACGTAGAAAAACACAAAGCGAGAAATCTATTCTTGGACTCTGAAAATTGATAACTACATATTTTTCGCTCTCACTACCATGTTTCAGAAGCGATACAAATGCGAATGTCACAGTTTACTTTTGTGGCACTACATATTTATAACATATTTCAACAGCCTTTTAGTTTTTCTACAATGTTTTGAACTGTTACGGACCTGCCGGCCGCTGTGGCCGAGCTGTTCTAGGCGCTTCAGTCCGGAACCACGCGGCTGCTACGGTCGCAGGTTCGAATCCTGCCTCGGGCATGGATGTGTGATGTCCTTAGGTTAGTTAGGTTTAAGTAGTCTAGGGGACTGATGAACTCAGATGTTAAAATCCATAGTGCTTAGAGTCATTTGAACCATTTTTGTTACGGACCCGCTAAAACCGTGTACTGGTCGGTTTATAACCAACAAAACTACATAAAACAGTTTGACGTTATTTAAACAGCCGTAATAATTACTTAGATAAAAACTGCACATGACACATGCTTTTCCCGTTCTTTGCAACTGGTGCACCCAGCCACATTTTCGTACTTAATTGCTGTTACCATACTCAGGTGCTGTTTTCCAATAATGCGTTTCCTTAAAAGTGATGTTCATTGCGCCTTTTATCGTAGCACATCAATTTCGTTCTCGCTCAAGCACGTGCTTCTTAGTAATCTGATAAAGAATGCGTTAGGACACAGCTTTTTCGATAAACCTGCTCAAAACGACTGCTAACAGAGTCTTTGTGACGACATCCGATATCTCGCGAGAGTGGAAAAAATATTTCGATAAGGAAGTGATATAATATTTATTCCTGGTGTACTGCGTATGACCGTAATAATCCGACGATAAACAAAGCGAGGTCTCGGAAGAAGTGGAAGATACACTTCAGCGCTGATAAGCCCTGGAGAGAAGATGATTTGCTTAACGTGATATCTACCATTGCTGTCGTCACAAAAGCAGACATTGAGCGCATATGAATAAAACATGTTCGCAACTTACAATGTCTGTTGGTGAAGGTAAAATATGAATTTACGCATGGTGAAAATCGATCACAATCGATACAATAAATACACTTTCTAAGATTGTCGATTTATGTTACCTCAGCAACAAATCGACGAATCTACCGGACGGAGGTGACAAGTAGTTTCCGCTGTGAAATACGTTTCTCTGGACAGTTTCTGACGTCGCTGCGCCACCAAATTATATCTATTTTAATCACAACACACTTACTTAACAGAGCAAGGTGATTTTTTGTAGGACATCATCACACGTGAGCGATAGAACAACCAAACTTTAAACACAAGACTTCAATACTCAAGTCTGGTAACGAGATGTGATTCTCGTGCATCCTTCGTACAATAAAATGAAAGTAAATACTTTCGTTTTACGTTTATTGCAACAGGCAAAAATACAGAGCCTTCAGCTTTTCAGTCGTAAGTGACAAAAAGCCATCAGCCAACAACTCACAAAAAACGGTGCCCTCTGCCATGTCATACTTATATCTTATGAATAATTCCTACTTTACGTTTCTTTGTTTCAGTATTAGTCTCAAATCATTTTATTACGAGGACGTGCTAAAACTTAATACCTTCGAATTTTTATGTATAAACTCTTAAAACAAATTTTTAAACATTCTGCATCTTTATTCTTCATGCTCCATATTTATTTCTCATCATAATAATTCTGACAACAAACACATTTCTTCCAATGAGAGACGAATTTGTTGACACTGTCTCTGTAGATGGTGTCACAATCTCACCGCTACTTGCGCCACTTCCTATCAACGTCAGGTCCTCGAAGGTGTTCTTTAAGTTTTGGAAACAAATGAAAATCGGTTGGGGCCAAGTGGGGACTGTATGGAGGATGATCGGTGACAGCAGTAGTTGGTTCTGGCGGAAAACGTGCAGACATCAGCATCAGCGCTTTGTCATCATCAATACCGTTCCTAAAAGTTAGCTGTCATCAAATCCAGCCACGTGGCACCGAGACCATCCCTGGAATGAGACTGATGACTCAAAAAACATAAAAAAATTTCCAGTTGTCTCATTTGTTGTCGCGACCCGTTTCTTTCGACACAGTTCTCTCCCGCTCCGCTGGATTCGCTGCTTCAGCTCGTTCCGTGTACAACCGTACTGCTCAGCCCATATCCGCAACGTCTCAGTTACGTAATCTGTAATTACTCTTACATTGCCGCAGGCGTCCCTGCCTAAAATTCCTTCATTTTTTTTCTTTTTGCCATCAGTCTACTGACTGGTTTGATGCGGCCCGCAACCAATTCCTTTCCTGTGCTAACCTCTTCATCTCAGGGTAGCACTTGCAACCTACGTCCTCAATTATTTGCTTGACGTATTCCAATCTCTGTCTTCCTCTACAATTTTTGCCCTCTACTGCTCCCTCTAGTACCATGGAAGTCATTCCCTCATGTCTTAGCAGATGTCCTATCATCCTGTCCCTTCTCCTTATCAGTGTTTTCCACATATTCCTTTCCTCTCCGATTCTGCGTAGAACCTCCTCATTCCTTACCTTATCAGTCCACCCAATTTTCACATTCGTCTATAGCACCACATCTCAAATGCTTCGATTCTCTTCTGTTCCGGTTTTCGCACAGTCCATGTTTCACTACCATACAATGCTGTACTCCAGACGTACATCCTCAGAAATTTCTTCCTCAAATTAAGGCCGGTATTTGATATTAGTAGACTTCTCTTGGCCAGAAATGCCTTTTTTGCCATAGCGAGTCTGCTTTTGATGTCCTCCTTGCTCCGTCCGTCATTGGTTATTTTACTGCCTAGGTAGCAGAATTCCTTAACTTCATTGACCTCGTGTCCATCAATCCTGATGTTAAGTTTCTCGCTGTTCTCATTTCTACTATTTCTCATTACCTTTGTCTTTCTCCGATTTACTCTCAAACCATACTGTGTACTCATTAGACTGTTCATTCCGTTCAGCATATCATTTAATTCTTCTTCACTTTCATTCAGGATAGCAATGTCATCAGCGAATCGTATCACTGATATCCTTTCACCTTGTATTTTAATTACACTCCTGAACCTTTCTTTTATTTCCATCGTTGCTTCCTCGATGTACAGATTGAAGAGTAGGGGCGAAAGGCTACAGCCTTGTCTTACACCCTTCGTAATACGAGCACTTCGTTCTTGATCGTCCACTCTTATTATTCCCTCTTGGTTGTTGTACATATTGTATATGACCCGTCTCTCCCTATAGCTTACCCCTACTTTTTTCAGAATCTCGAACAGCTTGCACCATTTTATATTGTCGAACGCTTTTTCCAGGTCGACAAATCTTATGAAAGTGTCTTGATTTTTCTTTAGTCTTGCTTCCATTATTAGCCGTAACGTCAGTTTGGATTCCGTAGAAACACTGGAACACGTGAGGCAATACTGACCTTACGACTTATCTTAGAAGAAAGATTAAGGAAAGGCAAACCTACGTTTCTAGCATTTGTAGACTTGGAGAAAGCTTTTGACAATGTTGACTGGAATACTCTCTTTCAAATTCTAAAGGTGGCAGGGGTAAAATACAGGGAGCGAAAAGCTATTTACAATTTGTACAGAAACCAGATGGCAGTTATAAGAGTCGAGGGACATGAAAGGGAAGCAGTGGTTGGGAAGGGAGTAAGACAGGGTTGTAGCCTCTCCCCGATGTTGTTCAATCTGTATATTGAGCAAGCAGTAAAGGAAACAAAAGAAAAATTCGGAGTAGGTATTAAAATTCATGGAGAAGAAATAAAAACTTTGAGGTTCGCCGATGACATTGTAATTCTGTCAGAGACGGCAAAGGACTTGGAAGAGCAGGTGAATGGAATGGACAGTGTCTTGAAAGGAGGATATAAGATGAACATCAACAAAAGCAAAACAAGGATAATGGAATGTAGTCTAATTAAGTCGGGTGATGCTGAGGGAATTAGATTAGGAAATGAGACACTTAAAGTAGTAAAGGAGTTTTGCTATTTGGGGAGCAAAATAACTGATGATGGTCGAAGTAGAGAGGATATAAAATGTAGGCTGGCAATGGCAAGGAAAGCGTTTCTGAAGAAGAGAAATTTGTTAACATCCAGTATTGATTTAAGTGTCAGTAAGTCATTTCTGAAAGTATTCGTATGGAGTGTAGCCATGTATGGAAGTGAAACATGGACGATAAATAGTTTGGACAAGAAGAGAATAGAAGCTTTCGAAATGTGGTGCTACAGAAGAATGCTGAAGATTAGATGGGTAGATCACATAACTAATGAGGAAGTATTGAATAGGATTGGGGAGAAGAGAAGTTTGTGGCACAACTTGACCAGAAGAAGGGATCGGTTGGTAGGACATGTTCTGAGGCATCAAGGGATCACCAATTTAGTATTGGAGGGCAGCGTGGAGGGTAAAAATCGTAGAGGGAGACCAAGAGATGAATACACTAAGCAGATTCAGAAGGATGTAGGTTGCAGTAGGTACTGGGAGATGAAAAAGCTTGCACAGGATAGAGTAGCATGGAGAGCTGCATCAAACCCGTCTCAGGACTGAAGACCACAACAACAACAACAACAACAACACGTCAGAATTGCCTCTCTCGTCCCTTTACTTTTCCTAAAGCCAAACTGATCGTCACCTAGCGCATTCTCAATTTTCTTTTCCATTCTTCTGTATATTATTCTTGTAAGCAGCTTCGATGCATGAGGTGTTAAGCTGATTGTGCGATAATTCTCGCACTTGTCAGCTCTTGCCGTCTTCGGAATTGTGTGGATGATGCTTTTCCGAAAGTCAGATGGTATATCGCCAGACTCATATATTCTACACACCAACGTGAATAGTCGTTTTGTTGCCACTTCCTCCAATGATTTTAGAAATTCTGATGGAATGTTATCAATTCCTTCTGCCATATTTGACCGTAAGTCCTCCAAAGCTGTTTTAAATTTCGATTCTAATACTGGATCCCCTATCTCTTCTAAATCGACTCCTGTTTCTTCTTCTATCACATCAGACAAATCTTCACCCTCATAGAGGCTTTCAATGTATTCTTTCCACCTATCTGCTCTCTCCTCTGCATTTAACAGTGGAATTCCCGTTGCACTCTTGATGTTACCACCGTTGCTTCTAATGTCACCAAAGGTTGTTTTGACATTCCTGTTTGCTGAGTCTGTCCTTCCGACAATCATATCTTTTTCGATGTCTTCACATTTTTCCAGCAGCCATTTCGTCTTAGCTTCCCTGCACTTCCTATTTATTTCATTCCTCAGCGACTTGTATTTCTGTATTCCTGATTTTCCCGGAACATGTTTGTACTTCCTCCTGTCATCAATCATCTGAAGTATTTCTTCTGTTACCCATGGTTTCTTCGCAGCTACCTTCTTTGTACCTATGTTTTCCTTCCCAACTTCTGTGATGGCCCTTTTTAGAGATGTCCATTCCTCTTCAACTGTACTGCCTACTGCGCTATTCCTTATTGCTGTATCTATACCGTTAGAGAACTCCAAACGTATCTCGTCATTCCTTAGTACTTCCGCATTCCACTTCTTTGCGTATTGATTCTTCCTGACTAATGTCTTGAACTTCAGCCTACTCTTCGTCACTACTATATTTTGATCTGAGTCTATATCTGCTCCTGGGTACGCCTTACAATCCAGTATCCGATTTCGGAATCTCTGCCTGACCATGATGTAATCTAATTGAAATCTTCCCGTATCTCCCGGCCTTTTCCAAGTATACCTCCTCCTCTTGTGATTCTTGAACAGGGTATTCGCTATTACTAGCTGAAAGTTGTTATAGAACTCAATTAGTCTTTCTCCTCTTTCAGTTCTTGTCCCAAGCCCATATTCTCCTGTAACCTTTGCTTCTACTCCTTCCCCTACAACTGCATTCCAGTCGCCCAGGACTATTAGATTTTCGTCCCCCTTTACGTACTGCACTACCCTTTCAATATCCTCATACACTTTCTCTATCTGTTCATCTTCTGCTTGCGACGTCGGCATGTATACCTGAACTATCGTTGTCGGTGTTGATCTGATGTCGATTCTGATTAGAACAACCCAGTCACTGAACTGTTCACAGTAACACACCCTCTGCCCTACCTTCCTATTCATAACGAATCCTACACCTGTTATACCATTTTCTGCTGCTGTTGGTATTACCCGATACTTATCTGTCCAAAAATCGTTGTATTCCTTCCACTTCACTGACCCCCACTATATCTAGATTGAGCCTTTGCATGTCCCTTTTCAGATTTTCTAGTTTCCCTACCACGTTCAAGCTTCTGACATTCCACGCCCTGACTCGTAGAACGTTATCCTTTCGTAGATTATTCAATCTTTTTCTCATGGTATCCTCCCTCTTGGCAGTCCCCTCCCGGAGACCCGAATGGGGGACTATTCCGGAATCTTTTGCCAATGGAGAGATCATCATGACACTTCTTCAATTACAGGCCACATGTCCTGTGGATACACGTTACGTGTCTTTAATGCAGTGGTTTCCATTGCCTTCTGCATCCTCAAGTCGTTGATCATTGCTGATTCTTCCGCCTTTAGGGGCAATTTCCCACCCCTAGAACAAGAGAGTGCCCTGAACCTCTATCTGCTCCTGCGCCCTCTTTGACAAGGCCGTTGGCAGAATGAGGCTGACTTCTTATGCCGGAAGTGTTCGGCCGCCAATTCCTTCATACGGGTCATCTAACTCATCCTCCACTATCTGAAACTTGTGTTCCACAAACACATCGGCATCTATCCTCAGCGTTAACATTGCTGTTATGTGAGTCTCTATTACTGCTTTAGTGATCCCTTTAAGTTTTATTCTTTCGTCAGCGTTACTGGCAAACGTACCCTACAGTGCTGATTCTTTTATTAAACTCACCTGAGCAGCACTATCTACAATGAAACTTGTATTTCTTGCGCTTCCCTGTGCACATCTTACATTGACAAAATCATTCCTCCTCTTGCAGTCTACTGAGTATAACTTTGTCTTTCTTTCGTTTCCCGTTTTCTGAGTCTTTGTATTCGATAACGCAGCATCGGCGTTACAATGTCGGTGTCCTGGTTCTTTGTAAATGAAACATACCACGAGTCTTGCCAGATCGTTAGGCCTGGCTGCCTTTGGTGATCTCATCGACAACACACCTTCGGTAGTTTGCCTCCAGTTCCTCTGTGATGACCTCTCCATAGCGTTTACTCTGTCCTTCTCGGCGGTGATAGAGTATGGCGTGCTTGTTTCTCCGCTCCATTACAACTATGCTGCTTGGCGTCTATTTTCCTGACCCGTTTCTCTGTAGTGCAGTTCTTCGCACGTTGACCTCCTTTCTTACGTCTGAAACAGTAATCTCTCAGGCGACCGGATTCATCCAACTTTTCTTTACAAGGGGTGGTGGGTGCTTCTTCGGTTAACGCTATATCTTCGGGTTTTGCTAACCTTAAAAACCTCTCCTCTTGCTTTCACGACTGATTTAGTGCTCTCATGTCCAGTTCCCTGTATAAACACTGATTGGGTCAGCTTTCCAAGTAGAGAAGACTACTCGGAACGTCTGATGCCATCATCATTCCCTGGACGGCTTCTCGAAACTGGTGTCGCAATGCGTCAACGTGATTGGCCCAATTTACCAGTTTCGGTCCTTTTCTGTCTACCAAGAAAAAAAAAGCGCGATAACCAATAAAATTCCTTTCACCTCTGATATAGTTGCTGCCAAATCGCGTACGAGTAGTTTATTCCGAGCTGCAACGACAATCCAAGTTTTAACAAAGTTTAGTAGCACCCAATGACAAAAGGCTTGGCGTTATTTCGATGCTAGGTCACAAATGTCTATGACTTGTCGAAGCTCATCTTTCTTTCCATCAAAGGCTCTCGGGATTAACTTAAATGTGTCAGACAAGACTATTTGGTGAACGGGTACTCCACTACCTTCCACATTCATACTAGATGTTTTTTCGTTCTTTTTCGCCGCTGTAGACGTCGTTCCCATACTACACTATGTGATCAAAGGTGCATTGTGTTGCCACCTGCTGCCAGGTACTCCATATCAGCGACCTCAGTAGTCATTAGACATCGTGAGAGAGCAGAATGGGGCGCTCCGCGGAAAGCACGGACTTCGAACGTGGTCAGGTGATGGGGTGTCACTGCGTCATACGTCTGTACGCGAGATTTCCACACTCCTAAACATCCACTGCTTCCGATGTGATAAGTGTAAACGTGAAGAGACACGTACAGCACAAAAGTGTACAGACCGA
The DNA here is from genome assembly GCF_021461385.2 of Schistocerca piceifrons. NCBI lineage: Eukaryota > Metazoa > Arthropoda > Insecta > Orthoptera > Acrididae > Schistocerca > Schistocerca piceifrons. The sequence goes on along the minus strand of NC_060142.1, from coordinate 54,137,812 downwards.
CCTCGTCTGTTCACTAACAGAGATCGCCGGCGGTTGAAGAGAGTCGTAATGTGTAATAGGCAGACATCTATCCAGACCATCACACAGTAATTCCAAATTGTATCAAGATCCACTGCAAGTACTATGACAGGTAGGCGGGAGGAGAAAAAACTTGGATTTCATGGTCGAGCGGCTGCTCATAAGCCACACATAACGCTGGTAAATGCCAAACGGTATCTCGCTTGGCGTAAGGATCGTAAACATTGGACTACTGAACAGTGGTAAAACGTTGTGCGGAGTCGCGAATCACGGTATACAATGTGGTGATCCGATAGCAGGGTGTGGGTGTGAGGAATGCCTGGTGAACGTCATCTGACAGCGTATGTAGTGCCAACAGCAAATTTTGGAGGCGGTGGTGTTATGGTGTGTTCGTGTTTTTCATGGAGGGGGCTTGCACCCCATGTTGTTTTCCGTGGCACTATCACCGCACAGGCCTACATTGATGTTTTAAGCATTTCTTGCTTCCCACTGTTGAAGAGCAATTTGGCGATGGCAATTGCATCTTTCAACACGATCGAGTATCTGTTCATAATGCACGGCCTATGGTGGAGTAGTTACACGACAGTAACATCCCTGTAATGGACTGATCTGAATCCTTTGGGATGTTTTGGAACGACGGCTTCGTGTCAGTCCTCACTGACCGACATCGATACCTCGCCTCAGTGCAGCACGCCGTGAAGAATGGGCTGCCATTCCCCAAGAAACCTTCCAGCACCTGACTGAACGTATGCCTGCGAGAATGGAAGCTGTCATCAAGGCTAAGGGTGTGCCAACACCATACACAATTCCAGCATTACCGATGGGGCGCACCAGGAACTTGTCTTTTTCAGAGATTTATGAAATGTATGATGAGACAAAAGAAATTATTCAGATAGTGAAGGAAGACGAAAATTTAATAGTCATACGTGACTGGAATTCGATAGTAGAAAAGGGAGGAAAGGAAACGTAGTAGGTGAATATGGAATGGGGTTATGGAATGAAAGAGGAAGCCGCCTGGTAGAATTTTGGACAGAGCATAACTTAATCGTAGCTAACACTTGCAAGGTTGTCTACATGGAAGAAGCCTGGAGATCCTGGAAGGTGTCAGATAGATTAGATAATCGTAAGGCAGAGATTTAGGAACCAGGTTTTAAACTGTAAGACATTTCCAGGGGCAGATGGAATTATTTGCTTGACGTATTCCAATCTCCGTCTTCCACTACAGTTTTTGCCCTCTACAGCTCCCTCTAGTACCATGGAAGTCATTCCCTCATGTCTTAGTGGATGTCCCTTCTCCTTATCAGTGTTTGCCACATATTCCTTTCCTCTCCGATTCTGCGTAGAACCTCCTCATTCCTTACCTTATCAGTCCACCTAATTTTCAACATTCGTCTATAGCACCACATCTCAAATGCTTCGATTCTCTTCTGTTCCGATTTTCCCACAGTCCATGTTTCACTACCATACAATGCTGTACTCCAGACGTACATCCCCAGAAATTTCTTCCTCAAATTAAGGCCGGTATTTGAGATTAATATACTTCTCTTGGCCAGAAATGCCTTTTTTGCCATAGCGAGTCTGCTTTTGATGTCCTCCTTGCTCCGTCCGTCATTGGTTATTTTACTGCCTAGGTAGCAGAATTTCTTAACTTCATTGACTTCGTGACCATCAATCCTGATGTTAAGTTTCTCGCTGTTCTCATTACTACTACTTCTCATTATCTTCGTCTTTCTCCGATTTACTCTCAAACCATACTGTGTACTCATTAGACTGTTCATTCCGTTCAGCAGATGATTTAATCTTCTTCACTTTCACTCAGGATAGCAATGTCATCAGCGAATCTTATCATTGATATCCTTTCACCTTGTATTTTTATTCCACTCCTGAACCTTTCTTTTATTTCCATCATTGCTTCCTCGATGTACAGATTGAAGAGTAGGGGCGAAAGGCTACAGCCTTGTCTTACACCCTTCTTAATACGAGCACTTCGTTCTTGATCGTCCACTCTTATTATTCCCTCTTGGTTGTTGTACATATTGTATATGACCCGTCTCTCCCTATAGCTTACCCATACTTTTTTCAGAATCTCGAACAGCTTGCACCATTTTATATTGTCAAACGCTTTTTCCAGGTCGACAAATCCTATGAAAGTGTCTTGATTTTTCTTTAGCCTTGCTTCCATTATTAGCCGTAACGTCAGAATTGCCTCTCTCGTCCCTTTACTTTTCCTAAAGCCAAACTGATCGTCACCTAGCGCATTCTCAATTTTCTTTTCCATTCTTCTGTATATTATTCTTGTAAGCAGCTTCGATGCATGAGCTGTTAAGCTGATTGTGCGATAATTCTCGCACTTGTCAGCTCTTGCCGTCTTCGGAATTGTGTGGATGATGCTTTTCCGAAAGTCAGATGGTATATCGCCAGACTCATATATTCTACACACCAACGTGAATAGTCGTTTTGTTGCCACTTCCCCCAATGATTTTAGAAATTCTGATGGAATGTTATCTATCCCTTCTGCCTTATTTGACCGTAAGTCCTCCAAAGCTCTTTTAAATTCCGATTCTAATAATGGATCCCCTATCTCTTCTAAATCGACTCCTGTTTCTTCTTCTATCACATCAGACAAATCTTCACCCTCATAGAGGCTTTCAATGTATTCTTTCCACCTATCTGCTCTCTCCTCTGCATTTAACAGTGGATTTCCCGTTGCACTCTTAATGTTACCACCTTTGCTTTTAATGTCACCAAAGGTTGTTTTGACTTTCCTGTATGCTGAGGCTGTACTTCCGACAATCATATCCTTTTCGATATCTTTACATTTTTCCTGCAGCCATTTCGTGTTAGCTTCCCTGCACTTCCTATTTATTTCATTCCTCAGCGACTTTTATTTCTGTATTCCTGATTTTCCCGGAACATGTTTGTACTTCCTCCTTTCATCAATCAACTGAAGTATTTCTTCTGTTACCCATGGTTTCTTCGCAGCTACCTTCTTTGTACCTATGTTTTCCTTCCCAACTTCTGTGATGGCCCTTTTTAGAGATGTCCATTCCTCTTCAACTGTACTGCCTACTGCGCTATTCCTTATTGCTGTATCTATAGCGTTAGAGAACTCCAAACGTATCTCGTCATTCCTTAGTACTTCCGCATTCCACTTCTTTGCGTATTGATTCTTCCTGACTAATGTCTTGAACTTCAGCCTACTCTTCGTCACTACTATATTTTGATCTGAGTCTATATCTGCTCCTGGGTACGCCTTACAATCCAGTATCCGATTTCGGAATCTCTGTCTGACCATGGTGTAATCTAATTGAAATCTTCCCGTATCTCCCGGCCTTTTCCAAGTATACCTCCTCCTCTTGTGATTCTTGAACAGGGTATTCGCTATTACTAGCTGAAACTTGTTACAGAACTCAATTAGTCTTTCTCCTCTTTCATTCCTTGTCCCAAGCCCATATTCTCCTGTAACCTTTTCTTCTACTCCTTCCCCTGCAACTGCATTCCAGTCGCCCATCACTATTAGATTTTCGTCCCCCTTTACATACTGCATTACCTTTTCAATATCCTCATACACTTTCTCTATCTGTTCATCTTCAGCTTGCGACGTCGTCATGTATACCTGAACTATCGTTGTCGGTGGTGGTCTGCTGTCGATTCTGATTAGAACAACCCAGTCACTGAACTGTTCACAGTAACACACCCTCTGCCCTACCTTCCTATTCATAACGAATCCTACACCTGTTATACCATTTTCTGCTGCTGTTGATACTACCCGATACTCATCTGACCAGAAATCCTGTGTTTCCTTCCACTTCACTTCACTGACCCCTACTATATCTAGATTGAGCCTTTGCATTTCCCTTTTCAGATTTCAGATTTTCTAGTTTCCCTACCACGTTCAAGCTTCTGACATTCCACGCCCCGACTCGTAGAACGTTATCCTTTCGTTGATTATTCAATCTTTTTCTCATCTATTGATTATGAACTGTAGATTAAAACTGAAGAAACTGCAAAAAGGTGAGAACTTAAGGAGATGGGAACTGGATAATTTGAAAGAACCGGAGGTTGTAGAGAGTTTCAGGGAGAGCATTAGGGAACGATTGACAAGAATGGGGGACAGAAATACAGTAGAAGAAGAATGGGTCGCTTTGAGAGATGAAATAGCGAAAGAAGCAGAGGGTCTAGTAGGTAAAAAAACGAGGTCTAATAGAAATCCTTGGGTAACAAGAGATATTGAACTTAATTGATGAAAGGAGAAAATACAAAAATGCAGTAAATGAACCAAGCAAAAAGGAATACAAACGTCTCAAAAATGAAATGGACAGGAAGCGCAAAACGGCTAAGCAGGGATGGCTAGAGGACAAATGTAAGGATATAGAAGCCATGTATCACTAGGGGTAAGATAGATACTGCCTATAGGAAAATTAAAGAGACCTTTGGAGAAAAAAGAACCACTTGCATGAATATCAAGAGCTCAGTTCTAAGCAGAGAAGGGAAAGCAGAAAGGTGGAAGGAGTACATACAGGGTCTATACAAGGGCGATGTTGTTGAGGACAATACGGAAATGGAAGAGGAGGTAGAAGAAGATGATATGGGAGATACGATACTGCGTGAAGTGTTTGACAGAGCACTGAAACAAGGCCCCGGGAGTAGACAACATTCCATTAGAACCACTGACAGCCTTGAGAGAGCCAGCCATGACAAAACACTACCATCTGGTGAGCAAGATGTATGAGACAGGAGAAATACCCTCAAAATCAAGAAGAATTTGATAATTCCAATCCCAGAGAAAGCAGGTGTTGACAGATGTAAAAATTACCGAACTATCAGTTTAATAAGCCACGGCTGCAAAATACTAACACCAATTCTTTACAGACAAATGGAAAAACTGGTAGAAGCCGACCTCAGGGAAGATCAGTTTGGATTCTGTAGAAATGTTGGAACACGTGAGGCAATACTGACCCTACGACTGCTTATCTTAGAGAATAGATTAAGGAAAGGCAAGCCTACGTTCCTAGCATTTGTAGACTTGGAGAAAGCTTTTAACAATGTTGATTGGAATACTCTCTTTGATATTCTTAAGGTGGCAGGGGTAAAATACGGGCAGCAAAAGGCTATTTACAATTTGTACAGAAACCAGATGGCAGTTATAAGAGTCGAGGATCATAAAAGGGAAGCGGTGGTCGGGAAGGGAGTGAGAAAGGGTTGTAACCTATCTCCGATGTTATTCAATCCGTATATTGAGCAAGTGGTGAAGGAAACAAAAGAAAAATTCGGAATAGGAATTAAAATCCATGGAGAGGAAACAAAAACTTTGAGGTTCGCCGATGACATTGTAATTCTGTCAGAGACAGCAAAGGACGTGGAAGAGTAGCTGAATGGAATGGACAGTGTCTTGAAAGGAGTATATAAGATGAACATCAACAAAAGCAAAACGAGAATAATGGAATGTAGTCGAATTAAATCGGGTGATGCTGCGGGAATTAGATTAGGAAATGAGATGCTTAAGGTAGTAAATGAGTTTTGCTATTTGGGGAGCAAAATAACTCACGATGGTCGAAGTAGAGAGGATATAAAATGTAGACTGGCAATGGCAAGGAAAGCGTTTCTGAAGAAGAGAAATTTGTTAAAATCGAGTATAGATTTAAGTCGTTTGTGAAAGTATTTGTATGAGTGTAGTCATGTATGGAAGTGAAACGTTGACGATAAATAGTTTAGACAAGAAGAGAATAGAAGCTTTCGAAATGTGGCGCTACAGAAGAATGCTGAAGATTAGACGGGTAGATCACATATCTAATGAGGAGGTATTGAAAGAATTGGGGAGAAGAGAAATTTGTGGCACAACTTGACTAGAAGAAGGGATCGGTTGGTAGGGCATATTCTGAGGCATCAAGGGATGACCAATTTAGTATTGGAGGCCAGCGTGGAGGGTAAAAATCGTAGATGAATACACTAAGCAGATTCAGAAGGATGTAGGTTTCAGTAGTTATTGGGAGATGAAGAAGCTTGCACAGGATAGGGAAGCATGAAGAGCTGCATCAAACCAGTTTCTGGACTGAAGACCACAACAACAACATCATCGTGATGACTTACTTCTCTGCCCAGTTTGTAGTACTTCCAGTAGATGTGGTGGTGTGGTAATTTTTCTTTTTCTAAATCCTTTTTTACTTGAGTGATGGACTGTTTGTACCTGTTTAATCATTTTTCTCATGAACCTACACTATGTGATCAAATGTATTCGGACACCTGGCCGAAAATGACTTCAAGTTCGTGGCGCTCTCCATCGGTAATTCTGGAATTCGGTATGGTGTTGGCCCACCCTTAGCCTTGATGACAGCTTCCACTCTCGCAAGCATACGTTCAGTCAGGTGCTGGAAGGTTGGTGGGGGAATGGCAGCCCATTCTTCATGGAGTGCTGCACTGAGGAGGGGTATCAATGTCGGTCGGTGAGGCCTGGCACGAAGCCGGCGCTTCAAAACATCCCAAAGGTGTTCTATATGATTAAGGTCAGGACTCAGTGCTGGCCAGTCCATTACAGGGACGTTAATGACGTGTAACCACTCCGCCACAGGCCATGCATTATGAACAGGTGCTAGATCGTGTTGAAAGATGCAATCGGCATTCGCTTATCGTTCTGTAACAGTGGGCAGCAAGAAGGTGCTTAAACATCAATGTAGGCCTGTGCTGTGATAGTACCATGCAAAACAAGAAGGGGTGCAATCCCCTCCATGGAAAACACGACAACACCATAGCACCACCGCCTCCGAATTTTACTGTTGGCACTACACACGCTGGCAGATGACGTACACCGGGCATTCGCCATACCCATACCCTGCCATAGGATCGCCACATTGTCACTCCACACAACGTTTTTTCACTGTTCAATCGTCCAATGTTTACGCTCCTTCCACCAAGTGAGGCGTCGTTTGGCATTTACCGGTGTGTGATGTGTGGCTTATGAGCAGTCGCTCGACCATGAAATCCAAGTTTTCTCACCTGCCGCCTGTCATCTGAATAGATGTCTGCCGATTACACGTTACGACCCTCTTCAACAGTTGGTGGTCTCTGTCAGTCAACAGACGACGTCGGCCTGTACGCTTTTGTGCTGTACGTGTCTCTTCACGTTTCCACTTCACTATAACACTGGAAACAGTGGACCTAGGGATGTTTAGGAGTGTGGAAATCTCGCGTACAGACGTATGACACAAATGCCACCCAATCATCTGACCACGTTCGAAGTTCGTGAGTTCCGCCGAGCGCCCCATTCCGCTCTCTCATGATGTCTAAGGACTACTGAGTTCGCTGATATGGAGTACCTGGCAGTAGGTGGCAGCACAATGCACCTAATATGAAAAACATATATTTTTGAAATGTTACTTATAATCCGTCTTGATTGCATAAAATGTTTTTTCACATGACCGGTTTCGGTTCCTCTAGAACCACCTTCAGATCTGTAACGATACTGATACTAATTTACTATTTCACGAAGCCAAACATTTTCATCCTATCCAATCACCATCAAATGTACCAGAACTTACCTGCTATTTCGGTTACAGGGGTAACCCGTCCACACACAGCAACCTTCACATGTTGTGTCACATAAAATTGGTCAGCAGAGTGCACGACACTTATATTAATTATAACACTATTACCGACAGGTGGCGTCTGGTACATTAGTTACATTACATATGCACATATTGTATTAATAAGATTTTTGTGATTTACATTTATCTTTAAAAATACTTAATTAAAATCTGTAGATGTCAAGGTTAAAATCTGTTGTTATTGTTGTGGTCTTCAGGCCTGAGACTGGTTTGATGCAGCTCTCCATGCTACTCTATCCTGTGCAAGCTTCTTCATCTCCCAGTACCTACTGCAGCCTACATCCTTCTGAATCTGCTTAGTGTATTCATCTCTTGGTCTTCCTCTACGATTTTTACCCTCCACGCTGCTCTCCAGTACGAAATTGGTGATCTCTTGATGCCTCAGAACGTGTCCTACCAACCGATCCCTACTTCTAGTCAAGCTGTGCCACAAACTCCTCTTCTCCCCAATTCTATTCAATACCTCCTCATTAGTTATGTGATCTACCCATTTAATCTTCAGCATACTTCTGTGGCACCACATTTCGAAAGCTTCTATTCTCTTCGTGTCTAAACTATTTATCGTCCATGTTTCAATTACATACATGGCTACACTCCATACAAATACTTTCAGAAACGACTTCCTGACACTTAAGTCAATACTCCATGTTAACAAATTTCTCTTCTTCAGAAACGCTTTCCTTGCCATTGCCAGTCTACATTTTATATCCTCTCTACTTCGACCATCGTGAGTTATTTTGCTCCCCAAATAGCAAAACTCCTTTACTACTTTAAGTGTCTCATTTCCTAATCTAATTCCCTCACCATCACCCGACTTAATTCGACTACATTCCATTATCCTCGTTTTGCTTTTGTTGATGTTCATCTTATACCCTCCTTTCAAGACACTGTCCATTCCGTTCAACTGTTCTTCCAAGTCCTTTGCTGTCTCTGACAGAATTACTATGTCATCGGCAAACATCAAAGTTTTTATTTCTTCTCCATGGATTTTAATTCCTACTCTGAACTTTTCTTTTGTTTCCTTTACTGCTTGCTCAAAATACAGACTGAATAGCATCGGGGAGAGGCTACAACCCTGTCTCACTCCCTTCCCAACCACTGCTTCACTTTCATGTCCCGCGACTCCTATGACTGCCATCTGGTTTCTGTACAAACTGTAAATAGCCTTTCGCTCCCTGTATTTTACGCCTGCCACCTTCAGAATTTAAAATCTTTACTTGTCAAAATTGAAATACACAGTAAAATTATCATTTTTATACGATCTAAAAATAAAGGGCGATATCTATATCCATGGCGCTGGTGTGAACTTGTTATTCTCCATGGTCTGCTTCCGTGGTTCCCGCCATTTCGGTGTTGTGCTGCGATCCGCCCAGTCGTGTAACGTCCATCGCCGTGGGCAAGAGGGCCGCTCAGGCGCTGCACGCATCTTCCAGCCTCCCCATCATGCACAATCTCTCATCCCTCGGCCTGGATCTCCACACGCAACAGTTGTCAACTCAGTAAGTCGTCATAAATGCCAAAATACGCGTCATGATTGAACTCGGTTTGCTCGTTGAGGATTAACTCGGTATCTTTGTTTTTGTTGGTGTATATTTCAATTGTTGTTGTTGTGGTCTTCAGTCCTGAGACTGGTTTGATGCAGCTCTCCATGCTACTCTATCCTGTGCAAGCTTCTTCATCTCCCAGTACCTACTGCAACCTACATCCTTCTGAATCTGCTTAGTGTATTCATCTCTTGGACTCCCTCTACGATTTTTACCCTCCACGCTGCCCTCCGATGCTAAATTGGTGATCCCTTGAGTAAAAAGGAATACAAACGTCTCAAAAATGAGATCGACAGGAAGTGCAAAATGGCTAAGCAGGGATGGCTAGAGGACAATTGTAAGGATGTAGAGGCTTATCTCACGAGGGGTAAGATAGATACTGCCTATAGGAAAATTAAAGAGACCTTTGGAGAAAAGAGAACCACTTGCATGAATATCAAGAGCTCAGATGGAAACCCAGTTCTAAGCAAAGAAGGGAAAGCAGAAAGGTGGACGGGTCTATACATGGGTGATGTTCTTGAGGACAATACTATGGAAATGGAAGAGGAGGTAGATGAAGATGAAATGGCAGACGATACTGCGTGAAGAGTTTGACAGAGCACTGAAAGACCTAAGGCGAAACAAGGCCCCGGGAGTAGACAACATTCCATTACAACTACTGACAGCCTTGGGAGAGCCTGTCCTGACAAAACTGTACCATCTGGTGAGCAAGATGTATGAGACAGGCGAAATTCCCTCAGACTTCAAGAAGAATATAATAATTACAATCCCAAAGAAAGCAGGTGTTGACAGATGTGAAAATTACCGAACTATCAGTTTAATAAGTCACAGCTGCAAAATACTAACGCGAATTCTTTACAGACGAATGGAAAAACTGGTAGAAGCCGACCTCGGGGAAGATCCGTAGAAATGTTGGAACACGTGAGGCAATACTGACCCTACGACGTATCTTAAAAGAAAGATTAAGGAAAGACAAACCTTCGTTTCTAGCATTTGTGGACTTACAGAAAGCTTTTGACAATGTTGACTGAATACTCTCTTTCAAATCCTGAAGATGACTGGCGTAAAATGCAGGGAGCGAAAGGCTATTTACAATTTGTACAGAAACCAGATGGCAGTTATAAGAGTCGAGGGACATGAAAGGGAAGCAGTGGTTGGGAAGGGAGTAACACAGGGTTGTAGCCTCTCCCCGATGCTGTTCAATCTGTATACTGAGGAAGAAGTAAAGGAAACAAAAGAAAAGTTCGGAGTAGAAGAAATAAAAACTGGAGGTTCGCCGATGACATTGTAATTCCGTCAGAGACAGCAAAGGACTTGCAAGAGCAGTTGAACGAAATGAACAATGTCTTGAAAGGAGGGTATAAGATGAACATCAACAAAAGCAAAACGAGGATAATGGAATGCAGTCGAATTAAGTCGGGTGATGCTGAGGGAGTTAGATTAGGAAATGAGACACTTAAAGTAGTAAAGGAGTTTTACTATTTGGGGAAAAACATAACTGATGATGGTCGAAGCAGAGAGGATATAAAATGTAGACTGGCAATAGCAAGGAAAGCATTTCTGAAGAAGAGAGATTTGTTAACATCAAGTATAGATTTAAGTGTCAGGAAGTCGTTTCTGAAAGTATTTGTACGGAGCGTAGCCACGTGTGGAAGTGAAACATGGACGTTAAATAGTTTGGACAAGAAGGGAATAGAAGCTGTCGAAATGTGGTGCTACAGAAGGATACTGAAGATTAGATGGGTAGATCACATAACTAATGAGGAGGTATTGAATAGAATTGGGGAGAAGAGGAGTTTGTGGCACAACTTGACTAGAAGAAGGGATCGGGTGGTAGGACATGTTCTGAGGCATCAAGGGATCACCAATTTAACACTGGAGGGCAGCGTGGTGGGTAAAAATCGTAGAGGGAGACCAAGAGATGAATACACTAAGCAGATTCAGAAGGATGTAGCATGGAGAGCTGCATCAAACCAGTCTCAGGACTGACAACAACAAGAACAACATATTTCAATTTTTTCCCAAATGTTGAGATACCGTCCCTTATGAGCTCTATCCAGGATGTCTAAATTTTGTTCAATGTTTGTGACTGAGTGCTTTAAGGCAGCCATATGCGAACCAAACGCTGTTTGGTTTTGAGAGTAGGTGTGCTCCCTGAATCTGGTCTCAAAGTTCTTACCAGTCTGCCCTATATATTGTTTACAGCAGTCATCACATTTGATCTTATATACACCCGAATCCTGAAATTTATTCCTACTATTACATATTTTGTGCCAGTGCTTCAATTTAGCGTGTTATTTGGTCTGAACGCTATTTTAACGTCGGATTTACGAAAGCATCTTTCAATCTCATCTGTAATTCTTCCACTGTACGTGAGAACCATGTATTTTTTCTTGTTGTTTGTCTTAACTGCAAATTCACTTCCTTGTATCTGTTTCATCTGCCTATTCTTTATCTTATTATAAATATTCATCAACTCCTTGCACGTATATCCCTTCGCTACGGCCACTTGTCTTAAAATGCTTAGCTCCTTTTCTACTTCCTGTTGGTTTAGTGGCAATCTTAGTGCCGGCCGCTGTGACCGAGCAGTTCTAGGCGCTTCACTCTGGAATCGCACGACCGCTATGGTTGAAGATTCGAATTCTGCCTCGGTCCTTAGGTTAGTTAGGTTACGTAGTTCTGAGTTCTAGGGGACTGAGGACTATGAGACAACATCTGAGGTCATCAGTCCCCTAGAACTTAGAACTACTTAAACCTAACTAACCTAAGGACATCACACACATCCATGCCCAAGGCAGGATTCGAACCTGCATCCGTAGCAGTCGCGCGGTTCGACTGAAGTGCCTAGAACCGCTCGGCCACACCCGCTAGCTGAGTTTGAGAGGTGGCATACCTTTACGATGCACATAGCGACTTGCCCCCTCTCATATTTATATCTTACTCTGAGTAATTCGATTTGGGGAAGTATAACCGAGTATGGTCATTACAAGGCTAGTATTGAGAACTCAGAAGATATGAATATTTTCCTCTCTAATTGCATGCGGTGAAAAGTTGCTATTCCTTCACACGCTGACTTCCCACGCAGCGTCTCTCGTCACCCGGGTGGTCCGGTGACAGGCGGGTTCTGCTGATCTTGAAAGGGTTAAGCCGACGGGTGTGAGGGAGTCGAGCAGATGCTGTCCAGACGCCGACATTGTCATAAGAATGGAGGCGACACGCCCACAGGGGCCTGTAGGAGAGGATGGGGTTAGAGATTCCGTTACTTCGCAGAAACTTAGTGAAAACAATTTCTGACGGGCTATCAGTGAGACGCGGGAATGACTTGTGTTCCCAGGCACTCTTGGGTGGGCAAATTCCCGCGTTTTCTGCAAAATCATAACTGTGATTGGCTTGCTCAGGGGATAGCTCCGTGACGTAGTAAAATCGGCGCTGCAATTGGCGCCAAGTATCTCCATTGGTGGAATAGTAGCACTTTCCTCCGGTTTTCGAGTTGCTGATTGGCACGTTTAACCACGGTCACTGTCGTGGGGGCGGTAATGTTCTGCGTGTGGCTTGTACAGGTGCTCTTGTGGTAGTCGGCTCTCGCCTTTCGGACGGGGTAGGTTACAAGACTGAGCTCTCGCTGCTCTGGGCAGCCTGCTTTCCGGTGGTTGTCTAATATACTTTCATTTAATTGTAACTGTTTGACGAAGTTGCAGAAATTTCTACTTCAACGTTACTTTCCGAGTACAGTTGGCAATTGAGCGTTCTCTGTACAAGCGGTCTATGTTGTCCGTCTTGAGCAGTTTTGGCTAAAGTCGACTGTATCGGAGTTACTGTATGACTTCGGTTGTTAAAATCAATCACTGTACCGTCAGTGATTGTGTGGAAAGGCTTCTTCTCCTCCCTCAGAGGCGCATTTGAATTGCTAAGAAGTCTTTAGTCTGGAACAACCAGACCAGGATAGTTCGTTTCAGGTTATACTCGCGACATTATTATCACCACGACGGGACGTCGAAGCAACCAGCCATCGCCTACGGTACGCCAGATCGTGTCCTTGCAGTTAAGAAGACAACTTGGTAATGTATGTCCGCAGCACCGGCAGATTAGGGAATTTAGCTATGTGACGATCAGAGCAGAGCGCGCCTGTTCCCGTCTTTTCGAACGTGGTTCTGTCTTGGGTGTTCATTGTCTGAGTTCTCACTACTGTAGCAGCAATTAATGTTGGGTTGGCTGGGTGTTTCTCTTAAGATCTGAGTTGCAAGGAAGTGGCTCCACATACCACTTGATCATAAATGTCACGAGCTAGTTTATGGACAACTTCACCTCCACAGCATTTATTTGAGTATTCAATTTGACGTATTGTAAATGTTTCATGTGTTTTGTTAATTATTTTGAGTTTATTCATAATAAATCAAATTGTTGTTTTGGGCAGAAATTTCATTCTGTAGATCGGTAGAGCAACCCTTTCATTTCTCACTATGTTAATGAAACTTTACTTTATCAAATTAAGTTATTGCAGGTGCCAAACTCTTTTCTACTCCACTTGCAGGGTTGATTACAGTCAGTTCGCGTTTCTTCTTAATCCATGTGGAACAGCAAAAGTCGGAGTTTGAAAAGGGGGGGGGCTTAGAGCATCATTTCCATATGATTCTAGAAGAATTTAGCGATAAATACACTGCTAGCTAGGCACCTCGCAAGTACAATCATAACGCCTATTTTAGCAAGTATGACGACTTATTGAGATGACAACTGTTGCGTTTGGAGGTCCAGGGATGAGAGATAGTGCGTGGTGGGGAAGCTGGAAGATGCGTTTACTGTAGTACACTGAGGCATTCCATTCACGTGTTGCTACCGTTTTTCAGCCCACACTACCACATTTTAATGAGAGACGTGACAACAGCTTATAGATGAACCAGGCTGTTGGTTGGCTGTCTCTACGGCACAGTGAGCGGCACACAAAGTCAGGACAGCAGCTTACAGTGTTTACACTACATTCACGACAGTTGTGTGGGCTGCCTTTCAGACTACCGCTACTTGTTGTTCACCTAAAAAAATTTGTTTTTGCGTTAGCTGAGAGGGGCCAACCCCCTTGCCATAGTGGTAACACCGGTTCCCGTCAGATCACCGAAGTTGTTACTGTAGGCCTGTGCTGCGACAGTGCTACGAAAAACAACACGGGGTGCAAGCCCCTCCCATGAAAAGCACGACCACACTATAACACCATCATCTCCGAATTGTACTGTTGGCACTACACACGTTGGCAGATGAATTTCACCGGGTATTCGACATACCCACCACATGTGTACCATGGTTCGTCAATCCTCTCAACGGTTTTCCACTGTTCAGTCGTCCAATGTTTACGCTCCTTACACCAACCTTGGCGTCGTTTGGCATTTACCTGCCTGATGTTTGGCTTATGAGCAGCCGCTCGACCATGAAATCCAAGTTTTTTCTCCTCCCGCCTACCTGTCATGGTAATTGCGGTGGATCCTGATGCAGTTTGGAATTCTTGTGTAATGGTCTGGATAGATGTCTGTCTATTACACATTACGACCCTCTTCAATTGTCAACGGTCTCTGTCAGTCAACAGACGAGGTCATCCTGTACGCTTTTGTGCTGTACGTGTCCCTTCACGTTTCCACTTCACTATCACATCGGAAACGGAGGAGCTAGGGATGTTTAGGAGTGTGGAAAACTTGCGTAGCAACGTACGACACAAGTGACACCCAATCACCTGACTACGTTCGAAGTCCGTTAAGTTTCGTGGAGCGCCCCATTCTGCTGTCTCACTATGTCTAATGACTACTGGGGTCGCTGATGTGGAGTCCCTGGCAGTAGGTGGCCGTGCAGTGGACCTAATATGAAAAACTTATGTTTTGGGGGCGTCCGGATACTTTTGATCACGTAGTGTACGCATTGGTACACTGTCTTTTGTGCAGAACCTCATCAGAGTTTTGTCTATATCGGCCCTCATTCAGTTTCCTAGTTTTATTAATAACCAGAAAGCCATACTGTAAGTAAATGATAATCCTTTCTTTCAGGAGTGCTAGTTCTGCAAGTTTCGCAGGAGAGCTTCTGTAAAGTTTGGAAGGTAGGAGACGAGGTACTGGCAGAAGTAAAGCTGTGAGTACCGGTCGTGAGTCGTGCTTCGGTAGCTCAGTTGGTAGAGCACTTGCCCGCGAAAGGCAAAGGTCCCGAGTTCGAGTCTCGGTCGGGCACACAGTTTTAATCTGCCAGGAAGTTTCATATCAGCGCACACTCCGCTGCAGAGTGAAAATCTCATTCTGGAAATGATAATTAGTTGAAACACTCAGCTGCCGACAGGCATTGTTAATATACCTCGATGACGACAGCTGAAAATGTGTGCCCCGACCGCGACTCGAACCCGGGATCTCCTGTTTAGAGGGCAGACGCGCTTTCTATCTGAGCCACCGAGGACACAGATGAATAGCACGACTGCAGGGACTTATCCCTTGCACGCTTCCCGTGAGACTCAGATTCTGCCATGTAAACGGGAGATCCCGGGTTCGATTCCCGGTTGGGGCACACATTTTCAGCTGTCCCCATCGAGGTATATCAACAACACCTGTCGGCAGCTGAGGTTTCAACTAATTATCATTTATTCTAGAGAAGCTGCACGGTCATCAATGGTGTCTGTTTTTTTTCGAGAACAGTTACTATCGTCATATATTCCGTAAATTATTCTAGTCATCCCTGCATATGGTAACATATTCATAGAAAAACATGTAAGTTCCTGCCTGTGCTTGGTAGATATGACCTAAATTCAGATTGTCCTGTTTGAAAGTCAGAATATGATTCAAATTATTCCAAACCAATTTCTTCAGGATCCTTGAATAAGTCTGGCTCAAATATAGTAACTTGCATATGGGGGTCAAAGCAGAAATATCTCCAGATCTCATCCTGATTTCCCACTACAGCGTTATTAAATATGGCCGGCCGCTGTGGCCGAGCTGTTCTAGGCGTTTCAGTCTGGAACCGCGCTGCTGCTACGGTGGCAGGTTCGAATCCCGCCTCGGGCATGGATGTGCGTGATGTCCTTAGGTTGGTTTAGGTAGTTCTAAGCCTATGGGACTGATGACCTAAGATGTTAAGTCCCATAGTGCTTAGAGTCATTCGAATTTGATTGTCAAATACGAAAACGCTGCTTGGCCTTTCTCAGGCGGTGGAATATCACTGCTTTCACTGAACATCTGGTTTATTACTCCCTCATTGTTATGCAAAACTTCTGCCACAGTGGCTATTTTGGCTGAAACAGGATTTCTGAAAAAATATATACGTGCTCGAAGCGGACTCCCTCAGGATGTATTGGTAGTCGATTCTACGAACACATTTCCCTTCGATAAACCCCTGCCTGTCTAAGATGGGAGTGTGCACGCCGTCCTCGCAGCATTGCCTAGAGCAATAGAGGGTCTAGTTGGCTCTGTAATACCGCCGGCGCAAGTGACCTACGCCGCTTTCCGATCAGATAAACCATATTTCGTCCCGAAGTTTCGACGAGGGTATAGGTGTTTACGTAAATGTTGGTTCGTCGAAATGACTAACGTGTGGTATTCCGAACAAAATGGATTCGTCGACTCGACAAAAGTTTAGTAATGAGCGATCAATTTGCGGTACGTATCTTACTGGATGTTTGTTGAAAAGAGCGTTTTTGGTTTCAAGTGGGTTGTGGTACCTATTCCACATCTTTTATTTCCTTTTTAGGTCCTGATGAGCTATCCAATCTGAGCATTATGGATGAAATGGAAACGGATCTTGACATGTCATCATTTGATGATTCTGTCGAAGACTACAGAGTTGAAGAAGAAGACTTCGTTTCTGATGACATTATTCACTCTGCATCAGATTGGGGGGAAGAAGAAGGTTACCGCAGCGGGGACCCAAATTGAGAAGGAAATGTCTGTTGGGAAAAACAAGAAGAAGGGAAAACAGTCAACTATTCTACCCCAAAATAGTGGCCTGAAAAATGTGCGCAGAACACAAGTAACGAGAATGGTTCAAGGAAGAAAGGCTTCTCAGCAGCTTGCTAGTCATTAGCCACGATTTCGTCCTCTGGAGACAGCTGCCAGTACACCTTGGTACCATCCAAATGCGTGTTAATACCTAAGACAGGAATGGCCTGGAATGGTCTGTCTCAGCTGGATTTCATATTCTCCCTTATAGATGCTTTGTCATAGGAATGGTGCACTGAAAGAAAAGATGTTGCAGGGTAACAGCTCGTGGTCTAGTGGCGAGCATGGCTGTCTCTGGATCACGTGGTCCCGGGTTCGAATCCTGGTCGGTTTGACGATTTTCTCTGCCTGGGGACTGGGTGTTTGTGTTGTCCTTTTCATTTCATCATCATCATCTTCATCTTCATCTTCATCTACATCTACATCTACATTTATACTCCGCAAGCCACCCAACGGTGTGTGGCGGAGGGCACTTTACGTGCCACTGTCATTACCTTCCTTTTCTGTTCCAGTCGCGTATGGTTCGCGGGAAGAACGACTGTCGGAAAGCCTCCGTGCGCGCTCGAATCTCTCTAATTTTACATCCGTGATTTCCTCGGGAGGTATAAGTAGGGGGAAGCAATATATTCGATACCTCAACCAGAAACGCACCCTCTCGAAACCTGGCGAGCAAGCTACACCGCGATGCAGAGCGCCTCTCTTGCAGAGTCTGCCACTTGAGTTTGCTAAACATCTCCGTAACGCTATCACGGTTACCAAATAACCCTGTGACGAAACGCGCCGCTCTTTTTTGGATCTTCTCTATCTCCTCCGTCAACCCGATCTGGTACGGATCCCACACTGATGAGCAATACTCAGGTATAGGTCGAACGAGTGTTTTGTAAGCCACCTCCTTTGTTGATGGGCTGCATTTTCTAAGGACTCTTCCAATGAATCTCAACCGCCTTACCAACAATTAATTTTATATAATCATTCCACTTCAGATCGTTCCGTTCGCATACTCCCAGATATTTTACAGAAGTAACTGCTACCAGTGTTTGTTCCGCTATCATATAATCATACAATAAAGGGTCCTTCTTTCTATGTATTCGCAATACATTACATTTGTCTATGTTACGGGTCAGTTGCCACTCCCTGCACAAAGTGCCTATCCGCTGCAGATCTTCCTGCATTTCGCTACAATTTTCTAATGCTGCAACTTCTCTGTATACTACAGCATCATCCGCGAAAAGCCGCATGGGACTTCCGACACTATCTACTAGGTCATTTATATATATTGTGAAAAGCAATGATCCCATAACACTCCCCTGTGGCACGCCAGAGGTTACTTTAACGTCTGTAGACGTCTCTCCATTGATAACAACATGCTGTGTTCTGTTTGCTAAAAACTCTTCAGTCCAGCCACACAGCTGGTCTGATATTCCGTAGGCTCTTACTTTGTTTATAAGGAGACAGTGCGGAACTGTATCGAACGCCTTCCCGAAGTCAAGGAAAATGGCATCTACCTGGGAGCCTGTATCTAATATTTTGCTGGGTATCATGAACAAATAAAGCGAGTTGGGTCTCACACGATCGCTGTTTCCGGAATCCATGTCGATTCCTACAGAGTAGATTCTGGGTTTCCAAAAACAACATGATACTCGAGCAAAAAACATGTTCTGAAATTCTACAACAGATCGACGTCAGAGATATAGGTCTATAGTTTTGCGCATCTGCTCGACGACCCTTGTTGAAGACTGGGACTACCTGTGCTCTTTTCCAATCATTTGGAACCTTCCGTTCCTCTAGAGACTTGCGGTACACGGCTATTGGGGGGCAAGTTCTTTCGCGTCCTCTGTGTAGAGTCGAATTGGTATCTCGTCAGGTCTAGTGGACTTTCCTCTGTTGAGTGATTCCAGTTGCTTTTCTATTCCTTGGACACATTTCGATCTCATAATTTGTGTTCATCATTTGTGACAGCATGTAGACAGGATTGTGAGAAAAAATGGACTGTGTGAGAATTGGGACTTTGCACTGGCGCTGATGACCGCGCAGTTGACCGCCCCACAAACCAAACATCATCATCATCATCATCATCGGCACGTGAAGCAGAGAATAGAAAACGTGTTGAGGTTACACACTGTGCCCGAAACGAAACGAAGAGGAACTCCGCCACTCCTCAAGCAGTTCCCAACCCAGCCCTCTAAGCCTAAAAAACGTCGCGTTTGGAAAGACTGCAATTATAATCTGAGAAGCATGACAAAAAGCAACTGTGTAACGTGTGATTCACCTCTGTGTGTGTTGGAGGGGGGGGGGGGGGGACATCACAGTATTGTGGTGCACTACATGCCGTCAGCAACACGTATGGAGCCTGAAGAAATTCACATTATCGGAACGAGTTACCTGTCTCCCAGAGAGTTTTTTCCTTTGAAGTCGATTTTGTACAGTTCCTCAACCCAACATTTGTAGTCAACAGGCCATTTGCGATATGTAGCCATGTTCTTTAGTCAAGGGAACCTTTCATTTGTTTTATGTACCTTTTTAGTATGTTGTATTGGTTTCTAAGTGAGCTATTCTGATTACTTTCATAGGTGTAGGTACTTTCTGCGTTTACACATTTTTTTCAACCTACTTTTGATTCTGAAGATAAAGTGAGCAAGTATTTTTCTTCTTCTGTTGTTTGTGTAACTATTGTTTGTATTCATTACTCTTGGCACACGATCACTCAGATTATTGTGCAAGAGTTGATGTAATTTTCTTTTGGATACTTTTCCTCGGTGCTCCCGTTGTGTGAGAAATATGTATAAACGGCCTTTCGTTGGTGGAATTGTGCAATGCCAGTTTTTGTGAATTATTGCAATGGAAAGACCATGTAAGCCTTGAAACGTATTTTTCTTTAACTTTCGTTCAGTAAAGTGTTTATAATTCTCCCGTTGCGTCGCTTTTAACCATTTTACTGGCGAAACGCAGGTATGGTAGTCGAATCGACGGAAGTACAGGTATGGAAGTGTTTGAATTCGGTATAGCTTTCTGGTGTTAAGAATGAGAATGTTAGAGCAAGATTTGTCTCTTCCACGATGTGAAGGTCCAGTAATTAAAGCATGTACGTTATCAGAAGGTAATGATCCATTCATCTTCTGTTTCTGGTTTCCAGCATCACCACTGAGGGACCAGTCGCTTACTTCTAAACCTCTCTGGTGAGGTTGTTTCATCCACTCGAAATCAGTCATCGTGGTGACTTTTGATTTACATTAGGATGCAGGGGTTTTTATAGGGAAACAGAAAACACACATCTGGCTCTTAAGCATTTATTTTAATTTTTTAACACTTACATGTAGCTGGGTATAAAAACTAAAAGGTAAACTCCGTCCGAACAGGGCTTGGATGGCCCAACGGTACCGACGGCCGTCGTGTCATCCTTAGCCCAGAGGCATCACTGGATGCTTATATGGAGGGGCATATGGTCAGCACAAGACTCTCTCAGCTCTGTGTCAGTTTTGCAAGACCGGAGCCGCTAGTTCTCAGTCAAGTAGCTCCTCAGTATGCCTCACAAGGGCTCAGTGCACCCCGCTTGCCAACAGCCAAGTACTAGCCCAGCCCGACAGCGCTTAACTTCGGTGATCTGATGGGAAGCCGTGTTAACACTGAGGCAAGGCCATTGGCAGCTGGGTATAAAGACCAATTTAAATATGATTATAGTGCTGTGTTGACACCTGGAAAAGCTGAATGATGCATTTCCACCACCACTGATATACAGCATGCATCGTAGAGTTGGGCTGCGGTTTTTCTGATGGCCAAAGAGCTTGTGTTGGACTTAATGGCCGATACTTTAGGTGAGACTGTAGCTCATACTGTATTACATACATTAAACACTTAGAGATCTGCCCCTGATGAGGTGTGCACTGAATGCTGTTCAGCATTTAAACTCTTCCGTTAAGTCCTCTGCTGACATTGTTCGATCTCTCAGTATGACTGATAGCGAGTGAATCTTTCCATGCAACAAGGATGAAATTTGCATTGACACATTGAATAGTCAACATCTTTCATGTGGAAAACGTGGCAGGGGGGCACTGGGGACAGGGTTGACCTCAGTGGAAAGAAAGTGCAGATGATGATGTCAGGATTTCCGCAGGGGCCTCGGTGCCTCAAGGCTGGATTTGATGACAGCAGAATTCTGGGAAAGGCATTGAGGCCAAGAAAGCGCTAATGCTGATGTCTGCACGTTTTCCGCCAGAACCCGCAGTGGCTCACTGCCACTGTCATCAGTCATTCTCCATACAGACCCCAGTGGGTCCCTTCCGATTTTCATCTGTTTTCAAAAGTTGATAGTCATGAAGTGGTGTAAGTAGAGATGAGTTTGTCGCCTCATAAACAAAATGAAACGTTTCACAGTGATAGTGTCAACAAACCGGTCTCTCGTTGGGAGAAATGTGTTCGTCGCCAGGATGATTATGCTGAGAAATAAATGTGAAGACATCAAGAATAAAGACGTAGAATGTTAATAAAGTTCGTTTTATTGCAAAAGTTTTAAGAGTTTGTACATAAAAATTCGGAGGCATTACGTTTCAGCACGCCCTCGTAATAAAATCATTTGAGATTAATACTGTAACAAAGAAACGTAAAGTAGGAATTATTCATAAAATATAAATATGGCGATGGCAGAAGGCACCGTTGCTAGTGAGTTGTTGGCTGATGGCTTTTTGTTACTTACGACTGAAAAGCTGAAGGCTGTGCATTTTCGCCTGTTGCAATAAGCAGAAAACAGAAGTATTTACTTTCATTTTACTTTACGAAGGATGCACGATCATCACATCTCGCTATCAGACCTAAGTATTTAAGTCTTATATTTAATATTTTGTTGCTTTATCACTCATGTGTGATGATGTCCTACAAAAATATCACATTGTTGTGATCGTTACATGTGAAGTGATTAATTTAGATATAGTCACATTGCTGTCATCGTTACATGTGAAGTGATTAATTTAGATATGGTCTGGTGGCGTAACGATGTTAGAAACTGTCCAGGAAAATGTAATTCACAGCGGAAACTATTTGCCATCTCCGTCCGGTAGGTTTGTCGCTTTCTTGCTGAGATACCATACGTCGACAATCTTAGAACGTATTCTTATTTATTGTACGATTGTGATAGATTTTCACTATGCATAAATTCATTTCTTATCTTCACCCAGATGTATCTTGAATTGCGAACATGTTTCATTCAACTGCGTTCAATGTCTGCTTTTGTGACGACAGCAATGGCAGATATCAGTTTAAGCAAATCATCTCCTCTCCAGGGCTTATCAGCGCTGAAGCGACATCTTGCGATCTTTCCGAAAACTCTCTTTGTTTACCGTCGGATTATTACGGTCACACGCAATATACCAACAATAAATATTAAATCACTTTCTTATCGAAATATCTTGCTACTCTCGCGAGATATCGGGTGTCGTCATAAAGACTCTGATGGCGTTTCTTTGAGCTGGTTTATTGAAGGAGCTGTTGCCTCCTAACGCACGCAGATTACTAATAAACACGTGCTCCAGCGAGAAAGAAACTGATGTGCTACGATGAGCACCATTTTTAGGGAAATGCGTTAACGGAAAAATTAACTTGCGTACGGAAACAGCAATTAAGTATGAAGGTGGGACTGGGCGCACCAGTTGTAAAGAATGGAAAGCATATACCATGTCCAGTTTTTATCAGTGTAGCTATTACGGATGTTTGAATCACCACAAAATGAGTTTATATATTGTTATGGTTATAAACCTACTAGAAGACGATTTAGCGGGTCTGCAACAATAATTCGGAGCGTTACAGAAAAACTAACAGCCTGTCACAAATGTAAATTATGACGCATTCTGTCGTTTTTGCAACACGGCAACGAGAGCGAAGAATGGTAGTTATTAATTTTTAAAGCGTAACAGTGGATTCGCGGAGCACAGCAAAGTGTGAGTCTGAAATAGAAAGAGGATCGACTACGGCGAACTGCGATATCGTTGACTGAAATGTGTTTCTTGTTTTGTATATAATAGTACAACGAAATCAACTTTTTTTAGAGCTAAACTCCGGCTTCTGTTTAATATCATTTGCCTGCCAAATGAGTGATTTAGCTGGTGTCCTCTATGGCTTTTTGCACAATCCTTTAGGTTCTTTTTAGATTTTTTCTTGACTATAGGAAAACATTAAAATCCCCGTTTATTAAAGGAAAATTATTTGCACTGAACTAAGAGTTCGAAACACGCTTCAATAGTCCATGAAAATGAGTTATGAAACTGAATTTAAAAAAAAAATCTCAACAAACCGATGTAAAACTATGTTGGTATTCCTTCCGGGCTCGTCAGCACACACACACACACACACACACACACACACACACATACACACACGCACAGTTGATACCCCTACTGTTGTAGCATAGCTTACATCACCAAAGCACCGCAGCTTCACAATAAAGAAGGAAGCTCTTCTAAGCGGAGCAGCCCTTTGATGTATGCAGCATGAATCAGAAGTCATACGCTTGACAGTTGCAATAAACAATGTGCTAGCGTATGAACTGAGGAGAGGAACAGCGAACTTTTATTAAGTGCAGCAGTTTTCTAAGTGTAAGAAATAATGTAGTGTTACAGTTGCAAAGTTCGTCCTGTAAGTTTCTAGCAGAAACATTATTTCTGTTTTATTATAAGAAAAAGAAAATTTTGCGAAACGAACTGAAATGAACACGTTTATTTAAATACATTTTTGCCTTAAAATGTTGAGATTTTACAAATGGGCTGATATTTTATATCCGTATCATAGAAGTGAAATATCATATTGTTACATCTACATTCGAAGCGCAAGTGCATCCAGAAATCATTCCTCCAACGCTATGCACAAGGCATGCCTCTGAATTTATATTCTTTTGTGATTTCTGGAAGCTTTACATTTTTAAATGTCTATACATTTTCTTTCCGGCAATTAAAGCCATTAAAATGAAACGTCATACAAGCAGTTAAGGTGTAATACAAAATCCTATGGAACAGTTATTTCCTGAAGTTTTTTAAAATTCATTACATATCAGGTACTAGTAAATGTAAGTTAATTATTTTTCAAGAACTTTATTCTAAAGAAATAAAAATCAGTCAAAATAATATCACAGTTGATTAAAATTTGCTTCATCTATGTGTAACATTTGATCCAATAGTTCTTAATGAAGCTGGACTTCTACCTTACCGATTTTCGTGTACATCTCTCCCCCTCTTAAATACCTTTACGCAATATACTTATTGCAAATATAAAACTTTTACACCTTGTTTCACTTCAATTTTTTTCTGGCCTTTTTTGTAGACACTTTTACCTTATTTCGTTTCAGAGAGTTGGCATCACCGGTATTTACGTTCAATACCCGTGCTGACATGCAAAGGGATATAAGGCGCTGTCTTGAATCTCAGATGTGCTTACACTGCTGGCCATGAAAATTGCTACACCAAGAAGAAATGCAGATGATAAACGGGTATTCATTGGACAAATATACTAGAACTGACATATGATTACATTTTCACGCAATTTGGGTGCATTTTTTTTTGGTCTACTGACTGGTTTGATGCGGCCCGCCACAAATTCCTTTCCTGTGCTAACCTCTTCATCTCAGAGTAGCACTTGCAACCTCCGTCCTCAATTATTTGCTTGACATATTCCAATCTCTGTCTTCCTCTACAGTTTTTGCCCTCTACAGCTCCCTCTAGTACCATGGAAGTCATTCCATCATGTCTTAGCAGATGTCCTATCATCCTGTCCCTTCTCCTTATCAGTGTTTTCCACATATTCCATTCCTCTCCGATTCTGCGTAGAACCTCCTCATTCCTTACCTTATCAGTCCACCTAATTTTCAACATTCGTCTATAGCACCACATCTCAAATGCTTCGATTCTCTTCTGTTCCGGGTTTTCCCGCAGTCCATGTTTCACTACCATACAATGCTGTACTCCAGACGTACATCCCCAGAAATTTCTTCCTCAAATTAAGGCCGGTATTTGATATTAGTAGACTTCTCTTGGCCAGAAATGCCTTTTTTGCCATAGCGAGTCTGCTTTTGATGTCCTCCTTGCTCCGTCCGTCATTGGTTATTTTACTGCCTAGGTAGCAGAATTCCTTAACTTCAATGACTTCGTGACCATCAATCCTGATGTTAAGTTTCTCGCTGTTCTCATTTCTACTACTTCTCATTACCTTCGTCTTTCTCCGATATACTCTCAAACCCTACTGTGTACTCATTAGACTGTTCATTCCGTTCAGCAGATCATTTAATTCTTCTTCACTTTCACTCAGGATAGCAATGTCATCAGCGAATCGTATCATTGATATCCTTTCACCTTGTATTTTAATTCCACTCCTGAACCTTTCTTTTATTTCCATCATTGCTTCCTCGATGTACAGATTGAAGAGTAGGGGCGAAAGGCTACAGCCTTGTCTTACACCCTTCTTAATACGAGCACTTCGTTCTTGATCGTCCACTCTTATTATTCCCTCTTGGTTTTGTACATGTTGTATATGACCCTTCTCTCCCTGTACCTTACGCCTACTTTTTTCAGAATCTCGAACAGCTTGCACCATTTTATATTGTCGAACGCTTTTTCCAGGTAGACAAATCCTATGAAAGTGTCTTGATTTTTCTTTAGCCTTGCTTCCATTATTAGCCGTAACGTCAGAATTGCCTCTCTCGTCCCTTTACTTTTCCTAAAGCCAAACTGATCGTCACCTAGCGCATTCTCAATTTTCTTTTCCATTCTTCTGTATATTATTCTTGTAAGCAGCTTCGATGCATGAGCTGTTAAGCTGATTGTGCGATAATTTTCGCACTTGTCAGCTCTTGCCGTCTTCGGAATTGTGTGGATGATGCTTTTCCGAAAGTCAGATGGTATATCGCCAGATTCATATATTCCACACACCAACGTGAATAGTCGTTTTGTTGCTACTTCCCCCAATGATTTTAGAAATTCTGGTCGAATGTTATCTATCCCTTCTGCCTTATTTGACCGTAAGTCCTCCAAAGCTCTTTTAAATTCCGATTCTAATACTGGATCCCCTATCTCTTCTAAATCGACTCCTGTTTCTTCTGCTATCACATCAGACAAATCTTCACCATCATAGAGGCTTTCAATGTATTCTTTACACCTATCTGCTCTCTCCTCTGCATTTAACAGTGGAATTCCCGTTGCACTCTTAATGTTACCACCGTTGCTTTTAATGTCACCAAAGGTCGCTTTGACTTTCCTGTACGCTGAATCTGTCCTTCCGACAATCATGTCTTTTTCGATGTCTTCACATTTTTCCTGCAGCCATTTCGTCTTAGCTTCCCTGCACTTCCTATTTATTTCATTGCTCAGCGACTTGTATTTCTGTATTCCTGATTTTCCCGGAACGTGTTTGTACTTCCTCCTTTCATCAAGCAACTGAAGTATTTCTTCTGTTACCCATGGTTTCTTCGCAGCTACCTTATTTGTACCTATGTTTTCCTTCCCAACTTCTGTGATGGCCCTTTTTAGAGATGTCCATTCCTCTTCAACTGTACTGCCTACTGCGCTATTCCTTATTGCTGAATCTATAGCGTTAGAGAACTTCAAACGTACCTCGTCATTCCTTAGTACTTCCGTATCCCACTTCTTTGCGTATTGATTCTTCCTGACTAATGTCTTGAACTTCAACCTACTCTTCATCGCTACTATATTGTGATCTGAGTCTATATCTGCTCCTGGGTACGCCTTACAATCCAGTATCTGATTTCGGAATCTCTGTCTGACCATGATGTAATCTAATTGAAATCTTCCCGTATCTCCCGGCCTTTTCCAAGTATACCTCCTTCTCTTGTGATTCTTGAACAGGGTATTCGCTATTACTAGCTGAAACTTGTTACAGAACTTAATTAGTCTTTCTCCTCTTTCATTCCTTGTCCCAAGTCCATAATCTCCTGTAACCTTTTCTTCTACTCCTTCCCCTACAACAGCATTCCAGTCGCCCATCACTATTAGATTTTCGTCCCCCTTTACATACTGCATTATCCTTTCAATATCTTCATACACTTTCTCTATCTGTTCATCTTCAGCTTGCGACGTCGTCATGTATACCTGAACTATCGTTGTCGGTGTTGGTCTGCTGTCGATTCTGATTAGAACAACCCAGTCACTGAACTGTTCACAGTAACACACCCTCTGCCCTACCTTCCTATTCATAACGAATCCTACACCTGTTATACCATTTTCTGCTGCTGTTGATATTACCCGATACTCATCTGACCAGAAATCCTTGTCTTCCTTCCACTTCACTTCACTGACCCCTACTATACCTAGATTGAGGCTCGCATTTCCCTTTTCAGGTTAGATCCCTACCACGTTCAAGCTTCTGACAATCCACGCTCCGACTCGTAGAACGTTATCCTTTCGTAGATTATTCAATCTTTTTCTCATGGTAACCTCCCCCTTGGCAGTCCCCTCCCAGAGATCCGAATGGGGGACTATTCCAGAATCTTTTGCCAATGGAGAGATCATCATGACACTTCTTGAATTACAGGCCACATGTCCTGTGGATACACGTTACGTGTCTTTAATGCAGTGGTTTCCATTGCCTTCTGCATCCTCATGTCGTTGATCATTGCTGATTCCTCCGCCTTTAGGGGCAATTTCCCACCCCTAGGACAAGAGAGTGCCCTGAACCTCTACCCGCTCCTCCGCCCTCATTGACAAGGCTGTTGGCAGAATGAGGCTGACTTCTTATGCCGGAAGTCCTCGGCCGCCAATGCTGATTATTTATCAAAATTTAGGCAGTGGCGGGGATCGAACGCGGGACCGAAGACGTTTTGATTATGAATCAAAGACGCTACCCCTAGACCACGGGTATTGAGGTGCAGAGATGCTGGGAAATCAGTATCCAGAACAACCACCTCTGACCATAATAACGGCCTTGGTAATACGGGGCATTGAGTCAAACGGAGCTTCGATGGCGGGTACGGGTACAGCTGCCCATGCAGCTTCAAACGATACCACAGTTCATCAAGAGTACTGACTGGCGTATTGTAACGAGCCAGTTGCTCGGCCACCATTGACCAGACGTTTTCAGTTGGTGAGAATGTGCTGGCCAGGGCAGCAGTCGAACATTTTCTGTATCCAGAAAGGCCCGTACAAGACCTGCAACATGTGGTCGTACATTATCCTGCTGAAATGTAGCGTTCGCAGGGATCGAATGAAGGGTAGAGCCACGAGTCGTAACACATCTGAAATGTAACGGCCACTGTTCAAAGTGCCGTCAATGTGAACAAGAGGTGACCGAGACGTGTAACCCGTGGAACCCCATACCATCAGGCCGAGTGATACGCCAGTATGGCGATGACGAATACACACTTCCAATGTGCATTCACCGCGATGTCGCCAAACACGGATGCGACCTTCACGATGCTGTAAACAGAACCTGGATTCATCCGACAAAATGACGTTTTGCCATTCGTGCACCCAGGTTCGTCGTTGAGTACACCATCGCAGGTGCTCCTGTCTGTGATGCAGGGTCAAGGGCAACCGCAGCCATGGTCTCCGAGGTGATAGTCCATGCTGCGTCGTCGAACTGTTCGTGCAGATAGTTGTTGTCTTGCAAACGTCCTCATCTGTTGACTCAGGGATCGAGACGTGGCTGCACGATCCGTTACAGACATGCGGATAAAATGCCTGCCATCTCGACTGCTAGTGATACGAGGCAGTTGGGATCCAGCACGGCGTCCCGTATTACCATCCTGAAGCCACCGATTCCCCATTCTGCTAACAGTCATTGGATCTCGACTAACGCGAGCAGTAATGTCGCGATACGATAAACCGCAATCGCGATAGGCTACAATCAGACCTTTATGAAAGTCGGGAACGTGATGGTACGCATTTCTCCTCCTTACAAGAGGCATCACAACAACGTTTCACCAGGCAACGCCGGTCAAGTGCTGTTTGTGTATGAGAAATCGGTTGGAAACTTTCCTCATGTCAGCACGTTGTAGGTGTCGCCACCGGCGCTGTGCCGTTTAGACTACCATTGATAAAACAAGGGCTAATAAGTGTGGTGACAAGTATCCCACACCAGACGTTAACTCTCCACTGATGCTGATGTTCCACCTATCTAAGCCATCGTGGGTTGTCGTTGGACCAATAATGCATGTTCCTTGTATTTACCTGTCCTTTGTTTGAGAAGGAACATTCATTGGTAAGTAGAAGATTGAAGAAGAAGTTCGGGTTGGCGAGGATTTGCTGCTGTGCCCGTTGACAGAACTGTACACGTTTCCGGAAATCATTCCCATGCAGTTCTTGATGTAGGTGTACATGGTAAGGATGAAACCGGTGACGTGTAAGAATACGATGTACATTGGTTTTAGGAATGCCAATCTCGTGGTCAAGCTGTCGTGTGCTCACATGTGGATTCATAGCAACGGAAGCGAGAACAGTAACTTCGCCAGCTTCGTCTGTGCGAGTGCTGCGACGATTGCGCTGTCGTTGGCTGAAACGTCCTGTTTCCTGAAGCTTCGCAACAAGGAAGCGTCGCAACAAGACGAGAAAACATCCGTTTTTTGTCAGGATATCGCTCTCTGTACATTTCCGCTGCCTGCGTAGAATTTGCCTACCTTCAACAACAACAATAAAAGAAACGTTACGTCGATACAGTTTGTCGGAAGGACAGCCTTTATTGTATGCCTACTCTACACAACAGTATTTAAAAGGACTAAACTATTGTACTAAATGTATCTGTACATAAGATAACAGTACTGCAATTAGTGTCGTGCTAACTTACATTCTCCATAGATGAGTAGCATTTCTACCTTCTCATCGTTGGTGTAATACCACTCACACAACCTACAACTGGCGACGGTTGACGGAATGACGGGTGTGCAGTCTACTTATGCTTGCATTTGTCCTCTGTCAGCGTCAGCACGTGGATGTGTTCCATTACCTGCACTAAGCGCTGGGAGCGTCAACGTCAATGTTGTGTTATGTATTTAATATCGTTGTGCTTCAGTGAATGGTGCACTGTGATATATTTTTGAAAAGGTCCTTAGGAGAGGAAATGAATGACCGAATAAGAAATACAGGGTACGATTTAAAACAGTCACACTACTGTTCATATCTTTGTAAAAAACAAAGCTATAACGAAGGCAAACATGCAGATTGAAGTCGCTCTGACGGCTAAAGAACATTTGCTTGAAACATTTTGTAATTTGCAACTGGACAAACAGTTATTTAGGGTGGTCAAGATAAATGGGACACCCCGTATATCTCTATATGTTTAATTACTGAATTTCAAGAGAAGAATGAACATGTTTTTAAACGCATAGAGTGATTTTTTGTGAAGTATATTTCTTATCAAATGAAAGAACAGGGATGGTACAGAATGTGCGCCGACCGATAATCAGCAATGAAAAAGAAATGCTTGCTTGGCGAAAATATTATCATCGCTATCTTTTGTGTTGAGATTTCATTTAAAATCTTCCGAAATAATAGTAGTAAAGGATAAATCCATGTATGCCAAGTTATGACAACAACCCAATTCGTACAGTCGCTATGTCCTGCTTATTTTTGTCACACTCCGACAGTAACGCGCCAGGCACCGGAAACCCATACCGTTGAGTACGATATGGGAATAGTTTGTATTGAATTCTAATATGCTTGGTACAAAAGGAGGCGTATGTAGCACAATAAATATGAGCAATAAAAAAAAGAATACATCAAAGTCGCCATTCTGTGTTTTCTAAGGATCAGAAGAGGTATTAAACAGCACGTTACAGTATTGTTTGCGACCGCTACGGTCGCAGGTTCGAATCCTGCCTCGGGCATGGATGTGTGTGATGTCCTTAGGTTAGTTAGGTTTAAGTAGTTCTAAGTTCTAGGGGACTGATGACCTCAGATGTTAAGTCCCATAGTGCTCAGAGCCATTTGAACCATTTTAGCCAGTATTGTTTAGTTATGATCCTGCTGTAACTTACAGATATTTTTACTTAAGTATGATGTTTCGTATATCTACACAATAACGTGAAGATCTGTTCCCTACCGGTTTATGGACGCATACAATAGATAACTTGTGTGGAATGCAGCACCTCCATTATTCAACGTACCAGATAAGCCACTGTAACTGTTAACTGAAGAGAAAACTACAACACAGACGTGTTAATAAAACTACAATAACAATTAAACTCTTTCCCAGTTCAAAAGAAATCAATTCCTCTATTGTTGCTACATTAAAGCTACAAACGTTAGAATTTTTTGACGAAGCATTCATTTGAACAAAAAGTGATTGTATTAAAAAAACATTCCTGAATTGGAAAGTCGATTGAAATGCAACAGTGAACAACTTAGTACAAAATTTTGGCTTGTGAAACAAATTGACAATCACAACAGCAGACAGAAACAGAAATATTTGCTACTTATACGTGAATATGTTTCTGTTCTCTGGCTTTTAGAAGGATAAATTGCAAATAACTGCAATTTCGAGAGTATTTGTGACGACACTTCAGCTTGGTGATATTATTTATAAACTATGGCTCTGTTTACGTTTATTTTAGGACTATTCAGGTCTGTTAATACTTTACTAATGCTTCGGAAGTAATATTACAATAACTACTTCATAATTTAAGAAAAAATAACTCAACAATTATTAATCTTATGACACATGTCTCGTTGAGAGTGTTCTTGCCGTTAGGACCGCTAGTGTGTCTGGAACTGTCAAACTGTAAAAACTTTCACATCAGTGAGTGTCGCGACTGTATACACCATCTGATCAAAAGTCGACGTTAATATGAGGTGTGGCCACTCTTCGCCTTTATGTTGAGAACACTTCAAAGAGGTGTCTGAATGTCCGTTGAGAAATGACAGTCCTTTCTTCCTAAAGAGCCGAAACCAGAACGCTAATGATGTTGAAAGCTGGGTCCAGGGTGAAGTCGACATATTAACTCAGCCCAAAGATATCTCATTGGCTTCAGGTCGGAATTCTGGCCAGCCTGGTACATTTCAGGCATGTTATTGTCATCAAACCTCAGGGACTCAGCTTTATGACGGCGTGCGTTGTAATGCTTATACAGTCGGTCACCATCTCCGAATTGTTCCTCTGCCGTGTACGGTACACAATGCTGAATAATTCCTTCATGTCTCTATCTATAAAAGGAAGCCCAAACAAAGGGACAGAAACCTGGAATTTGGAGACGGTGCTGACCTCATGCTGTACACACTGTTTGAAGAGGTATTTTTGAAATCCCATCCCAAAGGGAATGAAACAGGGGATGAAAGGTTTTTGAAAATATGTCGCAATTAAGACAATTTTTAAGGTAGAACTACGAAAATTGCCATTGGTTTTACCTGTCAGAAATTTAAAAAA
This sequence comes from Schistocerca piceifrons, assembly GCF_021461385.2. Taxonomy (NCBI): domain Eukaryota; kingdom Metazoa; phylum Arthropoda; class Insecta; order Orthoptera; family Acrididae; genus Schistocerca; species Schistocerca piceifrons. The sequence continues at coordinate 54,105,355 of NC_060142.1, read as the reverse complement.
AATGTGTTCCAGCAGTTCTGAAAATTCAGCCCTCAAGGGGGTGAAATTGTGGTGAAAGTTTTTTTTTAAATAAATCGTTATTAAAGAACTCGTGAAGCATTTAAAAGATACATCTAAAAAAATCCATTTTTGACTTCTCGCTTGTATCAGCGTTTATGAAAATTCAACCCATAAGGGAATGAAACAGAGGAAGAGCTTTTTAAAATATTTCGTTATCTCAGTTAAAAATAAAAAATATGACAACAAGAACTCAATAGGCAGTATTAATAAAAACCTCAGCTACCAGCTACCAGAACTGCTTTTTGGTCAGACACATTTGGGGAAAGACCATGCTTCTGTGGGCGTAATTAGACCAGACAGTTGACAAGAAAGAGGCAGTGGGTGCAAAGCTGTCCTCCTGTATTTAAAGTTTTTTTAAGCACATCAAGGGAATCACACCCTAACTATGAAAAACTCCCGCATACCACAAAACACCACCTCTTCGTACTTCACTGTTAGCACTACGTATTGTGGGAGGTCATAGCAAACCACTCATTTCCAGGCATCCACTGTCCACTGCCGCCACTCCTTAGACCACCTCAAGCATGAGTTAGTATTTACTACTGAAATACACTACTGGGCATTAAAATTGCTACACCATGAAGATGACGTGCTACAGATGCGAAATTTAACCCACAGGAAGAAGATGCTGTGATATGCAAATGATTAGCTTTTCAGAGCATTCACACGAGGTTCGCGCCGGTGGCGACACCTACAACATGAAGAAAGTTTCCAACCGATTTCTCATACACTAACAGCAGTTGACCGGCGTTGCCTGGCGAAACGTAGTTGTGATGCCTCGTGTAAGGAGGAGAAATACGTACCATCACGTTTCCGAGTTTGATAAAGGTCGGATTATAGCCTATCGCGATTGTGGTTTATCGTATCGCGACATTACTGCTCGCGTTGGTCGAGATCAAATGACTGTTAACAGAATATGGAATCGGTGGGTTCAGGAGAGTAATACGGAGCGCCGTGCTGGATCCCAACGGTCTCGTATCACTACCAGTCGAGATGACAGGCATCTTATCCGCATGGCTGTAACGGATCGTGCAGCCACGTCTCGATCCCTGAGTCAACAGATGGGGACGTTTGGAAGACAACAACCATCTGCACGAACAGTTCGACGACGTTTGCAGCAGCATGGACTATCAGCTCGGAGATCATGGCTGTTACCCTTGACGTTGCATCACAGACAGGAGCGCCTGCGATGGTGTATTCAACGACGAACCTGGGCGCACGAATGGCAAAACGTCATTTTTTCGGATGAATCCAGGTTCTGTTTACAGCATCATGATGGTCGCATCCGTGTTTAGCGACATCGCGATGAACGCATATTGGAAACATGTATTCGTCATCGCCATACTGGCGTATCACCCGGCGTGATGGTATGGGGTGCCATTGGTTACACGTCTCGGACACTTTTTGTTCGCATTGACGGCAATCTGAACAGTGGACGTTACATTTCAGATGTGTTACGACCCGTGGCCCTACTCTTCATTCGATCCCTGCGAAACCCTACATTTCACCAGGATAATGCACGACCGCATGTTGCAGGTCTTGTACTGGCCTTTCTGGATACAGAAAATGTTCGACTGCTGCCCTGGCCAGCACATTCTCCAGATCTCTCACCAACTGAAAACGTCTGGTCAATGGTGGCCGAGCAACCGGCTCGTCACAATACGCCAGTCACTACTCTTGATGAACTGTGGTATCGTGTTGAAGCTGCATGGGCAGCTGTACCCGTACACGCCATCCAAGCTCTGTTTGACTCAATGCCCAGGCATACCAATGCCGTTATTACGGCCAAAGGTGGTTGTTCTGGGTACTGATTTCTCATGATCTATGCACCCAAATTGCGTGAAAATTAGTCACATGTCAGTTCTAGTATAATATATTTGTCCAGTGAATACCCGTTTATCATCTGCATTTCTTCTTGGTATAGCAATTTTAATGGCCAGTAGTGTATGTGGATTATGTGGGGCTGCTCGATCATTTTACACCACTCTTTAACTTCGTACGCACAATCATTGTACTGGCTAAATTTCCTGTAGCACTCTGGAGCTCACGAATGATTCCTTCCCCTGATTTCTCGTGATTTTTTAGATCCACCCTTCGCTCTGCTCTACGCTCCCTGTCCGTCAGAACACGACGTCTACCTAGTTTTGAGTTAGCTGTGGTTGTTCCTTTGCGTTTGCACATCACCATCACATCTCAAACGATCGATGTGGGTGGTTTTAGAAGAATAGAAATGTCCCTGATGGATTTGTTACTCTCGAGATGTCAAATGGCTAAGTCTCTGAGCTCTGCTGTTAATGCATCTCTGCCGCCGAGTTACATTTCCTCGCAAACATGTTCAGTCGAGCAGTATAGCCTCAGGACGTTGTGTTCGATCGATTTCTACGTCGTAGAGGAAGCTGTTTAAGAGACTGACTTGCTCTGTCGTGCATTATCATCTTGAAAGAAGAACCTTTCTCCGAACTGCTAAGTAGAATTTGTAACAGTAGGCTACAGGATCCTGTTCCGAAACTGCGCAGCCCTAAGATTTCTTTCGATAGTGCAGAGTGTTGTCCAACATCCATACATGATACCAACCCAAAACACCTCACTGCTGGACTGTGGGACTGCACCGTCTGACACGTGTACTGATACCTGGCTGCCTCTGTCATCATCAGGCGTCAGACATCTCCTCAGCAGGCCGGTGTGGCCGAGCGGTTCTAGGCGCTAAAGTCTGGACCCGCGTGCCCGCAACGGTCGTAGGTTCGAATCCCCCCTCGGGATGTGGGTGGTGTCCTTACGTTAGTTAGGTTTAAGTAGTTGTAAGTTCTAGGGGACTGATGACCATAGCGCTCAGAGCCATTTGAACCATTTGAACACCTCCAACTCAACTCATCGGCGAAGAAAATCTGACACCATTGATCATTACAAGTGTTCCCTAGCCCTTCTTCTTCTTGCACCAGAGTGCTGGGGTGTTTGCACTGTTGTTTGATTTCGATGTCTTGAGATCAAACTGGACTGAGATATGTGCATACCGTCTTTGTTGGCACGGGAGTTCTATTGCATTCACCTGTAGGTACCTGCCCCCATGATTTTCAGGTAGCGGCCATCAGCTGAACACACTCTGACAGGCACATTTTCGGTGTTTTGTGTCTCATGATACTGATTCAGAGTGCGAATGATGTAGCTGCAGTCGGCGCCAATTCGGCCGGCAATTCCTTGGGATGACAAGCCTTCTTGCAGTAAACTGATAATGTGTTCCCAGTCAGCCGGCCAAGCTTAAACTAATAGTTCAAATTTCGAGCCTTACACAAATGGAGGTACACTGTACTCTACTGAATAGCACTAAAATGCATGTTTACTTTTATCCGCATTATGTACACTCATGCTCATAAATTAAGGATAATGGTGACACATGGTTAAACAAAGCTCTGGTGGGCGGTTTGCGGGTTTAAATCACTTCGGGGTATGACCATGCGGTGCATTTGTCCTGCGGTCGTCGCACAGTGGCGCTGGCAGCAGTCCACATACGCAGAGGTGTGTTGGTACTTGTCAGAGTACGGTGCAGAGTGTAAGTGTACAGACATTTTCAGAGGTGCTAATGGTGACTGTGTTTTGAAAATGGCTCAAAGAACACATGTTGATGACGTTATGAGGGGTAGAATACTAGGGCGACTGGAGGGTAATCAAACACAGGAGGTCATAGCACGGGCCCTCCGTGTGCTACAAAGAGTGATCTCACGATTATGGCAGCGATTCCAGCAGACAGGAAACATGTCCAGGTGCTACAGTACGGGACGTCCACAGTGTACAACACCACAAGAAGACCGATTTATCACCATCAGTGCCCGCAGACGGCCACGGAGTACTGCAGGTAGCCTTGCTTGGGACTTTACCGCAGCCACTGGAACAGTTGTCTCCAGACACACAGTCTACAGACGACTGAACAGACATAGTTTATTCACCCGGAGAACTCAAGGTGCATTCCACTGACCCCTGGTCACAGGAGAGCTCGTAAAGCCTGGTGTCAAGAACACAGTACATGGTCATCGGAACGGTGGTCCCAGGTTATGTTCACGGACGAGTCCAGGTATAGTCCAAACAGTGATTCTCGCCGGGTTTTCATCTGGAGTGAACCAGGAACCAGATACCAACCCCTTAAAGTCCTTGAAAGGGACCTGTATGGAGGTCGTGGTCCGACGGTGTGGGGCGCGATTATGTTTGGAGCACATAAACCCCAGCATGTCTTTGATAGAGGGACTGTAACAGGTCAGGTGTATCGGGACGTCATTTTGCACCAGTATGTCCGCCTTTTCAGGGGTCCCACCTAGCTGCCATCGTGGAGGAGTACCTTGAAACAGAAGATATCAGGCGAATGGAGTGGTCTGCCTGTTTTCCAGATCTAAGCCCCATCAAGAACGTCTGGAATGCTCTATGTTGACGTATCACTGCACGTCTTCAAACCCCTACGAGACATCAGGAACTCCGACAGGCACTGGTGCAAGAATGGGAGGCTATACCCCAGCAGCTGCTCGACCACCTGATCCAGAGTATGCCAACCCGTTGTGCAGCCTGTGTACGTGCGCATGGTGATCAAATCCCACATTGATGTCAGGGTACATGCGAAGGAAACAGAGGCGTTTTGCAGCACATATGTTTCGGAACGGTTTCCTCAACTTATCACCCATACCGTGGACTTACAGATCTGTGTCGTGTGTGTCCCCTATGCGCCTATGCTATTAGCGCCAGTTTTGTGCAGTGGCACGTTGTGTGGCACCACATTCTGCAATTATCCTTAATTTATGAGCATGAGTGTAGATATGTAGCGATTTCCTACGCACCTTTGGAGGTTGATGCTAAACTTGAGTAGTTTCTTTGCAACTGGTAGTGTCTGGGGACTATTCAGAGGTTGCTGTTGCTGTTGCTGTAACTGTCCTTGGAGCACGTGGTCTGGGTAGTGCTAGTATCACGAGAATCATCCATCCTGTGGTCAACTGTACAGAAAGTTTTGCGGTCTATTCTGCACTACAAGATCCAAATGGTGCAGCAACTGAAACCTCATATTTCACGCAATATTCTGAATTTGCTCTTCGGTTTCTGGCACGGATCGAAATTGATGACAGGTGGCTGGTCAATATTCTGTGGAGTGATGAGGATACATGATTGTTGAGAGCACATATTTCAAAAGGAAGGACATTCATAAAGCAACTTGGGTCTCTCCGGATGGACACACCCGAAACCAAGTTGATCATATTCTTGTAGATCGGAGATGGCACACTAGTATAGAAAATGTTTGGACTTTCAGGGTAGCAGACTGCGATTCTGATCATTTTCTTGTAGTTGCCAAAGTTCACCAATGGCTATCTACAGCAACATCAAGGTGTCACAATGCAGAACTTGTTAGGTTCGACACTGACAAGCTAAGTGATGAAAACTTTAGAAGAAGGTACATGATAGAAATTTCAAATAGGTTTAATGCTCTCAGGACACACGAAGATAAAGACGAGGATGTAAATAAACAGTGGAACACAGTGAGAAATAATATCAAAGAGGCAGCGAAGGTCACAATAGGTACAATTAAGAAGAACAGGAGGAAACCGTGGTTTGATGAGGAATGCAAGAAATTGGTAGAGGAAAGGAGAAAAGCGCGATTAGATTGGGATCGAACGGAAGTCAGAAAACGAGAGGAGTTCTTGAACTTGAGAAGGGAAGTTGGTCGTAGGCTACGGGCAAAGAAGAGGGATTATTTGAACAATTAAATTACAAAAATGGAAACAAACAGTAAAACAAAAAACATTAGGAAACTTTACCTAGACATAAATGGGTATAGGAAGGACTTCAAGGCTAGGACAAATGCACTTCGAGGGGATGCTGGGGGAGTACTGACAGACCCCAGTGCTATATTAAGTAAATGGAGGGAGTGTTTTGAGCATCTATTAAATGAACGCCAGGAAGCAGGAAATGAGCAGGCGTACGAAAGGCGTACATACAGCAGAACCCCAGATACCTGAGCCAACGTTAAAGAAAGTAGGAGATGCAATCAACAAATTGAAAAACCATAAAGCACCAGGATCAGATTGCACAACTGCAGAATTAGTTAAAAATGGGGGACAGAAATTGGTGGAAGTAGTTCACAAAGTGATAACTAAAGTATGGAACTCAGAGATGACACTTGAAGAGTGGCAGGAGTCGATTCTGATCCCAATTTTTAAGAAACGTGACAAAATGGATTGTAGTAATTATAGAGGGATATCGCTATTACCAGTATGTTCCAAAATGTTCTCGAATATTCTGCTAAGCAGGCTTACACCATATGCAACTGAAATTGTGGGGGATTACCAAGCCGGCTTTCGGAGGAACAGATCAACTATAGACCAAATATTCATCCTGCGTCAAATTTTGGGAAAGAAATGGGAATACAATAAACCAGTTCATAATCTTTTCATAGATTTTACAAAAGCATATGATTCAGTATTGCAGTCAAAATAGTACAGAATTCTTTTGGAACTCGGAATACCAAAGAAGTATGTTAGACTTATAAAAGCGAGTTTGAAAAACGCAAAAGGTAGAGTACGCGTGGGGAAATTGGAGTCAGAAGAATTTGTAAGAAAGAACGGACTTAAGCAGGGAGATGCCCTGTCTCCGCTACTTTTTAATTTAGTCCTAGAATATATTGTACGAATGGCAGCAGATAATTCAGAGGATGTGGAATTAAATGGAAATATTAAGATATTAGGGTATGCAGACGATCTAAACATCATTAGCGATAGGAAAGAATCTGTAACAGCAAATGCGAATGCGTTAATCAAGGCTAGTGAAGGTGTAGGTCTAAGGATAAGTGAAGACAAAACTAAATACCTGGTTACTACTAGAATGCCAACAGCAGTAGATCAGGAAATGTTAATAGTTGGAGACATGCAGTTTGATGAAGTGAACACATTTAAGTATCTAGGCGTGGACATCACTTCGAGAAATGAGATTGAATCCGAACTGAAGAAGAGATTACGGGCGGCAAATGCGTGTTACTTCCCACTGAATAGATTGCTTTCATCACGGATATTGTCTAGGAATTTAAAGATTAGAATATACAAAACTATTATTCTACCAGTTATGCTGTATGGGTGTGAGACTTGGTCTCTCACTGTGCAAAATGAAAAGCCGTTTCGAGTATTTGAAAACAAAATTTTGCGGAAAATTTTCGGAGCAAAAAGGGATGACATTAGCGGAGAGTAGCTGAAACTGCATAACGAAGAGGTTCACGAACTCTATTCAAGCCCTGACATAATCAGTATTATTAAATCACGTAGGCTGCGATGGGCGGATCACGTAGCTCGAATGGATGAGGGCAGGGCAGCGCGCAGAGTACTGGTAGGGCACCTAGAAGGAAAACGTCCTGTGGGGAGACCGAGGCGTAGATGGGAGGACAATGTGAAGGTTGATTTGAGGAGCCTATGTACTGAAGGTGAATGGAAGGAAATAGCCCAAGACAGGGTCGGATGGCGAAGGTGCGTTGCTGCGGTAATGGACTCTCGAGTCCGGTATGACCAGTAAGTAAGTAAGTAAGATGAGGAACATTTTACATTATAGGGTGCAGTGAATACACAGAACTGCCGAATTTGGGGTATTATTAAACCGTGTCTTGTGCACGAACAGCCATTGCGTCGCCACATGTGACCGCGTGGCGTAGATTCACAAGCACCTTCATTCTCAGTCCGTTCTTGTTTGAAGAGAATGCACACAGGATGTACCGTGACATCAGCACGTAATCGACACCTCCTTGTTCAGCATGTCATTCCCGCTTTGGAAGAGCGCAACTGTGTGGAAACCATTGTTTTCAAGCAAAATGGGGCAACATCTCACGTCGCTTGCCCAGTGAAAGATCTATTTAATACAATCTTCTACCAACGTGTTGTCCCCAGTCGTTTTCCAGATACATGACCCACAAGATTGCCTGACATGAATCCATGTGACTTTTGACTCTGCGGATACCTAAAACAAAACAAAAAAAGCGTTTACCACGGATACGTTTCGACTCTGCCTCATCTAGAGGATACAGGAACATGTTGCTCATTGTCAGATTCCTCCGGAACTGCTGCGAGCAACTGTTGATCACACCGTTTTACGGATACAGCACCTGTCAACGTCTCTGGTGCTCGTACTGCACAATTTATGTAAGTGGCAATTTATAATAAACTCACCATTATGCCCTTTTTACTTGTTTGACCTTTTCCGTCCATGTCCCTTTCCTAATCAATTACTTGCAATTCCTTATGGAAACATTCCTTATGGTCAAAAATAGAGTTAAGATATTATTCTTGTTTACAATTATTAACGCATATGTATCTACTACAATAATGAATTTTATTTATTTATTATAATATTGTTGATGTACACGTTCCTGACACTCTATAATTAGTAAGTTCCAAACAGTTCAGTGAATACAATAATGTGACTTCTTACAGTTAACATAGTAATAACTGCACAATGCACATCACAGATACAATGCCAGATGAATAATGAGGCCTAACCACATTAACATTCATGTAACATTTCTAGCAATTACATTTTTTTGCAGCTGCCAAGGCACTTCACCTTCAGGGCTAATTAAGTAGTTTGCAAAGTCATCTCGGTTACTGTGCGCAATATTTCCTCCATGGACTAAACAAGGAGACATGTCCTGCAATCTGTGAATAGTTAACGTTGCAGTGGTGTACCGTAGGTCTCTAGAAGAGCGTAGCGTTCCAAAAGATTGGAAAAGGGCATAGGTCATCCCCGTTTTCAAGAAGGGACGTCGAACAGATGTGCAGACCTATATCTCTAACGTCGATTAGTTATAGAATTTTGGAACAAATATTATGTTCGAGTATAATGACTTTTCTGGAGACTAGAAATCTACTCTGTAGGAATCAGCATGGGTTTCGAAAAAGACGATCGTGTGAAACCCAGCTCGCGCTATTCCTCCACGAGACTCAGAGGGCTATAGACACGGGATCCCAGGTAGATGACGTGTTTCTTGACTTCCGCAAGGCGTTTGATAGAGTTCCTCATAGTCGTTTAATGAACAAAGTAAGAGTACATGGACTATCAGACCAATTGTGTGATTGGATTGCAGAGTTCCTAGATAACAGAACGCAGCATGTTATTTTCAATGGAGAGAAGTCTTCCGAGGTAAGAGTGATTTCAGGTGTGCCGCAGGGGAGTGTCATAGGACCGTTGCTATTCACAATATATATAAATGACCTTGTGGATAACATTGGAAGTTGACTGAGGCTTTTTGCGGATGATGCTGTAGTATATCGAGAGGTTGTAACAATGGAAAATTGTACTGAAATGCAGGAGGATCTGCAACGACTTGACGCATGGCGCAGGGAATGGCAATTGAATCTCAATGTAGACAAGTGTAATGTGCTGTGAATACACAGAAAGAAAGATCGTTTATCATTTAGCCCCAATATAGCAGGTCAGCAACATGAAGCAGTTAATTACATAAATTATCTGGGAGTAGGCGTTAGGAGTGATTTAAAATGGAATGCCATATAAAAGTAAGCGTCGGTAAAGCAGATGCCAGACTGACATTCATTGGAAAAAGCCTAAGAAAATGCAGTCCGAAAACAAAGGAAGTAGGTTACAGTACACTTGTTCGCCCACTGCTTGAATACTGCTCAGCAGTGTGGGATCCGTACCAGATAGGGTTGATAGAAGAGATAGAGAAGATCCAGCGGAGAGTAGCGCGCTTCGTTACAGGATCATTTAGTAATCGCGGAAGTGTTACGGACGTGATAGATAAACTCCAGTGGAAGACTGCAGGAGACACGCTCAGTAGCTCGGTACGGGCTTTTGTTGAAGTTTCGAGAACATACCTTCACCGAAGAGTCAAGCAGTATATTGCTCCTTCCTAGGGATATCTCGCGAAGAGACCATGAGGATAAAATCAGAGAGATTAGAGCCCACACAGAGGCATACCGACAATCTTTCTTTCCATGAACAATACGAGACTGGAAAGAGGGGAGAACCGATAGAGGTACTCAAGGTACCCTCCGCCACACACCGGCAGGTGGCTTGCGGAGTATGGATGTAGATGTAGTTGTAGAAAGAGTATAAAACAATCCTTTCACCAGTCGATCATGTAGCAGTGGAAGTACGTGTAATAAAAGTTTGGTCTTCCTCCTCCTCCTCCTTCTGGTTAGACATACCGACAAAAGTTCCTCCTCGTTCGAGTCCACTTCACTAACTAATCAGTTGGCAACACCTGCGGTGTCAGACACCGGTGATGCAGGAGTCTTCACCACAATTAGCGGTGACCGTCACCAGTGTCCGAGTGTGAAACGGGCCTTAGCCTGCTCGGTCACCGGATCTGTCCCCCATCGAGCGAATCGGACGACTACCCCATCGTCATCCACAGTCAGCATTAACCGTCAAGTATTGACCGACCTAGTGCGGCAGGCATGGAACTCCATCCCACAAACTGACACCCGGCACCTGTACAACACAATGCGGGAACGTTTGCACGCTTTCATTCAGCATTCTGCCAGTTACAGCGGTTATTAATGCATCAGCATTTCATATTTGCAATGGCTCATCTCCTGCTTACATTAACATGTGATCTTGCAATGTTAATCACTTAAATATATTACCTAGACAAATGTATTACCGAAATTTCATTATTCTATAATAATTATTTTTTGGTGTTGCGATTTTTTCCATCTGTAGTAGCTGATAACGTCTAGGATGAAGTAATTGCTTTTCTCGTCACACTGCCTTGCTTCATTAAATTGTCGCTGGTCCATTAGGAATCTATAATTATCCTCGCTCATCCTCAGTTAATTTCGAAATATGCTGTCCTCTAGAATAAGTTATTTTCGAAGAAATGTCGAATTCCCTCTCTCCTCCCGCTGCTCATCCATTTTTCACCCTAAGTGACTGTTATCCCCTTTTCATATTGCTCACTGTCGCGGCATATAGTGCAGCTGCTACTGAGAGAGCAACAAGTTCTGATTTCCTTTCAGCGCTCTACTCTACACCATTGTAAGCGCTCACTGTGCGTACACAACTGACGTGCGCTTTGTGCTACGTCTAACTACAAATGACTTATCCCATTCGCTTTAACGTGCGCTCTTTAAGGTGTGTGTAAATGTGCACTAATGCCCACAAGTGCGGCAGCATTCCACCTGACGTAACTGATTTCGGAGCTAGTGGTTGTAAAAAATTGACATTTCCTGCATTTTTCATACAATGGCAGAACTGAAGGTGGCCTCTAGTTTCTGAAAACTGGCCTGTGCGCTGTCGTATAAATAAAGTTCAAATGTCTTCGCCGTATCCTACAGACAAAGGCCACGTGGAAATATTGATATCGAATCGTCAACAGGATGCAGTTTAGCATGGAGGGTACTTTGGTGTTACTTTACATTAATGGGCTTCGTCTGATCATAAGTTCGTAAGTTCGCTTCCTCATAGCTACATCTAGATCTACATGAGTATAAATGCATAGGCGGAGGGGGCGGTGGGGTGAGAGGAGGGGGGAGGGTCACTAAACCACCTTCGAGCTATTTCACTTCCGTTCATCTCTCGAACAGTACGCAACAACAGCACTTAGATATTGTCGCCCGAGTTCTGATTTATTATATTACAATGATATTTCTGCTCAAAAAAATGGTTCAAATGGCTCTGAGCACTACGGGACTTAACTTCTAAGGTCATCAGTCCCCTGGTTGGCTGTTGGAGGTATTCCCGTGAGCGAGTGTTCGAGTTGGCGAAAGTTTGACCGCCATCCGGAGGGGTTTAACAGTATTTTGGTTATTTGAAGTGGAAAGTGCATCAGCGGAATTTTCTGCCTTGTGGCTGTTAGCATTCCTGTTACCTGCCCTCGCCGCTGACGTAAAATTCAGGCAGTGTCCTTTCTTCACCGTGTTGTCACTGTCCAACACGTGGTGTAGTTTTGATAGTTTATGCATACTTCGTTGTGGGCGGCTACGCCTTTTACGTTTTGGCTTTGGAGTTCCTTGTATACTGGTCGGGTAGAAAGCGTCTTGTTGATGGGTCCGTTGACTACCTCTTGGCTGGGTTGATGGCTGCTGATCGGATATAGTTGGGCCGACTACCTGTCTCCCCTAAGCGAACGTTAACACACTCCTGGAAATTGAAATAAGAACACCGTGAATTCATTGTCCCAGGAAGGGGAAACTTTATTGACACATTCCTGGGGTCAGATACATCACATGATCACACTGACAGAACCACAGGCACATAGACACAGGTAACAGAGCATGCACAATGTCGGCACTAGTACAGTGTATATCCACCTTTCGCAGCAATGCAGGCTGCTATTCTCCCATGGAGACGATCGTAGAGATGCTGGATGTAGTCCTGTGGAACGGCTTGCCATGCAATTTCCACCTGGCGCCTCAGTTGGACCAGCGTTCGTGCTGGACGTGCAGACCGCGTGAGACGACGCTTCGTCCAGTCCCAAACATGCTCAATGGGGGACAGATCCGGAGATCTTGCTGGCCAGGGTAGTTGACTTACACCTTCTAGAGCACGTTGGGTGCACGGGATACATGCGGACGTGCATTGTCCTGTTGGAACAGCAAGTTCCCTTGCCGGTCTAGGAATGGTAGAACGATGGGTTCGATGACGGTTTGGATGTACCGTGCACTATTCAGTGTCCCCTCGACGATCACCAGTGGTGTACGGCCAGTGTAGGAGATCGCTCCCCACACCATGATGCCGGGTGTTGGCCCTGTGTGCCTCGGTCGTATGCAGTCCTGATTGTGGCGCTCACCTGCACGGCGCCAAACACGCATACGACCATCATTGGCACCAAGGCAGAAGCGACTCTCATCGCTGAAGACGACACGTCTCCATTCGTCCCTCCATTCACGCCTGTCGCGACACCACTGGAGGCGGGCTGCACGATGTTGGGGCGTGAGCGGAAGACGGCCTAACGGTGTGCGGGACCGTAGCCCAGCTTCATGGAGACGGTTGCGAATGGTCCTCGCCGATACCCCAGGAGCAACAGTGTCCCTAATTTGCTGGGAAGTGGCGGTGCGGTCCCCTACGGCACTGCGTAGGATCCTACCGTCTTGGCGTGCATCCGTGCGTCGCTGCGGTCCGGTCCCAGGTCGACGGGCACGTGCACCTTCCGCCGACCACTGGCGACAACATCGATGTACTGTGGAGACCTCACGCCCCACGTGTTGAGCAATTCGGCGGTACGTCCACCCGGCCTCCCGCATGCCCACTATACGCCCTCGCTCAAAGTCCGTCAACTGCACATACGGTTCACGTCCACGCTGTCGCGGTATGCTACCAGTGTTAAAGACTGCGATGGAGCTCCGTATGCCACGGCAAACTGGCTGACACTGACGGCGGCGGTGCACAAATGCTGCGCAGCTAGCGCCATTCGACGGCCAACACCGCGGTTCCTGGTGTGTCCGCTGTGCCGTGCGTGTGATCATTGCTTGTACAGCCCTCTCGCAGTGTCCGGAGCAAGTATGGTGGGTCTGACATACCGGTGTCAATGTGTTCTTTTTTCCATTTCCAGGAGTGTATTTCAAGTGCAGACCGACCCCCGGAAACTTCTGAGCGCCGCTCGCTGTACTGCCTTTTCTTATTGGTGTTTGATTGTGTATTTTAATGGCTTATAGCCGATGGCTTGAATTTGTATGCTTTTAGTTGGGTTTTAAATAATGGGCCTTCAGCCGCTTTAAAATTGAAAGTTCCTTACTTGTCAAGTCTTGCATTGTTTGGGCCTTCAGCCTCATTTAAAATATTTCTTTGGATAAAGCTTTCGGGCATCTGCGTTTTGAAAATTCATTGTAGTTGTGTTTTTCAATCATGGGCCTTCAACCGTCTTAAAGTTAAAATTCCTTACTTTCTAAATCTAAGATTGTTTGAGCCTTCAGCCTCAATAAAAATATTTTTTTTCTGGATAAAGCTTCAGGCCTTCTGACTTTTGAAAATTTTGTTGTACTTGTGTTTCAAATCATGGGCCTTCAACCGGTTTAAAATTTAAAGAGGTTGTGCCCTTAAGCCATAAGATTGTGACATATTCAGTACATAGTTGAGCTCAGAAATTTGCGCTGTAATGTTTGAGCAACTAAATAGTTATGTGTTCGAGTGTAACTGACAGCCGCTCATTTTTGGCCCCTTTCCACAGTTCCAACTAACTATCTGTTCTGTCTCGCAGATTTAACCAGGCGTTTGAAAAACGTCTTTGTTTTAATGTTTGTCAATCCAGTCCGCGTATCATATCCGTCCTCTCCCTCCCCTATTTCGTGATAATACAAAACGAATTTTTTCTGTGTCCTCCGTCAATCATATCTGACGCAGATCGCAAACCGTGCAGTCTTTGGTTCGCTTTCCGCAGAACATTATCTATGTGATCGTCCCAATTAAAGTTATTCGTAATTATAATGCTAATATGTTTAGTTGAATTATAGCCTTACCGTTTAACCGATACTTAGTAGATTCCTTTTATCACTCGTGTGGATGACTACACATTTCTCATTATTTAGAGTCAATTGCTACTTTTCTTACCATACAGATATCTTCTCTAAATCATTTTGAAATTGATTTTGATCATCTGATGACTTTACGAGACTGTAAATGACAGCACCACACGCAAACAATCTAAGATAGCTGATCAAATTGTCTCCTAAATCGTTTGTATAGATCAGGAGCAGCAGAGGGCCTATAACACTTCCTTGCGGAACGTCAAATATCTCTTCTGTTTTACTCCATGATTTTTCATCAGTTACTACGAACTGTGACCTCTCTGACAGGAAATCACGAATCCAGTTTCACAACGGAGACGATACTCTGTACGCACGTGATTTGATTAGAAGTTGCTGGTGAGGAACAGTATCAAATCGTTTCTGGAAATCTGAGAATATGGTATCAATTTGGAATTCTCCGTCGATAGCACTCATTTCTTCGTGTGAGCAAAGGGCTAGTGTGTTTCACAGGAACGATATTTTCTGCATGCATGCTGACTATTTGTCCTTCGGGGTAATTCATTATGTTCGAACACAGCATATATTCCAAATTCCTACCGTAAATCGACCTTATTGATACGGATCTGTAAGCCAACGGCTTACTCCTATTTCCTGTATTGGATGATGATGTGACCTGTGCAACTTTCCAGTCTTTAGGTACGGTCTTTCTGCGAGCGAGCGGTTGTACATCATTCATAAATATGGAGCTATGTGTCACCGAAAGCTGAAAGGAACCTAACTGGTATACGATTTGGACCGGAGACCTTACTTATATTAAGTGAGTTCAGATGTTTTGCTACGCTGAGAATATCTACTTCCAAATTACTGGTGTTGCCAGTTGTTCTTGATTCGAACTCTGGAATATTCACATCGACTTCCTTGGTGAAGGAACGTCGGAATACCGCGTTTAATATCTTTTCTTTAGTGACACTGTCATCAGTAACATCACCATCGCTATAAAGCAGTGAACGTTTTAGTTGTGTCCTGCTGCTGGTGTACTTTACATACGCCCAGAATCTCTCTGGATATTCTACCAGATTTTGTAGCGAAAACTACTAAAAAATCTCACATTGAAGTCTGTGCTAAGTTTGGAGCTTTCCTAAAACTTCTCCAAGCTAGGAGATTTTGCGTTCTTTTAAATTTGACATGCTTTTTTCGTTGCTTCTTCTGCTTGTTCTGATCTGTTTTCTGTATCATGGGGCATCAGTATCATTTGTTATTAATTTATGTAGTATACATCTCTCAGTTGTCTGAATTTAAGCCTCATCTGGTCTACGCTTACATAGTCAGACTGGAACGAGTGGAGACTATCTCTTATGGAGGCGTCAATGGAATTTTATGTACGTACTTTGCGTTAAGGTATTCAGACGCGATACAACGACCATTAATCCAGGTGCAGGTCCCGTGTGTCTAGCAATCAGATAGGCTGGTTGCAGACCCTCAATTGATCTGTTTCTGACCAGGCAGAACCAGCTTACATCAGTGAGGTATTGATAAAGGAATCTTTGTCGCCTTAAAGCAGGGCCGGCCAGAAATCCTGCACGCGTGCGGTGCTCCTGCACATGTGCAACTTCCGGGTCACAGCGTGCACGCCGCAGCCGTCAGCGTTCAGGTAGTGCACGTTTCTACGCACAGATGTCGCTTTATCCACTTGCTGGGATACTCTGTACCGGCGCATTCTAGTGCCCTTTCCACAGCTTGCAAGCCAACCGTGGGAGAGTATTTCGCGTGTTAAACATTTAAAATACTGTCACAGTCTACTCATTGAGACGTCTACTTTTATGTTAACAGTTTAACCCAGTAAGACAAGTAATACAGTTAACAACCGTGGGTTTTTATTAAGGAAGCTTGACTGACGGCACGTAAATACGTGTAATGTTTTTGATCTAGTATTTAAGAAAGAGAGCACCGCGACTTCCAACGAACCTTATTCATGATTTCAAATAACATTAAACTAATGCGAGGTTTCCTATAACTACACTCCTGGAAATTGAAATAAGAACACCGTGAATTCATTGTCCCAGGAAGGGGAAACTTTATTGACACATTCCTGGGGTCAGATACATCACATGATCACACTGACAGAACCACAGGCACATAGACACAGGCAACAGAGCATGCACAATGTCGGCACTAGTACAGTGTATATCCACCTTTCGCAGCAATGCAGGCTGCTATTCTCCCATGGAGACGATCGTAGAGATGCTGCATGTAGTCCTGAGGAACGGCTTGCCATGCCATTTCCACCTGGCGCCTCAGTTGGACCAGCGTTCGTGCTGGACGTGCAGACCGCGTGAGACGACGCTTCATCCAGTCCCAAACATGCTCAATGGGGGACAGATCCGGAGATCTTGCTGGCCAGGGTAGTTCACTTACACCTTCTAGAGCACGTTGGGTGGCACGGGATACATGCGGACGTGCATTGTCCTGTTGGAACAGCAAGTTCCCTTGCCGGTCTAGGAATGGTAGAACGATGGGTTCGATTACGGTTTGGATGTACCGTGCACTATTCAGTGTCCCCTCGACGATCACCAGTGGTGTACGGCCAGTGTAGGAGATCGCTCCCCACACCATGATGCCGGGTGTTGGCCCTGTGTGCCTCGGTCGTATGCAGTCCTGATTGTGGCGCTCACCTGCACGGCGCCAAACACGCATACGACCATCATTGGCACCAAGGCAGAAGCGACTCTCATCGCTGAAGACGACACGTCTCCATTCGTCCCTCCATTCACGCCTGTCGCGACACCACTGGAGGCGGGCTGCACGATGTTGGGGCGTGAGCGGAAGACGGCCTAACGGTGTGCGGGACCGTAGCCCAGCTTCATGGAGACGGTTGCGAATGGTCCTCGCCGATACCCCAGGAGCAACAGTGTCCCTAATTTGCTGGGAAGTGGCGGTGCGGTCCCCTACGGCACTGCGTAGGATCCTACGGTCTTGGCGTGCATCCGTGCGTCGCTGCGGTCCGGTCCCAGGTCGACGGGCACGTGCACCTTCCGCCGACCACTGGCGACAACATCGATGTACTGTGGAGACCTCACGCCCCACGTGTTGAGCAATTCGGCGGTACGTCCACCCGGCCTCCCGCATGCCCACTATACGCCCTCGCTCAAAGTCCGTCAACAGCACATACGGTTCACGTCCACGCTGTCGCGGCATGCTACCAGTGTTAAAGACGGCGATGGAGCTCCGTATGCCACGGCAAACTGGCTGACACTGACGGCGGCGGTGCACAAATGCTGCGCAGCTAGCGCCATTCGACGGCCAACACCGCGGTTCCTGATGTGTCCGCTGTGCCGTGCGTGTGATCATTGCTTGTACAGCCCTCTCGCAGTGTCCGGAGCAAGTATGGTGGGTCTGACACACCGGTGTCAATGTGTTCTTGTTTCCATTTCCAGGAGTGTAATTCTCGGTGCCTTCAGTTACACCCACATAATTTCTGTCTCACTGACCTCTGCACAGAATGATAACCGCAGACCTCTCGATTATCACCTGTTATTTCAATACCATTATTGCTATATCTTTCATCAGCTCAGTCTGAAATCTGCACAATAACCGACAATTAGATGAATGTTATGTTTTATCGACTTCAGCTGAGCGTAGCCCTTCACACATTAAAAAAAAAAAAAACCTAAATGTAAATATACATTGGAACAATCGGTTTAATGACCAACATTCCTCATAATAATGTAACATGGAGCAGAATGAGGCAATAATGCACAGTTCGTAAACAATAATTTTTAATTATATAAAGAATAAATCCAAACACGTTTATCACTGGTCATGAGAAATGATAATCGAGTTGATGTGTCTCATCCACTTTCTTAAGGACATTTAATTTTGCTTGCCGTTCTTCACTGTTGAATACACTACACTCGTCTTTGTGATATGTATCGTAGTGTCTTTCAATTGAAAACTTACGCTGGCCGCCTGTTATTCGGCGGCACAGCAAACATTGTGTGTTTTCACCAACAGCTACAAAAAAGAATTGCAGTTCCCAGTCATTTTTAAACGACTGAGAACATAGATCTCCCGTCCTTTGCTTTTTCACAGTACCTGCCATTTCTCAGTACTTCTCTGTTAAGTTTTCGGTTACCAGGGATAAACGAGACTGGGTAAGTTGCGCTCTTGCTTGTACCACATAAACAGGGAAGAGGAGCCGCCGCCGTTCATTTAGGACACATGTCTAATAACAGATGTCGCTGTTGCACACGTGCGCACATGTGCGCACATGTGCAGCACTTCCGCACGTCTGCACACTGTGCAGCGTTTGGCCGGCCCTGCCTTAAAGGCATTCTTGACTAACATCAACTTAGCGCGTCCAGTCTCAAAGGTAACTAACGCTCACGGCCGTTACAGCGTGTGTTTACGGACAGCCTGGTTCCCATTCTTTTAGTGGCGCTACCGACGACACTCTTACACGACTGGCAGGAAATTTAAGAAAAACTTCCGTTTATGTCGCACAACTCCTTTGTGTTGTCATTTTTTTTCCTTCAGTGTATATCAATATAAGTTTTATAAGATTGTTTAAATCGAATTTTCACACGTGTTGCACTTTTTATAGCTGTGTCACTGCTCTAGCCGGGACACAGTATAAAGGGTGGTCCATTAACAGTGGCTGGGCCAAATATCTCACGAAATAAGCGTCAAACGAAAAAACTAAAAAGTACGAAACTTGTCTAGCTTGAAGGGGGAAACCAGATGGCGCTATAATTGGCCCGCTAGATTGCGCTGCCATAGGTAAAACGGATATCAACTGCTTTTTTTTAAATAGGAACACCCATTTTTATTACATATTCGTGTAGTACGTAAAGAAATATTAATGTTTTAGTTGGGCCACTTTTTTCGCTTTGTGATAGATGGCGCTGTAATAGTCACAAACGTATACGTACGTGGTACCACGTAACATTCCTCCAGTGCGGACGGTATTTGCTTCGTGATACATTACTCGTGTTGAAATGGACCGTTTACCAATGGCGGAAAAGGTCGATATCGCGTTGATGTATGCCTATTGTGATCAAAATGCCCAATGGGCGTGTGCTATGTATGCTGCTCGGTATCTTGGACGACATCATCCAAGTGTCCGGACCGTTCGCTGGATAGTTACGTTATTTAAGGAGACAGGAAGTGTTCAGCTACATGTGAAACGTCAACCACGACCTGGAACAAATGATGATGCCCAAGTAGGTGTTTTAGCTGCTGTCGCGGCTAATCCGCACATCAGGGAGGAAGAATAATTGGCCCCCATTTTATCGATGGCAAACTAAATGGTGCAATGTATACTGATTTCCTACGTAATGTTCTAGCGATGTTACTAAAAGATGTTTCACTGCATGACAGAATGGCGATGTACTTCCAACATCATGGATGTCCGGCACATAGCTCGCGTGCGGTTGAAGCGGTATTGAATAGCATATATCATGACAGGTGGATTGGTCGTCGAAGCACCATACCATGGCCCGCACGTTAACATCGGATCTGACGTCCCCGGATTTCTTTCTGTGGGGAAAGTTGAAGGGTATTTGCTATCGTGATCCACCGACAACGCCTGGCAACATGCGTCAGCGCATTGTCAATGCATGTGCGAACATTACGGAAGGCGAACTACTCGCTGTTGAGAGGAATGTCGTTACACGTATTGTCAAATGCATTGAGGTCGCCGGACATCATTTTGAGCATTTATTGCATTGTTGTGGTATTTACACGTAATCACGCTGTAACAGCATACGTTCTGAGAAATGATAAGTTCACAAAGGTACATGTATCACATTGGAACAACCGAAATAAAATGTTCAAACGTATCTAGGTTCTGTATTTTAATTTAAAAAAAGTACCTGTTACCAACTGTTCGTCTAAAATTGTGAGCCATATGTTTGTGACTATTACAGCGCCATCTATCACAAAGCGAAAAAGTGGTCCAACTAAAATATTCATATTTCTAGATGTACTACACGAATATGTAATAAAAAATGGGGGTTTCTACTTAAAAAAACGCAGTTCATATCCGTTTGACCTATGACAGCGCTATCTAGCAGGCCAACCATAGCGCCATCTGGTTTCCCCCTTCAAGCTAGACAAGTTTCGTTCTTTGTAGTTTTTTCGTTTGACGCTTATTTCGTGAGATATTTGGACCGGTAACGATCAGTGGATCACCCTGTATAAGCAAAAGATAGTTAGCAGGGTGGGTAACCTCCAAATTACGGACCGAACGGTCTGCGTAGTGTGATGCCGCTACGCTGAAAAGCTGATCAGGTTGATAGTGTCCTGGTACAGAGTATAACAACGATCTTGCTGTGCTGCCTGGATACTTTTCTTACTCGCTCCTCTGCTTCAGTGGATAATTTCCCCTAGGACTGGCAGGGTCAGCTGTGCTTTGCTCACCCATTAAAACATTTCTTTGTCGACCTGAGTTATGAATCAAAGCTAAAGTAATTGAGGATCAAATAGATCACGTATATTAAAGAAGAGAACGAAATTTTACTTTCACGTAATTGCAGGTCGTTTTCTATGTGAAATACTGTAACACGCTCACGCCAGGGCACAGTGGGCCAAGTAGATACAAAAGCTGGACAGAATAATAATAATAATAATAATAATAATAAAAAGAAGGTGTGCCTTCTGCCTTTAGTCCGACGAAATATTGTGTATATTGCACTGATGCATACTTGTCCAATGCTACAGTGTCATTCCACTCTCAAGTTGATATGATACGTGCCGTGAGAGTTGACGATAACAGTGAATTGGACCACAAATTTTTCGGATATTGTTTGTGTGGCCTGTATGATTCACGATAGCCACCTTGGATAAAATAACATGGGTAGCACTCTAAAAGTATGTTTGTGGTATTTTAACAGGTCTAATGACGTATATCCACTTAAAACTAAACTAATATCATATTATCCGAAATCCTATGTAGTATATTTAACAAGTTCAAATCTGTCTGCGTGCACGTACATGCGCTTTTATAGCACGGTAAAAATGGGTCCCCCGTCATTGCAATTATCTCAAACTATTATATGCACAAAAAAGCTATTCGGAATTTTAATCATAATTTTTTTCGCAAACTGGGAAATAAGTTTTTTTTTTTTACAAGATTAAAATTTCCTAGAGTAATTTTGTTATTTGTTGTTTTTTCCTTTTCCTGAAATGTTGCAGAGTATTTAAATTTTGTACAAAGAGCTTCGGAAGTGTTACGTATCTGTCATCAACTCTGAATAAATGAATACTCTCGATGCCAACTTCACCAGACTCGGAATATTCTGCAATAATGCCCGATGCCGACATCAGTCCACATAGTTTTTATATACGGATATGCCATAATCAAAACTGTTATGTTGCCGATTGACTATCTGCAGACGCGCAGGAGCCGCGGAATAGGGATGGACACCTGGCGTTACCGAGAAGATTTTACACGCAAGATTTGCCGTGAGATAACGATGCATGTCGTAATCCATCGACTTCTGACATTTTCGGATCCATCCATCTCGAGAGCACATAAAATCATGACTGAAGAAAATAAACAGATTCCACATGAGATAAAAGATCTGCTTTTCGAACTGTCCCTCAGTGGACAACCAGACAGTGATGCTTCTGAAAGCAATAATACACAAGCGACGAATGTGCCTCTGAATTCGACTGAAAATCCAAAAAATCGAATAAGTCAGTACGGCAATTTCGACTTCTAATTCGTTACTAGCGGCCTCACAGTTCTTTATACCCGTAGGTTTACTTGAAACTGCTAAATTTACGATTTTCAGTGCGCCAAATTGGATCAACCATTTTGTATTTCATAATTCCGACACAGGATTCGAAATCAGCGACCCAAATAATCTAAAATGAACACAGTTTTGTACGATTTTATATCCATCTTTTCTATTATGTCCTGTATTTGAAGCAGGTTGGCCCACTGAGTGGCATTGCGAATTGTGTTTTTCGTTCTGGGACGGCGCGTGTATTAATGATTTCCTTCATCTGGAGGCGCCGATTTTTCTGTTTCTCTCTTTCGGGCGGCGGTCATCTTCAAACACAATAGGCTGCTATTTTAATATATTGGCTTTTCATTTTTTAATCAACGATAAATCACATAAAACAACTTTACACTAAATTTAACATTGGAGGGTCAAGCACATCACTATTCAGAGCTACCCGTTGCGCCTGGCTGATAGGCAACACATCACACGTTGCTGTTATGATGGTAGCATAATAAAAGAGTCGAGCGTGAACCGCCGACGGCACACTCCGCCCAATAGGAAGACCTAGCGTCAGACACTTTTAGTCCACGTGATAAATGTAGTGCTACACAGAGAGCAAATTCACATTGTGCGCAACAATAAGATTCCCTATTTCGAAGGCCTCTTCTCCGCAGGTCATTCTCTCTCCTCCAAAAGACTCTTCAAGTTTCCTATAGGCGCTATCACTCTTTTCCATAGCCATGTGTGGCTCTACAGCTTTGCGTTTATCACCTAGTCATTACTCCGATGCCATTTCCCACTCTCTTTCAGTCTAATATTTAGGCGTCTCTATTATATCTTGTCTGCTTCGTTTTCGGTCATTTACATAATTTTTTTTCTTTTTCACATTTTAATTTATAACTCGTTGTTTTCAAGGATTCCGGCTTGGTCTTATGATTTTACTTAGTTGTTCCCCTGCTGCCGTCACTACTTCGACTCTCTGACCTACCCACCCATCTTTTACTGGATCCTTTTAACCTGTTGGAGTCAGTCGGAGTTTTATGCTCCATTTGAAACTCTAAGCAACCTCTGCGTATTTCAACTTATCAGTATCCCATCTTCTGTTTCCCACTCATCTGCAATTTTTCTCACAAGGGAACCTCCCCATCGCACCCCTCTCAGATTTAGTTATAAGTTGGCACAGTGGATAGGCCTTGAAAAACTGTACACAGATCAATCGAGAAAACAGGAAGAAGTTGTGTGGAAGTATGAAAAAATAAGCAAAATATACAAACTGAGTAGTCCATGCGAAAGATAGGCAACATCAAGGATAATGTAAGCATAGTGCGTCGTGGTCTCGTGGTTAGCGCGAGCAGCTGCAGAACGAGAAGTCTTTGGTTCAAGTCTTCCCTCGAGTGATAAGTTTATTATCGTAAAGTTTTGATCTGTCCGTTCGTTCATTGACGTCTCTGTTCACTGTAATAAGTTTAGTGCCTGTGTTTTGCGACCGCACCGCAAAACCGTGCGATTAGTCGACGAAAGGACGTGCCTCTTCAATGGGAACCGAAAACATTTGATCGCAAGGTCACAGGTCAACCGATTCCTCCACAGGAAAACACGTCTGATATATTCTATACGACAATGGTGACGGCATGTGCGTCACATGACAGGTATATGTTGTCGACCCACCTAACTTGTACACTTGGCGAATGGGTAAAAAGATTCTTCTACCTTTCCCGATTTAGGTTTTCTTGTGGATGTGATAATCACTCCAAAAAAAGTGATGAAAACATAAGAGTTTGTCACATAAACTGAAAACAAAAAATTAAAATTTCCACTCGAGGGAAGACTTGAATCAAGACCTCTCGTTCTGCTTCTGCTCACGCTAACCAGATGACCACGGCGCTCCTGAGGTCAACTTGTCCTAGATGTTGCTTATATTGCGCATGGACTACTCAGTTTGTATATTTTGCTTATTTTTTCATACTTCCACACAACTTCTTCCTGTTTTCTCGATTCATCTGTGTTCAGTTTTTCAAGGTCTATCCACTGTGCCAATTTAGAATTAAATCTGAGGGGGGTGCGATGGGGAGGTTCCCTTGTCAGTTTCAATCTACATTCCTTAACCAGCAAATTATGCCCATAGTAGACATCTACCCTAGGATACTTTTTATAACCAGATTTTGAATCTCTGCCTTAGCGTTATACTCGTATAATTTATCCGAAACTTTATGCATTCGCCACATCACTTCTGTATCTGATCAAAAGTATCCGGACAATCATATGTAATGGCGCAATGACCAGTAGATGTCACGAGAGGTTCACCCTCCAGCATAAAAGGAGGCAAGGTATGTTGTGTTGTGAGTAGAGAAGCAGTAATACCAGAATTGACAGATCATGAGAACTCGATGACTTCAATGCCGTTTAGTCACTGGACGCGACCTGAGTAGCAGTTACATCAGAGACATTTCATTCCTTCTCGAGCTGCTCAAGTCGACTTTGATTGAAACAAACTTTATACGTTGCCCCAAGCTACACTCAACTCACCTGGGAAAACCGCATGGAAATCCGTTTCGTAGCTTTGGAGATACAATGTTCTAACAGGCAAACGAAAACGACGTTTTTAGATAAAATTTTAAATAACGATTTTTTTTATTAATAATCCGATTTTGTTTAAATAAAGCCTGTACATTGCTCCAAACCAAGCTCAAATTACGTGCAAAAATCCCGTGGGAATTGACGTAGTAGTTTCGGAGATTAGCTTGTTCAAACAAAGAGGCAGACAGGCGCAACAGTTTGACAGTTTTGTTCTTAGTGTGCAAGATATAGACGTGGTTCAAGTGATGACTGTTCTCAGCTAGCCCAGTATTTATAATATGTCACTGAAATGAGTTGTTAAGTATGAGGGCGGACCATTTAAGTACCAAGGGGTGATGCCCTGTAAACTGTGTGCAGTGAAATTTGCGGCAAGGGAAGATCAAGAGATGGTCCACTAATCCCCATGTCCAAACTCCACGAGTTGACCGGTACGTAGAAGAGCCGAGGGTTTTTATGCTGTGTACTGATGATGAGAAGTAGGGATGCTAGAACTGCAATTGTGCTGCCAAATTTTTTACAGTCGGAAATGATCACAATGATGTTTAGCTTACGACTGGATCTTTATAAACTACAATCGAAAAAATAAAAACCGAATTATGCACACGGAATTTGAAAACTGTCGCATATCATACATGTAATGCGCATGAGATACGTTTTCTCAGGTTTTCTCTGTGTTATTAATTAACAGTGTGTCTCCCGGTGCTCCGCCGAGTTGTTGTTTCAATTTACTGCACAATATTTGCATAATGAACTGAAACTGTGTAAGCAGAAATGGCTAGAGGACAAAGTGCAAAGATTTAGAAACATATTTCACTAGGGGTAAGCTAGATACAGCCTGCAGGAAAATTAAAGTGGCTTTTGGAGAAAAGAGACGTAACTGTATGATTATCAAACGATCAGATGGAAAACCAGTCCTAAACAAAGAAGGGAAAGTTCAAAGCTGGAAGGCATGGATAAAGTGTCTACACAAGAGATAGTAACTTGAATAGCAACGTTATAGAGAACGTGGACGAAGATGAGACGGGAGATTCAATATTGGGAGAAGAATTTGACAAAGCGGTGAAAGGCCTAAGTCGAAACTTGGCCACGAGAGTAGACGACATTTCGTCAGAACTGCTGACAGCCTTGGGAGAACCGGCCGTGATAAATGTATTCCATCTGGTGTGCAAGACGTACGACACAAACGAAATACCCTCAGGCTTCAAGAAGAATACAATAATTCCACTTCCAAAGAAAGCAATTCCTGACAGGTGTGAATATTGCCGAACTATCAGTTTAATAAGTCATGGTTCCAAAACACTTCCTTACAGAGGAATGGAAAAACCGGTAGAAGCTGA
The DNA here is from genome assembly GCF_021461385.2 of Schistocerca piceifrons. Classification (NCBI taxonomy): domain Eukaryota; kingdom Metazoa; phylum Arthropoda; class Insecta; order Orthoptera; family Acrididae; genus Schistocerca; species Schistocerca piceifrons. Next base: position 54,079,225 of record NC_060142.1, on the reverse strand, counting down.
TCTCGGGAATGATTAGTATGGATTTCGTAGAAGTGTAGGAATAAGCGAGGCAATACCAACCCTAAGACTTATCTTTCAAAAATGGTTCAAATGGCTCTGAGCACTATGGGGCTTAACTTCTGATGTCATCAGTACCCTAGAACTTAGAACTACTTCAACCTAACTAACCTAAGGACACCACACACATCCATTCCCTAGGCAGGACTCGAACCTGCGACCGTAGCGATCGCGCGGTTCCAGACTGTAGCGCCTAGAACCGCTCGGCCACTTCGGCAGGCTAAGACTTATCTTTGAAGATGGGTTAACCAAAAGCAAAACTATGTTGATACCATTTTTAGACTTACAGAAAGCATTTGACAATGCTGACTGGAATAATCTCTTTGAATTCTCAAGGTAGCAGGGTAAAACACATGGAGCGAAATGCTGTTTGAAGTAACAAAGAATCAAGGGGCATGAGAGGTAAGCACTGACTGACAAGGAAGTGACACATGGCTTTGCCTATCACCCACGTCATTCAATCTGTGCACTGAAGAAACAGGAAACAAAAGAAAATTTGGAGTAGGAATTAAAGTTAAGGAAGATGAAATACAAACTTTGAAGTTTGCTGATGACATTGATATTGTGTCAGAGACACCAAAGGACTTAGAAGATCAGTTAAACGGAATAGACTGTCTTGAAAAGAGAATAGAAGACAAATACCAACAAACCAAACCAAACATAATGGAATGTAGCCGAATTAAATCAGGTGATGCTGACGGAATTGGATTAGGTAACGGGACACTTAAAGTAATAAATGAGTTTTGTTATTTGGGCAGCAAAATAACTGCTGGTGGTTGAAGTAGAGGGGATATTAAATGTAGACTGACAATGGGGAGAAAAGCGTTTCTGGAGAGAAATTTTTTAACATCGAATATAGATTTAAGTATTGGGAAGTCTTTTGCGAAAGTATTTGTATGGGGTGTAACAATGTATGAAATTGAAACATGGGCGATAAACAGTTTAGACAAGAAGAGAAATGTGGTGCTACAGAAGAACGCTGAAGATTTGGGTAAAACAGACAGTTAATTTTGAGGTATCGAATAGACTTGGAGAGAACAGAAATTTGTCGCCCAACCTGAGTAGAAAAAGGGATCGGTTGGTAGCACTCATTCTGAGACACTAAAGAATCACCAATTTAGTATTGGAGGGAAGTGTGGGAGGTAAGTATCATATAGGGAGACCAGGAGATGTATATGGTAAGCAGATTCAGTAGGATGTAATTTAAAGTAGTTATTCGGAAATAAAGAGACTTGCAAAGGATGGAGTAGCATGGAGAGCGGCATCAAACCAGTCTCAGGACTGAAGACCACAACAACAACATTGCGGCAATCGCCCCAGTAGTCTTCTTCAGGTGCCACGAGTTTTGCTGTATGTGTACACGCTGTCTGACTGGAATCCATGCAGCGAGTATACATAACAGCAAAACTCATTCCATATTTCTGGATTTCCGGAAAATGTTTGGCACTGTCAACTATGGTATGAGGATAGGAGTAGGTTGTCAGATATGTGAATGGCTCGAAACTTCTGAAATGATAGAACCCAGCATTCTGTCCTCGACGGTGAGTGGTCGTCAGAGACAAGGATATCGTGAGGAATGCCTCAGGGAAATATGATAAGACAGCTCTTATTCTTTGTATACATGGACGGACAGGGTAAGCAGCAATTTGCAACTGTTTCTTGATGACACTTTGGTGTACGGGAAGTTGTCGTTGTTGAGTGACAGTAGATGAAGACAAGATGACTTACACTATTCTTTACTCGGCGTGATGAACGGAAACCTGCGCTAAATGTAAAGGAAGACATCGAAGCAATCCAGCGGAGGTCTTCTAGAATTGCTAGGGTAGGTTCGGCCAGCACGCGAGTATTGCAGAAATGCTTCGTGAACTCAAATGGAAATCCCTGGAGGGATTATGGCGTTCTTTTCGTGACATACTACTGAGAAAATTTATAGAACCGGTATTTGAAGTCGACTGCACAAAAATTCTACCGCCCCCAAGGTGCATTTCGTACGGCGGCATATAGACGTTTTTGCCTCACTCCATTCGCGAGTGGAACAGGGAAGGAAATGTTATTCAAATATTTAACTGAATGAGAATTTCATAACATTAGCTGCAATGGGTACAGATATATTACCCAACCGTAACATACGAAAATTTGTGCTGGCCCGGGACTCGAACCCAGATTTTCTGCTTATCGCGAGCTGTCGCCTTAGCCATTTCGACGGCTCGCGTTTTAGCGGAAAATTCGGGTTCGACTACCGGTCCAGCAGAAATTTTCATACGTCACAGATGGGTAATACACCTGCATTCATTGCGTTCAGGAAATAATTTGGAATAATATTTCATACAGCTGCCGATAGTCAGAACACACGTCAGTAAAGGAAATGACTGCACCATACGTTGGTTTGTGGGGTCTGTACACTGAAGTGACCAACATCATGAGATAGTGATAGGCGCATACACAGATGGCGGTAGTGGAGCGTACACAAGGTGCAAAAGCGCAGTGCATTGGTGCAGCTGTGACTTGCAATCATGTGGTTCATGTGAAAATGTTTCCGACGAGTCAATGGGCGCACGAGAAGTATGGGGCATTCTATTTCGGAGATTGTTAGCGAATTCAGTATTCTGGGATCCACAGTGTCTAGAGAATACCGCATTTCAGGCATTACATCTGACCACGGACGACGCAGTGGCCGACGGCTTTGTTAACGACCGAGTGCAGCGGTGTTTGCGCAGAGCTGTCAGTGCTAACAGACAGGCAGATATCAATGTGGGACGTACGGCGAACGTATCCGTTACGATAGTGCGGCGAAATTTGGCGTCAATAAGTTGTGGCACCAGACGATCGACGCGAGTGCGTTTTATAACACCACGACAACGCCCGCAGCGAGTCTCCTAGGCTCGTGGCCAGATCGGTTTGACCCTAGACGGCTGGAAAGCTGTGACCAGGTCAGATGAGTCCCCGTATCACTTGGTAAGAGATGATGGCAGGGTTCGAGTGTGGCGCAGACACCACGAAGCCACGAACCCAAGCTGTCAACAATGCACTGTGCAAGTGGTGGTGGCTCCATAATGGTGTGGGCTGTGTTTGCTGGAATGAACTAGGTCCTTTGGATATTCGGCTACTTCGAGATCATTTGAAGCCATTCGTGGACTTCATGTTCCCAAGGGAAGAGCGAATTTTTGTACATGACAACACGCCATGTCACCGGGCCACAACTGTTCGCGATTGATTTGGAGAACGTTCTGGACAATTCCAGCGCATGATTTGGCCACCCAGATCGCCAGACATGAATCATGTCGAACATTCATGGGACATAATTGGGAGGTCAGTTTGTGCACAAAATCCTGCACCGGCAACACGTTCACAATTACGGACGGCTGCAGAGGCAACATAGCTCAATATTTCTGCAAGGATCTTCCAGCGACTTGTGGATTCCATGTCACGTCGAGTTGCTGCACTACACAGGTTGAAAGGAAGTTCGACACCCCATTAGGCGGTGTCCTATCACTTTTGTCGTCTTAGTTTATGTAGACGCAGATGAAGAAGACGACTGTGTCGGTTGTCGAAACATTGAGCATAAAATGGAAACAACAAGTTAGGTAAACATATGGAGGCATATTATTAATACCTGACGCGCTGTCGTATCAACTAATAGGCGAAGATTATGCTCATATGTATGGCTTATGTCACCTATATAAGAGCATAATCTTCGCCTATTAGTTGATACGGCAGCGCGACAAGTGCTCTGTTTAAAAAGGATGTAAGACGGGGATGTAGTCTTTCACCCCTATTTCAACGTATACACCGAAGGAGCAAACGATGGAAATAAAAGAAAGGCTGAGAATTGGAATTAAAATTAAAGGTGAAAGGCTATCAGTCGTAAGATTCGCTGATGACAGAGCTATCATCAGTGAAAATAAAGAACAAGTGCAGGATCTGTTGAATGGAATGAACAGTCTAATGAGTACAGAATATGGATTGAGAGAAGATGGAAGAAAGACGAAAGTAATGAGAAGTAGCAGAAATGAGAACAGTAAGTAACTTAACATGAGGACTGATAGTCACGAAGTAGATGAAGAAATTCTGCTACCAAGACAACAAAATAACTCGTGTCGCACGGAGCAAGGAGGACATCAAAAGCAGATTGGCACTGGCAAAAAGGACATTCCTGGCCAAGAGAAGTTTACTAGTACCAAACACAGGGCTTGATTTGAGAAAAAAATTTCTGAGAATGTACGTTTGGAGCAGAGCACTGTATGGTAGTGAAACATGGAATATTGAGAAAACCGGAAAAGAAGAGAATCGAAGCATTTGACTTGTAGTGGTATAGACGAACGTTGAAAATTAGGTGGACCGATAAGGTAAGGAATGAGGAGGTTCTGCCCGGAATCGGAGAGAAAAGGAATATCTGCAAAACCCTGAGGACAAGAAGTAGGTATAGGGTGACAGCACATTTGTTAAGACATCAAGGAGTAAATTACATGGTGCTAGAGGGGGATAAAACTATAAAGGAAGACAGAGATGGTATACATCTAGAGAGTAACTGAGGATGTAGGTTGCAAGTGCTACGCTGAGATCAAATAGGCAAGGAATTAGTGTGGCATTAGTGTATTCCGACGTGCGTGCGGTGAACACGGAAACGTGAAGTAAAGCGAGTTTATTACTAAACGCATTCAAACAGGACCATTGTGCTGTCATTCGTCTCTTGCCTAGTGAGGGCCAGGTTCATTCGAGAACAAAGAATGTTTATGGGGCAGCATATCTGTCGAAAATCACCGTTGTAGAATGTTGGGACAAGGCGTCCCACCGCTTCATGGTAACTCTCTCCCCATGCGACTGTCACGCCTTCGGTCTCTTAGAAAACACCTTGGAGGGTCGACCATTTCTGTCAGGATAGGATGTGCCGCAGGTAGTTATGGATATCTTCACGCAGCAGGACGCGGTGCTTTACCAAGCGGTCACTTTTAACCTGATGCGTCGGTGAGATGGTTACGTCAATACTGACGACGATTTTACCTGATTCGTATAACGACTCTGAACCGCGAGGCCTTCGAAAGGAAACTTTTTGCTCGCCCGGTATACTGATTAAAATTGTGCACATCATTATCATTACTGCCAAGTGGAAGATGCACTGGCGTTATGAAACTGTGTATTCAGTAAGATTTACTTCGAAAGGAAAGAGTGTGCCTCATAACTTAAGTAATAACAAACGAACAGTTTTATAGCGATAATGCATAACTAGGTTTTCTTACTGGGTGAGAGTGTGTATCATAACAGAAGAAAAATCACGATTTTAACGGTAAAACAACAAGAGCCAGTGCGATAGGGCCAGTTCACACTGTCCGTCAGGACATCGTCACGTCACGTCATCGTCACGTCACGTCATCGTCACGTCACGTCATCGTCAGTTAAGGTTTGTTTATTCACACTGTCCGTCACCTCGTGCCTCGTAAAGTCAATTCATGTTAGCTGACCTCAACTCGCATGAATAGCCACAAATATATTTTCACGGGAATTGTCATCTCCGCAAGACGAAGTGCACACACACAACGTGGTAGCCAGTACAGGGTGATGCTGGAGTCCACATTTGTAGGAAAATGGCATTTCTTGAATGAATGGTTTGCAGCTTGTAGGGATAGCTTGTGTAGTGGACAAGGAAGACGGAAGTGCAAAACAAGGCAAAAAAAAGTGAGGGTCCGAGAAACGTCATTACGTGGTATAGAAAGGGAGCTCGAAGAGGATGAAGTTGCATTTTGTAGGTATTTAAGGGAGTCGAAGCAGCAGTTTTCTTTTCATTTTTAGGTCAAATTTCACGCAGCTTTACTAAAAGGAACACAGTGCTACGAACTGGCATCTCACCCAATGAAAAATTCGTTTGGTTACAGTTAAGTTCAGACGCCAGTCCGGTGCAAACTTTTGTGCGTTAGTCGTATCTCCCTCAAAGCTTTCCCTTCAAGGTCTTAGTTGGCTTTCACTTGTTCCGTGCCTTATTTGTACTGGGGTTAGCTAGTGAAACCACATACACTATGTGATCAAAAGAATCGAGACACCCCCAAAAACATTACCTACTCTACATCAGCGACTTCAGTAGGCATTACACATTGTGAGAGAGCAGAATGGGGCGTTCCGCGGAACTCAAGTACTTCGAACGTAGTCAGGTGATCGGGTGTCACTTGTGTCATATGTCGGTACGCGAGATTTCCACACTCCTAAATATCCCTAGGTCACTGTCTCTGATGTGACAGTGAAGCGGAAACGTGAAAGGACACGTACAGCACAAAAGCGTACAGCACAAAAGCGTACAGACCGACCTCGTCTATTGACTGACAGAGACCGCCAACAGTTGAAGAGGGTCGTAATGTGTAATAGGCAGACATCTGTCCAGACCATCACACAGGAATTCCAAACTGCATCAGCATCCACTGCAAGTACTATCAGAGTTAGAGGGGAGGTGATAAAACATGGATGTCATGGTCGAGCGCCTGCTCATATGCTACACATCACGCCGGAAAATGCCAAACGACGCCTCGCTTGGTGTAAGAAGCATAAACATTGGATGACTGAACAGTGGAAAAACGTTGTGTGGAGTGACGAATCACAGTACACGACGTGGCCATCCGATGGCAGGTTGTGGGTATGGCGAATGCCCAGTGAACGTCATCTGCTAGCGTGTGTAATGCCAACAGCAAAATTTGGAGGAAATGGTGTTATGGTGCGGTCCCGTTTTTCATGGAAGGAGCTGGCACCCCTTGTTGTTATGCGTGGCACTGTCACCGAACAGGCCTTCATTGATGTTTTAAGGACCTTCTTGCTTTCCACTGTTGAAGAGCAACTCGGGGATGACGATTGCACCTTCCAACATGTTCGAGCACCTGTTCGTAATGCACGGCCTGTGGCGGAGTGGTTACACGACAATAAAATCCCTGTAATGGACTGGCCTGCACAGAGGCCTGACCTGAATCCTATAGAACACCTTTGCGATGTATTGCAAGGCCGACTTCATGCCAGGCCTCACCGACTTACATCGATACCTGTCCTCAGTGCAGCACTGCGCGAAGAACTGGCTACCATTCCACAAGAAACCTTCCAGCACGTGACTGAACGTATGCCTGCGAGGATGGAAGCTGTCATCAAGGGTAAGGGTGGGCCAACACCACATTAAATCCAGCGTTACCGAACTTATAAGTCATTTTCAGCCAGGTGTCTGGATACTTTTGATCACAGTGTAAATGACCTCTGATGGTTGCAAAACTGTTTCACCCACAATCAAGAGAGCACTTTAATAGTCAATAAGCCTGTCACAAACACATATTTAAACGAACAAGTCTAATACAGTACTTGATGTATACTTCGCAAAAAAGTATTTTCCCACTGTTGCAGTGTCTGAAAGTTTCAGTTCATCTCTTTATGAAACATTACAAATGCTTGACAACACACAAATACGTTCCGTCTACTAATAAATCTGATTCTACCCGCAGTAATTTTTTCTCTTAAAGTTGCAACCACATTACAGTCCATTTCATTGTAAAATATTAAATATTGTACTGGTATGCATAAAAATCAACTTTATAAATGTAGTAGAGGGAAATTAATTTAATATGCTCATATCGTCTAATTCCGGCTGCTGCCTCACTGCTTCAATTAATGTTTCGTCATTTACTATGAAATTATAAATTTTAACGAAAGAAATAACGAAACGAAACAATTTATATGATGTAACAAAAATTACAGAAGTAAACAACTGATATCAACCACGGAAACCAATCTGCAACGAAATATGGAGATCTGAGCATAGCCATTCATCGAGAGAAAATGATCTTGAGGGTCACGTGATCAACAAAGCCACAGAACGCCAGAAAACAGACCGTACTGCGAATGCGCAGATACTAAGACGTAGGCAGTATGTGCTTGGTGTTTGCTCTGCTCATGCACTTTTCGTCGGATTTCTGTTTGGAATTTCGTGCATGGTGAGGCATCACGTGGCCATGTGCAGCCCTGCGGCATGTTGTTGAGAGGACATGAGTTGCACCTGGAGCTATTGTTTTATCATATCCCACGCAGTTAAGTAATGCAAATAAGGAAGCAGTTCTTGGCGTAATATTCATTTCAAAACTAGACTCTACAGCTCAAAGTACCCAAACAGTTTGCCATGTAGTGACTTTAACGCAGATTTCCTTTATTCGTATCAGCAGTATTGCTATGTTGCATTTCCAATCGGGCTTACATCTACACAGTACTGCAAAAAGCTATTAAGAAGGAATACAAGTTTCTTGCAAAAGTAAAAGTAACAGTTACGTGTGTTGCTTACATCGGAATAAAGGACAATAAGTTATTTCGTGACTATTTGAAAAGATTTACTAAAATTAAAGTAGTTCTGTGAGGCAAAGAAACTGTATAGCTGATAGTTTAAGTTCTACACGAGGAATAAATATAAAGCCATATGGGGAGGTAAAATGATGCAACACGGTATGCTGCCAGTCTACAATTTAGCATAGAATGGCGTCCCATGAATTTAATATGAAAACAGAAATTAAGAAATAACGTCAAGCCTAGAGGAAGTACTAGAGAAGGGTCATGTGATGGTAAAACATTGTGTTGTATATGGTTTTCGGGATACCAATGTTCTTGGGGCACCAGTACTGTATTATCTCATGTTTGGTTCTTAATTATAATGTAATGACATAGTGCTAGAAAATGAAAATGTGTACTTGAAACTGAACGAAGTTGAAACTAGCCAATCGTGTGGAATAAAACACTTCGTTACTAATAAATTGACTGCATAGGTGCAAAAGATTAATAGGGGCAAATATCTCTAACAAACCGACAAAAAATACTTCACTGAGACGATTAATGGTTGTTTTCTAATAACGTGGAAACAAGAAAAAATCAGAAAATTGAAACTACTAGCTTATTTTAGTCTTCCATGACTATGAGAATATATATTACTTTACTTGAGGACTCCCAGCCAGCCGGCCAGTGTGACCGAGCGCTTCAGTCTGGAACCGCGCGACCGCTACGGTCGCAGGTTCGAATCCTGCCTCGGGCATGGGTGTGTGTTATGTCCTTAGGTTGGTTAGGTTTAATTAGTTCTAAGTTCTAGAGGACTGACTACCTGAGATGTTAAGTCCCATGGTGCTCAGAGGCATTTGAACCAACTCCCGGCCAAAAAAATCTGTTTTGTTTTCATTTAACGTGGGAGTTGTAAACGAAGAGAGAACAGTATCGCGAAACACTTACACGGGTCATGTGGAAAAAGAAGGGTTCAGATGGCTCTAAGCACTATGGGACTTAACATCTGAGGTCATCAGTCCGCTAGACTCAGAACTACTTAAACCTATCTAACCTAAGAACATCACACACATCCACGCCCGAGGCAGGATGCGAACCTGCGACCGTAGCAGCAGCGCGGATTCGGACTGAGGCGCCTGGAACCCTGGCACACGTGGAGAAAGACCCTCCACTATAATTCAGATTACTCTGTGCATGAGAGAATCTGGCAGCCTGAGCTCACCAGACAAATTTTTCCGTTTAGCAACTGGCTGGTTGCTGCTACTGCCCATACGGCAAACAGACACTCCTCAGGTAGCCAGAAGCGGGAGAAAGTACGGCTCATACGCGAATTCAGCTCTGCGCATGAGACCGCTGGCAACTACTCAAACGAACCTCAACTTGTCAGTGCTGACGTCGCGTGACTGCACGGGACGGCCAGTGTCGATGATGCCATTTGAAATGCATTGCAAAATGTTTTCATGGTACGTGACTTAAACGTGCCAGTGTGAATTGGACTAAACGAGTATGTAACGGGACATGTAGTACGTTATGTTTAAGCACTGGTAGCGCTCTTCGTCCGGCACCAAGATATTTTTACTTCAGTGCTGGTCTGCAAGGCGGCATCGACAGAAATCGGACAGGGCGGCACAGCACCACAATTCGGCAATATGGAGTGTTTCTGCTGGACGAGGACTGACAGCGAGCAGTTAGTTTCCAAGAACACTGGGCGCGAGTTTTGGAGGCTTTTGTAAGGAGCAAGGTTCACCGGGCGCAGTTTTCTTGTGTCCCTAGGCCGTGTCTGCAAACGAGCGGGGATTATAGGGACACAGCCTGCGGACAACGGGAGCGGCCGGCGACAGGGATTTTCCGAGTCGGGGGTGGCCGCTCCGTGCTTCCAGGAACTCTGGAAACAGGTGGGGTCTCTCACTAGCCGGCTCCGCTGGACACAAAGGCCCGTCGCTCCTCTACGAACACCTGTGTTCACAGGTAGGCTTCTAAGGACTGTGCCTGCGGTTTCTTCATACCCACTAAGTTGCAAGAAAATCTTCGCAGAGCATCCGTCAGTTGTGCAGCACTAAAAGAATCAAAGCTCACACTGGCAAATGTGGATGTGCAATACTTTAACTGTGATGAATAACGGTTTCTACATCCACATCTACATGATTACTCTGCAATTCACATTTAAGTGCTTGGCAGAGGGTTCATCGAACCACTATCATACTATCTCTCTACCATTCCACTCCCGAACAGTGCGCGGGAAAAACGAACACCTAAACCTTTCTGTTCGAGCTCTGATTTCTCTTATTTTATTTTGATGATCATTCCTACCTATGTAGGTTGGGCTCAACAAAATATTTTCGCATTCGGAAGAGAAAGTTGGTGACTGAATTTTCGTAAATAGATCTCGCCGCGACGAAAAACGTCTTTGCTTTAATGACTTCCATCCCAACTCGCGTATCGTATCTACCACACTCTCTCTCCTATTACGTGATAATACGAAACGAGCTGCCCTTTTTTGCACCCTTTCGATGTCCTCCGTCAATCCCACATGGTAAGGATCCCACATCGCGCAGCAATATTCTAACAGAGGACGAACGAGTGTAGTGTAAGCTGTCTCTTTAGTGGACTTGTTGCATCTTCTAAGTGTCCTGCCAATGAAACGCAACCTTTGGCTCGCCTTCCCCACAATATTATCTATGTGGTCTTTCCAACTGAAGTTGTTCGTAATTTTAACACCCAGGTACTTAGTTGAATTGACAGCCTTGAGAATTGTACTATTTATCGAGTAATCGAGTTCCAACGGATTTCTTTTGGAACTCATGTGGATCACCTCACACTTTTCGTTATTTAGCGTCAACTGCGACCTGCCACACCATACAGCAATCTTTTCTAAATCGCTTTGCAACTGATACTGGTCTTCGGATGACCTTACTAGACGGCAAATTACAGCATCATCTGCGAACGACCTAAGAGAACTGCTCAGATTTCCACCCAGGTCATTTATATAGACCAGGAACAGCAGAGGTCCCAGGACGCTTCCCTGGGGAACACCTGATGTCACTTCAGTTTTACTCGATGATTTGCCGTCTATTACTACGAACTGCGACCTTCCTGACAGGAAATCACGAATCCAGTCGCACAACTGAGACGATACCCCATAGGCCCGCAGCTTGATTAGAAGTCGCTTGTGAGGAACGGTGTCGAAAGCTTTCCGGAAATCTAGAAATACGGAATCAACTTGAGATCCCCTGTCGATAGCGGCCATTACTTCGTGCGAATAAAGAGCTAGCTGCATTGCACAAGAACGATGTTTTCTGAAACCATGCTGATTACGTATCAATAGATCGTTCCCCTCGAGGTGATTCATAATGTTTGAATACCGTATATGCTCCAAAACCCTACTGCAAACCGACGTGAATGATATAGGTCTGTAGTTCGATGGATTACTCCTGCTACCATTCTTAAACACTGGTGCGACCTGCGCAATTTTCCAATCTGTAGGTACAGATCTATCGGTGAGCGAGCGGTTGTATATGATTGCTAAGTAGGGAGCTTTTGTAGCAGCGTAATCTAGAAGGAACCTAATCGGTATACAATCTGGACCTGAAGACTTGCCCGTATCAAGCGATTTGAGTTGCTTCGCAACCCCTAAGGTATCTACTTCTAAGAAACTCATGCTAGCAACTGTTCGTGTTTCAAATTCTGGAATATTCCATTCGTCTTCCCTGGTGAAGGAATTACTGCAAACAGTCCCCTTTTGTTTAATTATTCCCTTTTTATTTTGCAATACCGGTTCCGAATCGCCTGGCAATTCGTCAACAGATGGTACATATTCATTGCATGTTTGCAGCTTTGTGGGTGTCGTGTAGCTGCGACAAAGTGTATACGCGAAACATGCCAACACTGAATGTGGAGAAAATTATTCAAATTATGACATCTATTTAGTTGAATTATCTACAGTTAGTAGTATTTGTTGGTTTGTTCTCGGTGCACATACTGTTTTGGGAAAACAGAGTGCTGCATAAAGAAACTCTCTGCTCCAACGCAAGCACTTAGAACATAACTTCAATCATGCTCCTTGGTTTATTTACGTCTTGTAAAGCACATTTAAGTTGCTGCTGTGGTCTTGAGTCCAAAGTCTGGTTTGATGCACCTCTCCATGCCACTCCATCCTGTGCAAGCCTCATCTCCGAGTACCTACTGCAACCTACATCCCTCTGAATCTGCTTAGTATATTCATCTCTTGGTCTCCCTCTACGATTTTTACTCTCCACGCTCCTGTCCAGTATTGATGCCTCAGAACGTCTCCAACCAACCGATCCCTTCTTCTAGTCAAGTTGTGCCGCAAATTCCTCTTCTCCCCAATTCTGTTCAGTACCTCCTCATTAATTATGTGACCTACCCACCTAATCCCCAGCATTCTTCTGTAACACCACATTTCAAAAGCTTCTATTCTATTCTTGTCTAAACTATTTATTGTCCATGTTTTACACCCTTACATGGCTACACTCCATATAACAACTTTCAGAAAATACTTCCTGACACTTAAATCTATACTCGATGCTAGTAAATTTCTGTTCTTCAGAAACACCTTCGCTGCTATCGCCAACCTACGTTTTATATCCTCTCTACGTAGACCATCATCAGTTATTTTGCTGCCCAAATAGAAAAACTCATCCACTGCTTTAAGTGTCTCATTTTCTAATCTAATTCCCACAGCATCACCTGATTTAATTATCCTCATTTTGATTTTGTTGATGTTCATCTTATATCCGTCTTTCAATTCACTGTCTAGTCTATTCAACTGTTCTTCCAAGCCCTTTCTTCTCTCTGACACAGTTGCAAAGTGATCGCCAGACCTCACGGATTTTTTTTCCTCCCTGGATTTCAATTCCTACTCCAAATTTTTCTCTGGCTTCCTTTACTGCTTGTTTAATGTAGAGATTGAATAACATGGGGGATAGGTTAAACCCCATCTCAGTCCCTTCTCAACCATTGCTTCTCTTTCGTGCCCCTCGACTCTTATAACTGCCATCTAGTCTCTGTACAAATCGTACATAGCCTTTCACTCCCTGTATTTTACCGCTGCCACCTTCAGAATTTGAAAGAGAGTAGTCCAGTCAAGATTGTCAAAAACTTTCTCTAAGTCTACAAATGCTATGAACGTTGGTTTTGCCTTTCGTTAACCTAGCTTCTAAGTTAAGTCGTAGGGTCGGTATTGCCTACATTTCTATGGGATCCAAACTGATTTTTCCCGACGTCAGCTTCTATCAGTTTTTACATTCGTCTGTAAACAATTCGTATTAGCATTTTTGCAACCGTGACTTATTAAACTGATAGTTCGCTTATTTTCACATCTGTCAGCACCTGCTTTATTTGGAAGTTATTACCTGTGGCTAACTTTGTGAAGTGGTTAAAATTAACGTCATTGTAAAACATTCGTTATGTTTACCAAAAGAATGTGTAGACCAAGGAAAAGCCAACAGACACTACTAACTGTAAGAAATGTAACTAAATCGACCTCATAATATGAATGTTTCTCGCCACATTCAGACCTCACATGTTCTGTTTATACATTCTGCCACAGCAACACGACCCTCACAATGCTGCAAACATGCAATGAATATGTACCATTCGATAATGAATCTCTAGGCGATTCGAAACCGGTAATGGAAAATAAAAATTGAATAATAAAACAAAAGGTGACTGGGTGTAGTAATTTGTGGAAACCAAAATTACTTATTACTAATAAATACAAGTGAGAGTCTCAGCTACGCTCCATCGTAGTCTCATGTTCTCCAATTATCAAACAAAGGCTTAAAGCTTAATGTGTTGGAAGATCTGCAAATTTATATCTGGCCTACAGTCCTGGTTTAATATTAAATGTTTAAACACAGCTCAATATTTCTCCTCTGGTACACTTGACTTAATCTTCACATTCCCCCAGCTCTTTTCACACAGTTTGTTCCATTTTGTTGCTCCTCTTCTTCCTGTATTAATTTTCTTTACTGTGATTGACGATTTACATCATATATTATGCTGTTTTATAAGATGTTCATCTTCCCCACAGTATGAGAAATTCTTCAGACCTCTGGTATGCAATTTAGCTTACGTATTGACGTTTATTGTTAGTGATCTTTTGGATTGTACCGTCTACATTTAGTTACTGTTTGACTTTAACATTTTCAATTATGTTACTACTGCACTATCGAAAATCACAAATACACAATGTTTGTACCTCAGTCTCGATGTTCAGTGTTCTTAACTAGTATTCACCCTCTTTGATGACGACAGGCAATTGCTGTCTGATGATGGTCTCGCAGGCCGAAAACCAGTTACTGAAATAAATTAGTGATGTAGAATATTTACAATATCGGCTTTTCATTTATAATTATTACTGGTATGTAAATAACTCACCTTAGACGACAAACAGAATAAGATCATGTGAAAATGCCGAGTTACGACGTCGAAATAGCGTGTTGGGAACACGTGGAACACAGGCAGAACACCACATTCTACAACATGATAACGAATCGCCCAGAAAATCTAAGAGATTATATAGTGTTTTGCCAGTTACCTATCAAGTTCATTTGTCCTTAAACCCCTCGATTTGTGTACAGTCTTTGGAGGTTGAGTCTGAATATTACAGAACCGTAAGACTATGAAGATGTAACAGTGTGTCATTAACAGTTACGATCAACAGGTTCAAAAGAACCTGAAAAATTACCTGTGTGCGAGTAGAATTCGCGCACTGAGCGTTACGTACAAACTTAATTATGTATACACATCGTTCATCCATCTTCGGAAGCGGGACTCTCGAAGATGTCTGCCTGTTATCGATACTGATACTGGAAATACATTGGTCCCAGGAATTCCAAGACTGTATCGAAATCTCTGCAGTAATTCCTGACTAGCCCGGATACACAAAAAAGCGAGCAGGGGACTTCATTCTATGTATGTAAGGGGAGAAAATTTAATAAAACATTTTTATTTAATTACTAAAACAGGACTACAATTTACATTTTATGTTTCCATGCAATAACGTTCACCCTCACGCTTTTGACGGATGATGAATGTAATGTATGCTAAAATGGCAAAAGATATTTTTATTGTATATAATTATGATTTAACATGTTTCACATTTTTTTACTTTACTTTTATTGCGAAATCTTGTCTCTTGCGAAATTCATGGTTCTAGGTCAACGGGAAATACGCCCCAGGCTTTGATGAGTGAATTTGCAAGTGTGGACGTAGACGGCCGAATCTGTTGATTGCATTGACTTAGAAGCTTAGTTTTTTTACACCGCCAATGGACCGAAGACTTTAGTATGTGACAAAATTTGAACTTAATATGCCGAAATGTTCAAGAAAAAAAGCGTCCGGGCAGACTAACAGACAGGCAGATTAAAAATGATAAAAAAATATTGATTCGTGTTATATAATTACAAATTTCCGATTTTTTTTCCTTATGCCGTAGGTCAAAGGGAAGGAATTTATAGGTTTTTATGAGTGAGTGTTCGAGTATCAAAATAAATGACGTAAATGACCGCATCTTTTGATTGAAGCGTCTTAGAAGTGTAAAATTTTTACACCGCTAAGGGACCATAGACCTGAACGTGTGATATAAACTGGAACTTGATATGTCACCCATTCCCATAAAAATGGTTTTAACAGTCGGATGGACAGACAGACAGATAGAAGATTGAGACACGCAAGTCTAAAATTGAGATATTATCTTGCAAAGAAAGAAAAAACTGAACATTTTCTTGGAACAGTATATTCTGTCCTTCCAAGAAGTATCGAAACTGCCTTTATCTCTGCGTATAAGCGACGTCTGCGCTGTAACTACGGCGGCAGATTGACGTAGCAACTGTAAACAACAACTGTGCATGCGGCCAGTCAGTTGTGAGAAGCCAGTGTTACGTAGCCAACAAAAACGGCAACGAGTGGGAGTCTACCGCAACTTGATTGAAATGCAAGAGGCGGGCAGTTATTTCCTGCAAATAATCATCACGGGTGATGACACTTCGTGTTATCAGTACGAACCTGCCACAAAAAGACGAAGTCCATAAATTCACATGAAGTGTCAAAGCTTTGAAGACATAACTGACAATCAAGTCAGGGTGACGCGCGGGTTGAACAACATCCTGTTTCATACGGTTGCATAACATCGTGTGCGTTACACTTAAGTTGGGGTGAAGGATATGTAGAACACCTGAATTTTTATCTCTCTCTCTCTCTCTCTCTCTCTCTCTCTCTCTCTCTCTCTATATATATATATATATATATATATATATATATATATATATATATATATATCGGAGTATATTAACGCTCGTAACGCGGCCAGGAGACATCTGAATTACTGGCAAGTCGAAGTCAAACAAACAAAACAAAAAAAAACGGATGGATCAAAACGTCGAAGAACAGGCAATCGAAAGGACATCGAAATGGAATAAGGAACACCCTTCAGATAAAAACATGGAACATCCAAATATTATCAAAGAAACAGGCCAACAACAGTGTAGAAACAGGAAAAAAAAAGAACAGAAAAGAAATTAAGAGGCACCGAGACTTTAGGACTATCACCAAGTTATACGGCGGAGTAACAGCAGGTCTAACTTTAATAACTCGTCGATTATTATACTATATTAAAGAGAAGATAATACTATCCAGTATTAAGATTGATAGAGGACACCTGCGTATGACAGGCGTCTATAATACAGAAGAGGTTAGGGATGAAGAAACGAATGTCGTCTGTGAACACTTATGGCATTTCGTCAGTCAGCCGTTTATGTCATTTAACAACTAGAGACCTGAATGCTAGACTTGGCAAAACACCAATCCAGAGAGTAGTGGGAATACACAGAAAAACCTGCATCAACAAAAATGGACAAAAGCTTAGAGATTTCTCTGCTTTTAACTCCCTGAAGATACCTAATGTCTTCGTTCGAAAGAAAGATTTAAGCCGTGCAATGGTGCGACCTGGAATTCTAACGCTAGTGATGTGTGGGGTGTACTATACCCTACCTAGTTTCATATTTTGATTACTTTAACTGTGAAATTAGAAGTTTAGACAAATGTACATTGTGGTTATAGATTTATAGTATTCTGTATTATTAATATATAGTGATAATAAAAAATCGAGTATTGTTTGTAAATTATTAGTCGTATACCAATTACAAATATTGAGTAATACACTTCTAATTCCTCGTACAACGTTATGCATTCACTGACAGAGGAACGTTTCGTACAGTTACTCACAAACTGGTCAAGAACGTCTCTAATTGGAGCCAATGTTTCTACTTCCTTCCAGCCTCTTCGAATATCTTGGTCATCAAAACGAAGAGAGCGCAAAAGTAACCTGAATCTTTGGGGGACATAGCCCAAAAACCCTTTATCCCATTTATATTGGATGGCCAAAGGTGTTCCAAACTGCTTGCCTTGTAGGTTCCTGCTAAATAAAGAAGCCCACTGCCATCTTTTCGTGCATCGTTACAGATTTTAGTACGTTTTCTTGACTCTCCAGGCGCTTATTTGCAAACAAAACAATGTGTTCAATAATACCAGAAAATATAAAGAGACTGAAACACACTAATGGTGTGAAAGAAAAAATGTTTGGCATCACCAACAACGCCTGAGAGATGGGTGATAATATTGTGCGACGTTGTTTTAACGTTACGTCGTGTAAATTCTTTTCCTTATTTACTCGTTCCATCTTTTCCCAGATAATAACCAATGCTGACCTCACGTTCATCAGTTTCATGTTCTTGCTGCTCTGATGATGTGTTGTGATCGTTGACAATAACAGCATCCTTTTTATCTCCATCATCGGAATCGATTAGCCCCTCATCCAGTATATGGTCAATCAATGCCCGAATTATGACCCCTTCTGGCCTATAACAGTCCATAGATAACAATATTTACAATTAATTATACGATCAAATATATCTTATGCAAAAAACGCACAAAAATGGGACGAGAAAGATGTGTTCGGGTTTCACAAATCCCAGCATGCTCAGACTTGTTTCAACAGCATCTCACGAAGTTCTACTCACAAGTTACAAAACACACTTGTACTGACATCTCGTAGCGGCTGCTAACAACCACAAAGCAGTGTGAGAAGCCATGTAGCAATTATCTATAAAAATTCGTCAGAAAGAGTGTAGCACACCTTTACGCACTCCTGCAGGGTTAATAAATATACATGAAACGCAATAGGAATTAGACCCCATTATTGATTATGTAATTGCTAACTCCAGCATAGTCTCACAACTGACTGGCACCCATCTGTTTAGAGGATTTCATATTGGCTCACTTCACTTAATTTTATGCTCAAAAATTGACGTTGCGGCTGCATAGAGGAAAACCAGACAGAAAAATAGCCCTAAACGTGTAGAAAAATACAAGATTCACCTCCTGCAAATGAAAGGTACTAGATACTTTTATCAGATAAGACTAGTTGATAAACTGATGACTGTAAGCTCAAGAGATTTGGCAGAAGAAGAATCACCAAGTATCAAAATGCAAAACAGCTTGCGAGGTTGTTGGCAAAAAAACAATATACCGAAGAAATGAAAGGTTAAAAATCTGGGATGAAGAGATAGAAAAAGCAGTGAAAGAAAAACAACAAGCATATAACACATACCAATACACTCTCAAGAAAATCTCCTGATATATCGTAGAAAAAGTAACATAGCTAGAAATATCACTAGGAAAAAGACGCAGGTATCACGGAAAAGTTTCATTAATGAAATTGAGAATGACGTACATGAACGACAGTCAGTAGCATACAGAGACACATGAACCAGAAAGGGACGATACAGCCAACATAAATGTGATAACTTAAGAGCGATGGGAACAGCATTACAAAAATCCCTGGATTGATGATTCAGCCGCCGAAAAATACCGTGAAAATTGTTCAATCAACAGAAACATACACCTCATCGAAATAAATGAGTTAGATGTCGCAGTGAAAAATTGGGGAACCAGAAAGTAACGCAGACCGACGGAATAAATGCCGAATTGTTTAAACGCAGGTGTATTTCACTAAAGAAACGCATGCTACATCTCATTAAGATACGTTGAACTGCAGTTAAGGTACCTGAGGATTGGAATATGGCCCAAATTTTCTCCACATTCAAGAAAGACAACAGAAGCTATCCAAACGACTGTAGAGGAATTAGCCTCGTTAACGGAGGCTTTAAGATCATAAATAATACGCTCCTCCCTATTTCTGATACAATTTTTTCAGAAGAACAAATGAGTTTTGTACAAGGATAATCCTGCACTGACGATATCTCTGGTATGAATCAACGTGAAGGAAAATTGAAGAAAATTAACTTATAGACGCTCATAGCGCTTAAGGTATCAGAAGAAGGGAATGTGGCCAAACTTTTCTCCATATTCAATAAAGGCAACAGAAGCAATCCAAACAACTATGAAGAAATTAACCATGTTAACATGGCCTACAAAATCTGTAGCACTATCATAAATAATAGACTGCGCCCTATCTCTGATATTATTTTAGTGGAGGAGTAACTGGAATTTTAGAAAAGGACGATCCTCAACTGCTTTTGTGGATTATGAAAAAGCTTTTCACAAAGTCGGTAGACACCTACTGTGGTAGAGCATGGGAAAAGGCTCCCCAATGCATCTAAGTAAATTTGGTAAAGTTCTTTACAAAGAGACAAAATTATAATCGAAGATAAGTTGTCTAAACAGTTACAGCAGGAGTCAGACAAAGCTGTGGTCTGTTTCCAATTCTTTTCAACATCTACATAACTTGTAAACAAAGTATCACCTACGGCACAAAGATCAACAGAAGAAATGTTTTAATAACCTACTATACGCAGATTATTAAATAATAATCCAAGAAAATGAAGATAATCTTCAGAGAGCTGTCTATCCTTTTAATCTGCTGGATTCTAAATACAACATGAAAATCTCCACTAATATAACAAAAGTGACGGCATTCAATGAAAATCACCCATCAAATCTAAAATTGTAATACATAACGTAATACTGGAACAGGTAACCCACTTTCAGTATCTCGGCTGTGACATAGAACGCAATTTCGATAGTGAAATTGACAACAAGATCTTAAGACTTTATGCAGTGTGTGGGACAATTTGCAAAATGATAAAAAAAGCCATGAAACATGAAGTATTACAAAATCATGGCAGTACCTGTTATGCTTTATAGCTCTGAAATCCGAGTTCCCAAATAAAAGGATTTGAGCAGGATCCAGGCAGCGGAAATGAGATTTCTCTGTAGTGTTAAAGGGTGCACCAGAGAAAATGGCTTCAGAAATGAAGACATTAGGGACGTATTACAATGTACAAGAAAATAGATATACATAGAAGAAAACGGTGGCAACACGCAGATAGAATGCCTCAATGCACACTTCCAAAATTATATGTTGACTACGAACCGCGAGGGGCAAGACGGAGGGGAAGACCACGTAAGAGATGGCTATACCTTGTTGACTGGATAGGAGAAATCAGCAAATCCATGAATGGAGAACAACGAAGAAAAAGAAATTATCATAACATATTCTGCACTGCGAGGAGTAAATTATAAAAAAAAAGTGCTTTATTGTTGTACGTTCTTCCCTTATTCGTCATCGAAGTTCAGAAATGGAATTTTAATGAAGTAATTGAAACGCATTGGAATAGAACAGGATGCACACTTGACAAGGACAGAGTGTGCATATGCTAAATCGTTTTCCATGTATCAGCACTGTGGTGTCACCGCCAGACACCACACTTGCTAGGTGGTAGCCTTTAAATCGGCCGCGGTCCATTAGTATACGTCGGACCCGCGTGTGGCCACTGTCAGTGATAGCAGACCGAGCGCCACCACACGGCAGGTCTAGAGAGCCTTTCTAGCTCTCGCCCCAGTTGTACAGCCGACGTAGCTAGCTACAGTTCACTGACCAATACGCTCTCATTTGCCGAGACGATAGTTAGCATAGCCTTCAGCTAAGTCATTGCCTACGACCTAGCAAGGCGCCATAGCTTTGATAATTAATATTGTGAAGCATGTATCATCAAGAGCGATGTTCTACAAATGTGGATTAAAGTTAAGTATTACAAGATTTTCGTACTTTATTGCAATTCTCAAGACATTGTCTTGTTCCAGACCTCACGCCAATCTGCGTGAACTTAACGCGTGCCTTTCGGCTACTTCCGAGTGGCGTGGCTGTCTTGTTACGCCACTACAAGCACTGCACTAGTTAAATACCAAATGTTCTCTGAACGCATTATCCATGCCTTTCCTAAGAGCTGCTCTATTCCCCTTTGTTTTAGTTACTTCGCTGAAGCTTCGCATTTGCACATCGATGACGAATAAGGGAACAACGTACGGGAGTACAGCAAATTATGTTTGGGAATTATGACTCTGTATGTCCTGCATGTGTTAACATACGTGGTTTGAAGGCACTGTTTAGTTTTTGCAAAATAATACCTCAATTATGACTTGCATGACAACTTTGCTGTGCTGAATTTCAAACGTACACGTATATTCCTACCGGTTTCGGTTCTAAATCGTCGACCAGAAAATCAGAAAAACAATAAGACTTTTACACGTCACACAACGTGTCACAGATGAATGACATATTACATTTGAGTGTTGTATCAAATGCTCACGGAAGGACAACGCGGCGGACTCAAGTAAGACAGTCTGTTTGCTTGTTTCAGTTGAGTGAGCCACTTTGATCTTCTACGAGCAACTGGTATGTGTTCTAACTTAAACTATAGTACGAGATTCACGTGTGTTACGTTGTGTGGTATTTAAAAGTCGTATTGTTTTTCTGTTTACCTGGGCCATGATTTAGAACCGAAACCGTTAGGAATACATGTATGAGATTCAGTACAGCTATACAGCGCCTGACCACCAAGAGCTGTTGCAGGACCGTTAATTCACGGATCCGGTTATATGGCTCCTTCCGTGTATAGCGATTTTACGACTATGACGAGTGAGGCCTGAAGATGGCATCACTGTAATGCTGAAAGTGGTAGTAGCACATAGAAGTTCATAAAATAAAATAAACTTCTACAAATCATACGGCCGTTAGTAAATTATTGCATCAAGAAGTTCAGTACAGCGATGTTGACATGCTCTTCTTGATATATATGCTTGCTGTTGAGGTCACCTACAAAAAATGTTTACATTTATGACACTTGTGACTCTGCTGGTCATAACTGACAGTGTGCTGTTTTGTCAAGTAATGATATTGTTCGGGAACCTCGGCTGTTGTGTGATAAGGACTGTTTATAACGTACGCCAGTAAACAGTCAGAATTTGGTTTTGCTTACTTTATCAAGATACACACCTTTACCGGTTTTGAAAATTTACATTCATAGCCAGACGGCTTGCGCGCTTTTACAACGAAGGAATTACCCGAATGGGACGGAAATCGGTAGACGTGATGCACGTGTACAGACAAACAAATGATTACAATTTCAGAAAAAAGTTGATGATTTATTCAAGAGAAAGAGCAAGCCAATAACGCATTGGTCTACCTCTGGCCCTTATGCTACCAATTATTCGGCTTGGCATTGATTAATAGAGTTGTGGAATGTCCTCTTGAGGGATTTCCTAATAAATTCTGTCCAGTTGGCACGTCAGAGCGTAAAAATCTCAAGATGGTTGAACGGTCCGCCCATAAGTCTCCTAACTTTCACAGTTGTGGAGGAATGCGGTGACGTTGCTGGCCAAGGTAGGGTCCGGCAAGCACGAACCGGAGCATTAGAAATTCTCGTCCTTCGCGGGCGGGCGTTATCTTGCTGAAATGTAAGCCCGGGATGGCTTGCCATGAAGGGCAACAAAATGGGGCATATAATATCGTCGACGTACCACTGTGCTACTAGAGTGTCACAGATGACAACTAAAGGGAGCCTGCTACGAAGAGAAATGTCAGCCCAGACCATCACTCTTGGTTGTCAGTCTGTATGGTAGGCGAAAGCCGTGTTAGAAGCCCACCGCTGTCTGGGGCATCTCCCGACACGACTACGAGCTACAATCTCATTGACGGGAGTAGGATTGTCTTCAGTAATGAATCCCACTCTTCAAATTGAGCCCCGATGAGCAACGAAGACGTGTCTGGAGATAAGAACCTTCAAAATCGCAGCGCGTCAGCAATCGTTGGTTAATATATTAAAAAACTAGAAACCCGCCTCGATTGCGAAAAAAGCACCTAGTGTTAACCTAGGTTTCGGCGTAGATAGCGACACCTTCTTCAGAACAATAAAACCCACAAGTGCCTAAGACAAAGGTCTTTTTAATGTGTGTCTGGAGATGCCCCTAGCAGCTGTGAGATACCAACTTTACAGTTGTACACCACACTGCCCAACAACCAGGAGTGATGCTCTAGGGTGCCATTTCATTGTATACCAGGATGTCATCAATGGTACCCTTATGGCATAGCGGGACGTCGATGATATCCTACCCTCCGTTTTGTTTTCCTTCATTGCAAGTCAGTCTTTTTGAAACCGTAATCATTTGTTTATATGAACACGTACATGACGTCTGCCGCTTTCCGTCCCATTCGTATAATTCCTTCGTAGTGCGTCGTTTCCTTTTTTTTCGTTTTTATTTTATTTTATTATTCCGTAGAGTGTATATGCAACAACTCACAGTTTGAAAACTGTGACAATAATGCTTATACAACAAAGTTGTGTTAGATTGACCGCCTGGAGCATTTCTTTTCATCAAAATGGCTCTGAGCAGTATGGGACTAAACATCTGTGGTCATCAGTTCCCTGGAACTTAGAACTACTTAAACCTAACTAACCTAAGGACATCACACACATCCATGCCCGAGGCAGGATTCGAACCTGCGACCGTAGCAGCAGCGCGGTTCCAGACTCAAGCGCCTAGAAGCGCACGGCCACACCGACCGGCTTTTTTTCATCGAATTCTATAAAAGTATAACACAGAACACGAGTGTTATTTGTGGTGTCACCGCCAGACACCACACTTGCTACGTGGTAGCCTTTAAATCGGCCGCGGTCCGGTAGTATACGTCGGACCCGCGTGTCGCCACTGTCAGTGATTGCAGACCGAGCGCCGCAACACGGCAGGTCTAGAGAGACTTCCTAGCACTCGCCCCAGTTGTACAGCCGACTTTGCTAGCGATGGTTCACTGACAAATTACGCTCTCATTTGCCGAGACGATAGGTAGCATAGCCTTCAGCTACGTCATTTGCTACGACCTAGCAAGGCGCCATTATCAATTGCTATTTATCTTGTGATGCATGTACCGTCAGACCGATGTTCACCAATTATGGATTAAAGTTAAGTATTCCAACAGCTATGTACTTTATTTGCTAGACTCAAATCCTTTAACTGTTCCAGACCTCACGCCAGCCTGCGTGAGCTTAAACGCGTGCCTTTCGGCTTCACCTCCTAGTGGCTTGGCTGTCTTGCCAAGTCACAACATTATTCGTGCAGTGAGATAAACGATAAAAGTAATAATATCAATAATGACCATACTGTGAGTGGCACTGGTTACTTTTCACAACACCATACATTTAAGTTTCTTCTCGTTCCAACCGCAGATGAAATATATTCAGGTTGGATGGTAAACATTTTAGCACATTCTCCTATCACGGAAGCTTTAAGCTGATTTCACTATACCCATAACTAATTAATGTTGTTGTGGTCGTCAGCCCGCAGAATGGTTTGACGTTGCTCTCTGTATTATTCTACCTAGTGAAAGCTTCTTCATCTCTGTATAGCTAACTAACCTACATCCATTCGAACATGCTTACTGTAGTCAAGCGTTAGTTTCCCTCAATAATTTTTAACCCCCAGTCGTACCTCAATTACCAAACTGACGATCTCTTGACGCCCCAGGATGCCTCCTATAAACTGATGACTTATTTTAGTCAAGTTGCGCCACAAATCTCCTTCCTGCCCAATTCGATTCTATCTAATTTTCAACATTCTCCTGTAGCGCCACATTTCAAAAGCTTCTATTCGCTTCTTGTCTGGTCTGGCTGTCGTCCACCTTTCAATTCCGTACAAGACTATACTCCACGCAAATACCTTCACAAAAGACTTCCTAGCACATATTCGATGTTACAAATTTCTCTTTTTCAGAAACGCTTTTCTTGATATTGCTAGTTTGCATTTTATATCCTCTCAACTTCGGCTGTCGTCAGTTACATTGCTGCCCAAGTTGCAAAACTCGTCATTACTTTAAGTTTCCCATTTCCTTACCCAATTCTGTCAGCATCTTCTGATTTAATTCGGCTGATTCCATAACCGTGATTTTGTTGATGTTCAGCTTGTAACCTCTTTTTAAAGACACTATCCATTTCAGTTAGTGCATTTGAAACCTCCCCTTAAAAAAATTAATGAATTACTGTGCTGATAAACCTCTTACGTTTTGTTTTCCAAACAGCTGAGCACAACTGAACGTACTCAGACATTTCTCTCTTTACTTATTCTGATCATCACTAAACTGACACCCAATATTTTTAGCGCAACGCAATCTGACTTTCAATAATCCCTACAGAAGAATGGCCCTGACTAACAATAACCTATACCTTTCATGAATCACTTACCTCACAAAACTCTTCGTTACTCGAACTACTGCAATACAGCGAGCTAAATAAAAGGTTCTAACTACTGAAAGCACTAACTACTGATAGGCATAGTTAGCAAATGAAAGATTTTGATAGCGAACAAACAATATATTTACCTTAATAGTGTTCAAAAGTCATTATATTTACCAGTTCATGACATCCAGTCTTACAGATTTCCTTTTTCTGACGGACACACGTCCAGTCGCGATTACGATATTGCATTATTCGAGTACCAGACCGGCAGAAATTTTCATATGTCTATAGTAAACCGTAAAGCTGATGTAATAACGTATTCGCTATTTGGGAATACATTTCATAATACAGTCACTTACGTCCTGATGCTCTGCCAAGTTCTTTGCGGACTGACAGAATTGAAATGTCATCGGCAGATCTCCAAGTTTTTTATTTCTCTGCCCTGAACTTTAATTCCGTTTCCAATTTATTCCTTGGTTTCCTTCACTGCTTTCCCAATGTACAGATAGAATAACATCGGGGATAGGCTACGACCCTGCCTTACTCTCTTCGCAACTGTGACTTCCCTTTCATATACAACTCTTATAAATGCAGTTTCATTTCTGAGCAAGCTGTAAATACCCTTTTACTCCTTGTATTCCATCCCTACTACCATCAGAATTCCAAATAATGTAGTCTACATCTACGTCTTAGTCCAGTCAACACTGGCAAAAGCCTAAATCAACAAATATATGAACATAGGTTTGCCTCTTTCCAACCTATCTTCTAGGACAAGTCGTAGGGTCAGTACTGCCTCTCGTGTTCGTACAACTCTCTGGAACCTATACTGATCTTCGCTGATGTCTACCAGTTTTTCCATTCTTTTATTAGAAATTCCTCTTAGTATTTTGCAACAGTGGCTTATTAAACTGATAGTTCGGTAATATTCACACCTGTCAGAACCGGCTTTCTTTAGATTAGGAATTATTACATTTTTCTTGAAGTCTGATGGTATTCCGCATGTCTCCTACATCTTGCACACTAGAGGGAATAGTTTTGTCATGGCTGGCTCTTCCTAGTAGTTCTGACGGAATGTCTTCTACTCCAGGGGCCTTATTTCGACTAAGGTTTTCAGTGCTCTGTCAAAATCTTTTCCCAGTATCTCGTAACCCATCTAATCTTCATTTACTTCCTTCTCTCTTTCCATAACATTGTTTTCAGGTCTTTATCCATATACTGACCCTCTCTGTATTGCTTCTACGTTTCAGCTTTCCCTTCTTCGCTTAGTATGTGCTTGCGATCTAAGCTCGTGATATTCACTCAGCTGTTGCTCTTTTCTTTTTGGTTTTCTATGTCCTGCATCTATCTTTCACTTGATCATGTGGGCTTCTACAGCCTTGCATTACCCGTCTTGCCGTTCCTGCTTTCTTCTTCCTTCTGTAAATCTAATATCTTATAAGTCTGTATTTCCCTTTGTCTGCTGCATTTGCTGTATTTTTATATTTTATCTTTTCGTCAGTTGGACTCAATATCTTATGCATTATCCAAGCATTGCAACTGGGTCTTATCTTTTTCTCTGTTTGATCATCTGCTGCCTTCACTGTTTCATCTCACAAGGCTACTCATTCTTCTTTTGTGTTTTTTTCCACAGTTTCAGCGAATTGTCACCTAATGCTCTCTTTGAAATTTTCAATAAACTCTAAATCTTTCAACCTATGCATGTCTTGTATCCCTAATTTCCTACCTACCTGCGATTTCTTCAGTTTTAATCCGCAGTTCAGGCCCAATAAATGAAGGTCGGAGTCCGCACCTGCATCTGACAATATTTTGCAATTTAACATCTGGTTTCGATGCCTTTGTCAAACTACTATATAATCTGTTTGGCAACTTCCGGTATCTCCAGGTCTCTTTCTCTCGTTCACGTATACAACCTTCTTTCATGATTGTTAAACCTAATGTCAGCAATGATGCTCAGTGCAAAATTCTACCAGAGCACCTTGTCTTCCAATCTTCTCCCCCAGTCCATGTTCTGCAACTGTTTTTCCTTCAGGTCCATCTTCTACTGTCGAATTCCAACCTCCTGTCAGAGTTAAATTTTCTTAGCGGAGTAATTTACTTCATCTCATCATACATTATTTCAATCTCTTTATCATCTACGTATCTTGTAGGAATATCAACTTATACTACAGTGGTGGCTTTCGGTTTCGTATCTGTGTGGGCTACCATGATGTGTTCACTATGCTGTTCGTAGTAGCTTATTCACGGATCTGACTTCTTACTCATTATTAGACGTTCTCCTGCATTATCCATATTCGATTTTGTGTTGATCACTGCCTACCCGATTAGAGGATCCAAACCCCGATTCACTCAGTGCTAGCTTTGTATCTCTTGATCAAGACATCCTCCTGAGTAGTCCCCGCCAGGAGATCAGAATATAGGACTGTTTCAGCTCCGAATATTTTACCCAAGGATATGCCATTATCGTTAAGCCTTATAGTAAAACTGCATCCCCTCAAGGAATATAAGAACTACATTCTCCCCTTGCTTTCAAAAATTCGCGGTGCTAACATGGTTAGGCCATATTCTGTGATGTTCAAAGACCAGAAAAGTCAGTTGTCCAAACTGTTGTCCCTACGACTACTGAACAGGCTGCTGCCCCTCTTCGGGAAGCACGGGCTATTCGGGCCCCTCCGCAGATACCTGTCCACTGTGGCTGCACCTATGTTACGGCTATTTGTACTGCAGACGCACGCAAGCCACAGCACAACGGTATGGATAATATTAATAACTAAATTCCCCTACGAACGATCGGTGGATTGTGTGTTTCATTAATACAGAAAATTGTACCGTAGGCATAACCACATTAATGGGTATCTGTGGGGAGACAACACTAAGATCTGGTTCCTGAAGGGAGGCAGCGATCTGTTCAGTGGTTACAGGGGAAACAGTCTGGATAGGTGACTGATGTGGCCCTAAAACATTACCCAGCACAACCTTGCTGAGTTGTTATTGTGAACGGCTGCAAAAAATAGCATTCTACGGCTGTTATATTCTCCAGTGACATCCAGATCTAGTGAATAGTGTAATGATGATAGCATTGTCTTGCCTAATATATTGCTGGATAAAATAGTTCCCCATACGGATCTCTGGGCGGGGGCTGTTCAGGAGGATATTGTCGTTGGCGGGGAGGGGGGGGGACCAAAATAACCATCATGGCTAAATTAGAGTGGTTGCAGGCTGACAACAGCAAAAATGCGCTTCTGAAACAAAGAAATTTGTTTACATGTCACATAAATTTACTTCTTAAAGAGTACGCTTTGAGAGGGGAAAAAAAAAGAAAGAGCTACCTACACAAATTGAGCAAGTAATTCGGCTTGTGATTGATTAGGAGGGTTGTTGGATGTTCTCCTATGGGATATCGTGCCAAATTCTGTCCAATTGGAGCGTCAGATCGTCAAAATTCCAAGCTGTTTGGAGGACCCTGCCAATAATGCAAACGTTCTGAATAGCAGAGAAATCAGGCAACCTTTTTGGCCAAGGTAGGGTTTGGCGAGCACGAAGACTAGTAGAAACTCTCGCCGTTTGCGGGCGGGCGTTATATTGCTGAAATGTAAGCCAAGCATGGTTTGTCTTGGGATATAGAATACTGTCGACGTGTCGCTGTGCTATAAAGGTGCTGCGAATAACGGCGAAAGGGGTCCTGCTATGAAATGAATCCTGTATCGTTACTGGTGACGACAAATGGTGTGTTTATACGAACATAAGCGGAAGGAAGGAATGGTCGAGCACAAACAAAGCAGCAATTCCCAGCACGAAGACATGCACGCGTCCATAAAAGGTAATGATATGCATCGGTGGAATAGCGATTGTATGGTATACTACGAATTGGTTCCCCGAGATCTACATCTTATTTCTCTGCCCTGAACTTTAATTCCCTTTCCAATTTATTCCTTGGTTTCCTTCACTGCTTTCCCAATGTACAGATAGAATAACATCGGGGATAGGCTACGACCCTGCCTTACTCTCTTCATCACTGCTGACATTTACTGTCAACAGCGGAGATAATCGCTTCTTGAACGAATGGCTGGTGACAGTCAGCTTGGTATCTCACCGCTCTCCAGGGCGTCTGCAGACACGTCTACGTTGATCGCCGGGGTTCAGTTGGAAGCGGGGCTGAAGACTGATGAATTCTGCATCGAATTTTCCTGAACGTTCTTGTCTGGAGGATAGCCTTATATGAGAAAAAAACATTTGATGATAATTGGCACAGGACAAGATGATAGCAGAAATTTTTGAAAAGTAATACTTGAAACTTCCCCTTTGAACATTTCTACATGACTGTGCTTAACCTGACACACAATATTTTGTTAGCGCAACGCAATCTGACTTTCAATAATTCGTACAAAAGAATGGGCCCTGACTAACATTAACCTATACCTTTCACAAATCACTTACCTCACAAAAATCTTCGCTGCTCAAGCTACTGCAATACAGCGAGCGCCACTACTGCCAGCTAAATAAAAGATTCAAACTACTGAAGGCACTAACTACTGATAGGGATAGTTAGCAAATGAAAGATATTAATAGAGAACAAACAATGTATTTACCTTAATATCATCACAAGTCATAATATATATATCAGTTCATGACAAATTACAAATCTCCGCCATCTCTCTCCCCACATCCACCACTGCTGGCGGCTCACCTCCAACTGCACAACGCTACGCGCTGTTCACAGCCAGCTGCCTAACGCTACAATGGCGAGTATTACAACAATGCAAAGCAGCCACAGACTGCACACAGCACAGCCAGTGATTTTCATACAGAGGTGGCGTTACCAATAAAAAACCTAAACAGCCTACTTACATAGAGAAAACATAAACAGCCTACTTACATAGAGAAAACATAAACAGCCTACTTACATAGCCCCCATGCTCCCCACAAAAATTTTTACAAATTGGTTTGGGCAGTGCCCAATACAGATTTGAAAAAATTTTTTCATAATTACAATAACAAAGATATCAAATGCACACACTTATTGATACAACGTTGGTCAAAAGCTAAAATTTTGTCACAGTCCATAAAGGCAGTCCTGATTCATCACAGTAAAATAGCAGTGTTTTTCTCAAAGTCTGAACAGTAAAAGAAAATGCACACAGAAGTAGTGGATTTCCATGCAGTCTTGAAGAAGTAGTGTTGTCCTTCCAACGGAAAGACAGTGCTGGCTCTTGACATGCTGACAGGTAATGGGCCACAATGGAGCAAACCCACAGCAGAGTCATTCGAAGTTTTGAAGAGTGTTGGTAGGTAAGTCATCACAGAGCAGACCCACTGTAGTCCTGGTAGAGATTACGGTATTGGTGGGCCACCAGAGGTGCAGACCCACTGTAGTCCTTGTAGAGATTACGGTATTGGTGGGCCATCAAAGATGCAGACCCACTGTAGTCCTTGTAGAAATGTCCAGCAGCCATCTGTTGCGATTGTGCAGGTGCACATTCACCATTGAAGAGTCTTGCGGAGAATATAGCAAGTCCATAAACCACCACTTGTGCACTCACAAAGTTTTTGAAATTGTCCTTAGAACCAGCAATGCTGTTATCCAGTCCCTTGCTGAGTTATTAACACACATGCAAACACTAACAGTCCCTACTTCTCATATATTGTCCACATACTATGACCAACAGAAACGTGTGCAGTGAAATGTAACTAACAAGTTAATAATGTCATGAACTGGTGACAATTACAATTTTATAACATAAGAATACAATTACAAAGGTACAAAATACATCATTAAAAACATAATAATACAGATAACATTTGTAGTACAGGCTTTACAAAAGAATAGAAATAAACATATACATGAGTGTTACAAAAATAGTGACATAAGTACATACATAAAATAATGAGAATAGTTTTCGAAACATTAATTTCACACATGAACATTGAAACAGAACAGAATTGTAAACAACTTTACAAAGAAAATAACATATTATTAATGCAACTTATATTTGAGGATAACAGTATTCCTCCTCATAGTGAATATAGCTTAGTATTAGAAGAGAAAAAAATTCTATGAAACAGTACACAGAGACAGGAAGAAAACAAATACTCAAGGGTACACAAACACATAGTGGGATAACACCAATAGGAAAGGACAGGGTTCGTTTTCAGTGTAACATTTGGTACTGCAGTCCAACCCAAAACTTCATATATCTTTCCTCTTATTTCATCCTTTGTTTCCACCAAAAAAAATTCTATCTAAGCATGCTTTCTGTATTTATATGTTCACACATTTCTTACCTCAACATTTATTTCCAAGAAAATCCTACCTAAACCTGTTTTCTCAATGCATTTCTTCCAATTCATCGCAACTCATTCTCTTAGAGGCTACCCCCTCTTAAGCTAACTTAAATCTACTGAGCTCAGATGCTAAACTAAGGGACGAGGCAATGCAGCAGCACAAAATAAGTAACACAAACAGCAATGACCAAAAAATTGGAAAATCTAAATTAACAGATAAAATGCAAAATTACAACTAATATGAGCCAATGAGCAGCAACAAAAAAAATCAGTTGTAAAACTGGCTTAACAGAGTAATGTAATGTGAAATTTAGTAGCACTATGCCTGGCAAACAGCAACAGCAAATGCAATAACTTATATCTAAACATGACATAGCTCAAGCAGAAAAAATAATACAGTAAAAACAACAATGCAGATAAGGGAAATGTATATTCACATCTTAATATCTATGTAATTAAAGTGGTGCACCACAAGAAGTTATGCTACCAAAAAGTTACCAATTACTTGAAAAGAAAATTATGAATGCAGTTACTAGTTCCTTCTTATTGTTCTTTCCTTTCCAAGTGCTCCTTTTTTACAGAATGTGGATCATAAAATAATTATTTAATAGATCTGTTGACAGAAAGTGTTCACATTAGCAAATGCATTTCATTTTATAAAAGCAATGCTGCAACACAGCTGGAAACCAGATATCAAGTGAAATAAGCAATTACGCAAACCAAAGCATAAAAACATCATTCAATAGTCATGTGGCATTTCGTAAGTCAGTAGCTCTCAACTCTCATAGAAAGACACTTGTCATTATCAGGTTTGCAGATGTACGAATATTTCCCATCAATTCATAAGCATTTCAGCAATTAGCACAAAGTGCGAGTAATCATATGTTTTCAAGTAACGAGGGTGTCGCATTAGCGATGAAAGGCACACCCTAATGGCTTGTTCTCCAGGTGTTTTCCTGTGCTCTGAAAGGCACGCGCTAATGGCTTTTTCTCCAGGCGTCTGACACAGCTGGGTGCCCACGACGCATTATGTGTAGGTGGTCCGTTAACTTTCTTACGGAAATATTTACGACAGCAGTTTCCACTACAGAGACAGTCGCATATAAAAATATTTCACAGGTCAAGAATTTGCGTTACAAATCTGTAGAAACAAAATGCTATTGATATAATAGTGTCCAAAAAAAATTTTCGTCTGCATTGTAATACATTCACGAATATACACACACATTTCATAACTCTTAAAGTACGTTTCTTGGTTTCCAACATCCTTTTCATAAATCAGAGTCCCTAAACACTACTCATTATTCCTTACCTCATTATACATATACATATTCGTCGACACTTCTTCAATATTTCATCATGAGAAATACGTAGCATAATAAACATTCCTCAACAACATAATACACATCGTCGTCGTAATAATAACATCATAACACCTCAGTCAAATCTCAAAATCGTCGTAACTTCCTCCAATAATTTCTAAGCCTAAAAAAATTCTCTGCTCATGTCAAAAGTGTCAGCTGCCTCAAACGTACTTTAAAAATCATGATCTCATACCAAATACATCATTCAAAGCTCTCATAGTATCACAATGATTCCAAAAAAATATGAGCATTTCACAAAGTACAGACAAAATACAATTTCATAAGTGTGAAGTTATCTAACTGTGTAATTGCGTAAACATGTGTCACTGACATAGTAAAAAGAATGTTTGTTTCTCTGTCAAATAATCAGATAGCTGTGTAATTCTGTGTTAGAGAAATATGGTACCGATGTGTAAAGTTGTATAAGCAAATACCATATTAGCTAGGGCTCCTTGTGCTTGCCAAACACATGGTACACAAAGCAAGCGTGTACCCCCCTGAGGATTAATGTAATTATACCCTCAGGTGTTACAGATTACAGCAATGGAATGAAATGTATCACGGAAAACTTTCTTTGTAATTCAAAAATCTTTAAAAATAAATGTTTTAAGTATAAAATTGATCACTCAAATGCGTGTCCTGTAGCGCTAAATGCGCGTCTTGCTGTAAGATAATTCTGTGGAACTGTCGTAGTTATCGTCCTCTGTAAGCAAAGTTCTGCTAAAGTCAATGTACTTACCTCATGATAAACAAAAGTAAAATGCTTTGTGTATAGATATCGTAGTTATTACGCTTATTGGTGTGATGAAGAAAGTACTGTACAGTAACGTATTGTTATGCCACGAAAAAGGCTGTCTCATTGTTGCTATACCACAAAAGTTACTACTAAAACATGTTTTTCTTTCCAGAAGAATTCAGAAAACTGTGCAGATATAAAACAGATACACTGCAAAAGCAACATTGTAAATTGTCACTCATTAGTAGCGTCGTGATAAAATCGTGTAGCTGTCACATAAACTAACCACTGTGTCATCTGGCATTTCACAGAAAGCACCTCAAATCCAGAATCCACTCTCAAGCAAACCAAAATGTTGCATGAAAATTTCATTAGCAGTGCTGGTATATGTTCTAAGTATGTAAGCCTAATATTCGTTACGTAATCGTGCAACTAACAAGGAGGAATGTATAAATAACAACACTGTGTCGTCTGTTCGCAATAACAATGCATTCGCAATTTCTGTTTGAATAAGTTCTCTTGGTTCTTGACTGGATATTTAACTTCAAACATTGTTGCATGGTAACAGTTTCTTAAGTCTGACAAAGCATACTAGAAATGTGAAGCGAAACGTTTTATGGCAAAGACAAAGTTAAAAAGCAGATTATCTCCCAATAAATGGTTTTACATGTGAAATGTGGTGTACACCTTTACTCTTCATAGTACTCAGAGTTTGAACTTGAATGCAATTGTCAGGCGGTATACGTCGGTAAAGAATACTGGAATTTTTCTCAAGGTTAGCGTCTATGTTATTTTTCTCTGAGCCAGCCGGCGCACGTGGGTGCCTGCGGCGCGAGTCATTGTCTGTCTCTTTGTTGGCGCGCGTTGTTATTGGGATTAGGAGACCTAACTTCTACAAATTCGCCTTGCCGAGAGGGCCCTGCTCTGTTAGAATCCCGCCAGTTCTGATGAAATTCGCGTCTGTCGTTTTGTCGGTAGTTTACATAGTTTCTTGTTTGTCGGTCATGTGGTGGAGAATTTCTCCCTGAATCGTAACTCTGCGCCGAACTGTTGCGTCTGAAGTTATTCTGCCTCCCTTGATAATGCTTGTTTTGGTTCCCATATTGTCTGTTTCTCTGATTGTCTCTGTGATAGTCATTACCACGGAGAGGTGATCTTTCCCTGTAGTTATTACTACTCTGCCAACGGTTGTCATACGGGTGGTGTCTGGTTTGGTCACGATTTGTGTTGTGAGAATAGCCTTGTCGTGTCAAGTTATTACTTCTTTCATCGCGGAATTGCGACGGATGTGACCTGTAATTGTTGTGTTCCTGGTTTCGCGTTCCGCGATTGTCAGTGTCAATTTCTAATTCTTGTAACAGTCCCTGAAATGCTTCAATGTCGTCTTTGCAACGCCCTGCCAAAATAATGTGTCGTAAATGTTCAGGTAATTTGATTAAGCAAATGCGGATGAGTTCTGAGGGGCTGTATGGGTTTGATAGATATTGATTCTTATGCAACATGTCTTCAAAATATTTGACAAGACTGGAAAATTCAGATTGTTCAAAGTGTTTCATCATCATGATGCTATGTTTTACACGGTCTTGTGTAGCTTGAGACCAATACGCTGAGAGGAAGGCATGATAAAAATCTCCTTCACTGTGGCAATCGTGAATGACCGATCGCATTCTTACAGCTGGTTCATTCTCTAAGTAGCCACACATAAATTCTAATCTGTGTTCCAACGACCAGTTGGGAGGAAAACAATGAGAGAATTGATGGAGCCATGCTTGTGGATGAATGTCGTTGCCAGAATTCTTAAATGTTTTGAATTTACGTGTAGTAATGAACAGCTTATAGTCAAAATCGTCACGTCGGCGAGTCGCATATCGGTCATTGTTTGGTCGTGTCGGCCGTTCCTTCTCAAAATTCGGTGCACATTGCCAATTTCTTTCATAACTTCCGAAATGCCCTGTGTTATTATTTTGCGGCTTTTCCGTGTTTCTAAGTCCCTCTTCCCGTGTTGGAGCGCGAGTGTCCTCTGAAATACGTAATTCTTGTATTACCTGTGTCAGCTGATCTTGTACTTCCCGGATTTCTCTTTGGTGTTGTGTATTAATTTGATTCTGATTTTGTTTGAATTTTCTGATTTGTTCATACTCTTCTGTGTCAGTGAAGGCTACGGGTCTTGTGTCATTCAGATCATCATCTACCTTTGTAGATAAGTTAGTGAATTGATCCGAAAGTTCGGCTACTTTCTCCGATAGTGTACTTATTTCCTCAGCGTGTTTTTCTGAACCAAGTTTCAGAGTATCTACTTTGTCCTTTAAGTTTTCCTGAGCTTTTGCAAGTTGCGTAACCGAATCGGTAGATGCAACTGAGTCAAATTTCGCCCACAAGGTCTCATGATTTTCATGAACAATGGTTTGCAGCTCTTTTATGGCTGCTTCGTGATTCTGTAATGCATTTTCATGCCGCGAAAAAATAGGTTGAAAATGCTCACAAATTTGTGTTTTTACGTCATTACAGACTTTTTGACATTTCGATTCAATGTTATATAACTCAGTAGTTAAATCTTCACGCGTTTGTTCAAGAGTTTGTTCCAATGAGTCTAACTTTTGAAGCTGTTGCTGTGTTTGTCTCTGGTGTTGTTCCATTGTGTCTAACTTTTTAAGATTTTGTTCCACTGTGTCTAACTTTTTAAGATTTTGTCCCATTTGTTTCTGATTTTGTTCAAGTGTTGTGTCTAACTTTTGTAGCTTTTGTCCCATTTGTTGCATTAACTGTAATAACAATGCACTGGTGTCTGAAACATGTTCCTCAGTGCTTTTCGGCAGTGAATTTGCACCGGTAACATTGACATTTTGACATGCAGAAAATGTGTCTTGACTTATTTGAGAAAACGGCGAGAACCCAAAACCTGAGTCTACAGTATTCGCAAAATTGTGTCCTGACATTCCCGATTCCTGAGGCAAGCTGTTGCCGACCGATCGATCGATAATGCGTCCCTCTTCACTAATTGTTTCACTGTCCACGCCATTGTTTGCCGCCTGCTCCATTTCCCTATGAACAGTTACCAAATTACTACTTTGAACATCAGCTAATTCATTACTCGGTGGCGCTAACACACTACTTTCATTTTCACTGTCATTTCTCAGTTTACTTTGGAGCCTAGTATTACGTTTTTCACACGCCATTATTGTCACAGTATTTCACACGACAACACAGAAAAACACAATTTGAAGAGCAAAAATAAGAGAACACATTAACATAGCACTGAAAATAATATCTAGTTAATTGCAAGCGCAGCTGCGAAATACTTGGTGCAAATCTACATGCATGCCACAACTGTTTTACTGTACAACAATGAAAAACTACAACTACAAAGGAAATTCTCTCTATGATTACGTGCTACCAATAAACAATAGCTACACCAATTACACAAACTACAAGAAAAAATCAGAAGATTCCAGTGAGGTATCCTCGGCTAAGGGTCGACATATGAAACTTCCCCTTTGAACATTTCTACATGACTGTGCTTAACCTGACACACAATATTTTGTTAGCGCAACGCAATCTGACTTTCAATAATTCGTACAAAAGAATGGGCCCTGACTAACATTAACCTATACCTTTCACAAATCACTTACCTCACAAAAATCTTCGCTGCTCAAGCTACTGCAATACAGCGAGCGCCACTACTGCCAGCTAAATAAAAGATTCAAACTACTGAAGGCACTAACTACTGATAGGGATAGTTAGCAAATGAAAGATATTAATAGAGAACAAACAATGTATTTACCTTAATATCATCACAAGTCATAATATATATATCAGTTCATGACAAATTACAAATCTCCGCCATCTCTCTCCCCACATCCACCACTGCTGGCGGCTCACCTCCAACTGCACAACGCTACGCGCTGTTCACAGCCAGCTGCCTAACGCTACAATGGCGAGTATTACAACAATGCAAAGCAGCCACAGACTGCACACAGCACAGCCAGTGATTTTCATACAGAGGTGGCGTTACCAATAAAAAACCTAAACAGCCTACTTACATAGAGAAAACATAAACAGCCTACTTACATAGAGAAAACATAAACAGCCTACTTACATACTTCAGAAAAATACTGAAGATTAGGTGGGTGATATTCCTACGAGATACGTAGATGATGAAGATATTGAAAGAACGTATGATGAGATAAAATAAGTTAGTCCGATAACAAAATGTAACTCTGACGGGAGACTGGAATTCGATAGTAGAAAATGGACCTGAAGGAAAAACAGTAGGAGAACATGGACTGGCAGTCCACTGGTAGAAATTTGCACTGAGTACAGTCTGATCATTGCTGACACTTGGTTTAAAAATATCTTGCATAGACTTACGCAACGTGTATCTCAGGGAGACTGTGCATCATTCATGATGCCTCCTGCTGTGTCCTCCTAACATATGGCACACAGCCATACACGAAAGTGCGCCTAGTTGCCTAGCTCGCAGGTGCAACCGAGTTAAGGCTAACCTTCGGAGACGGTGCCGCTCAACAACGCGTCTGCTATGCATCACTCAAATAGTTTTCAAGTGGACATCAATCGGACAAATGCGAATATATTCGGGCACAAGGCTCATTCATAGTGTTATCTGACAGCATCGACAGTATCTCAAGACAGCTGTAGGAATGCGTCTAAAGTCGCCGGAAAGAAGAGCCACTGGACATTCCATTAGTGATCGCATTTACCGTTCACTGGATTAGGCCCTTAACAAAGAGTTAAAGAAAGATCAGTGCACGTGAAAGTTAAATTACTGACTGCGGTAGGCAGGTACAAACAGATGTAAGATGCAGTAGTCGAGCAGAGGTGAAGAGGCTTGCGCATGACCGCGTATCGTGGAGACTTGCATTAATCCAGTCTTCTGACTGAAAACCACAAAAATAATAACTGATTTTTGGCATTTGGAACGTGTCATTGTAAAGTTAACTGTCGAAAACGACCGAATTTATTTCTAGAATGTTAGTTTTAACTTGCCCTTAGCCGCACAAGTCACGTAAAATATTACTGAGAGATACTGTTCGATACTATCGGTTTGATGCATAAGTCGGTAGTGTTTTTCCGTAAGTCACAACAGGTACGCATAATGAAGACTACAGTCATCACTATTATATTCACCTTCACTATTCATAACAGTCGTACAACGCTGGGCTAGCTTTTCGGTTCCGCAACTATAGAAATCACCGTGGTTTTGAGGAGAACGACTCCTAGAGCCATGTTCGAAGCGCATTTTCGTCCGTAAAGGAAGTTCCTTGAAATTTCTTCGATAGAGAGCGAAAAAGATGAAAATTTGAGCGTACGAGAATAGATGAATAAAGTGGATGCGGAATGACTTCCCGACACAACTCCTCATAATGTATTTCGTCAGTCTAGCACAATGAGGGCGGGCATTGTCCGGGAGTAGCATCACTGCATGCAAACTTCCTAGTCGTTGTTCTTGGATGCGTCTCTGTAAGACATCTCAGATGTTGGCATTAAATGTCAGCAGTGATGGCTATTCCTCGGCGAACCAATTCGTAGTATAACACACAATCGCTGTTCCACCAATGCATAACATTATCGTTTATGGACGCGCATAGGCCTTCGTGCGTTACTGCTTTGTTTGGGCTCAACCATTCCTTTCTCCTGCTTATGTTCGTATAAAAACACACCATTTGTTGCCACCAGTAATGATACAGGATACGTATGGTCGGTGTTGTTCAGGAGCCGTTGATGACGTGCAAGCAGAAATGCGCGTGGCCACCCGCACGTTTTTGTGATTTTGGCTTAGAGCATGCCGTCTCTATACACCCAATTTTTGAACCTTCTCCACTGCATACAAATGCAGCACAATGGTGGAATAATCAGTTCATCACATTTACCTGTTCTCGAGAACAGTGAAATGGATCACTGTGGATTAACACTTTTAAACGATATCCATCAAACGCCGAACGTCTTCCAGAACGTGGAGAGTAACTAATGTCAAAACGACACTCCGCAAAACATTTTCTTTCCGTGCTCTGTGCATTGGCATTATCCCCAGAAACGGCGCAAATGCTTCCTGCTGCCTCCGCTGCTGTCATCACTCTATTGAACTCAGACAGAAGAATACATCCTCCACTTAGCACTCCATTTTCTAGCGCCCACAGCTCCACTCACTATCTCCAAATGACAAAATGACTATGTGTACACTCAACTAGCAACAGTGAACTACAAATAAAAAAATGACAATCAGCAAATAAACCCAGATGCAACATGCAAAATGAAAACTATACGTATTTACACAGCAAACAAATACGTTTAACTGCAACCTAAGTTACAACTAGTTCTGAAGTATTGCTCTTGCGTTTGGGGTCCTCCTCAAACAGGCTTGACAGCACCAATCGAACAAATTCGGAGATGAGCTGCTAGCATGACAACAGGTCGGCACACCTCATCTACAGGGAACCAGATAGTGGATATCTGCAAAAACGCGACGCTACTCTGATGAAACCCTTGCATAGGCATAGGTAACGTTTATCTGAGGAAGACTGTGCATCGTTTATGATGCCTCCTGCTGTGTCTTCCTACCATACGGCATACCGCCATACACAGAAGTACGCATAGTTGCCTAGTACGCAGGTGCAACTGAGTTAAGGCTAACCTTCGGTGACGGCTCCACTCAACAAGTCTTCTGCCATACATCACTAAGTCTTCAAGTGGACATCAATCCACCAAATGCGAATATATTCGGACACAAGGTTCATCTCATAGCATTATCTGAAAGAATCAACAGTACCTCAAGACAGCTTAAGGACTGCTTCTAAAGTCGCCGAAAAGAAGAGCCACTGGACATTCCACAAGTGATCGCATTTACCGTTCACTGGATTCGGCACTTAACAAAGAGTTAAAGACAGATCAGTGTCAGACGTGAAAGTTAAATTACTGAAAACGCCCTATTCATAATAAAGTTAAGTATTTTAAGGCATCTATCAATAAAATATCGTAAATTTCTAATAATCTGTGTTGCCATCATTTGTGCAATAGGTCTGCGTAGCTCTATTGGCCCTGTGATCAGGCAATAGTTGTTGCCTGCAATCAAGCCGCATCAATGAAAGCAACTACTTTCAGTGGCAGGGGGTTCTCTACTAGTCGCATATTTATATCACATAGAAAATATTTGGTCAACACAACATCCCAATCGTATATAGCACGCAGAAACTGCTAAGATGGGGTAAGAGAAGTTAGGATGGGCGGACGATGACATTAAGAATAGCTTTTCTGTCCTCTCGTACGTGAGTGGGGATTATATTGGCGCAAAGCTCCTTCTGCCTTTCACTGTACCGTGGCTTTCGGAGTGTGTATGTTAATGAAAATGATTTTCATTTTATTCTGACGCTGCACCA
Organism: Schistocerca piceifrons; assembly: GCF_021461385.2. Classification (NCBI taxonomy): domain Eukaryota; kingdom Metazoa; phylum Arthropoda; class Insecta; order Orthoptera; family Acrididae; genus Schistocerca; species Schistocerca piceifrons. The sequence goes on along the minus strand of NC_060142.1, from coordinate 54,037,575 downwards.
CTCCTCCGATAATGGAATATTTATTCCAAACAGGATCCTCAGTGAAGCATGATGCACAACCCTACTATTACCAGTTTTGACGTTACTATTGTGCTCTTCATAATATAACTGACATGATTCAATATGCTAGTATTAAATTTCTTCCACGTTCTCGCTCTTTCAGAATGATGAACGAAGTATTTATCTTACTGCATGTGTACCTGGTACCTAATCGTATTATCAAAGGTTGACATATTTTGTAAATTTGCACTGTCTTAAATATGAGGCTATTCATCCTGCAGTGAGGGAACATACAGTAAACTCACTGGCGAGCTTCATAAACGATCACAGCAAAATAAATTGTTGATAGGAGCACATTACACAGATTGATGAAAATTACATTTTTGAATTAAAGTCTAACTTTAAAAGGTCACTAAAAATACAGTATAAGCCTTCCTTCCTGTTCTCTTCACAAAGCGATGTGAACTATAAAATAGAAAACACGAGAACATCCCTTTAACTCTTGTTGTATGATCTTCCCCACAGAAACAGAGGGCTTCGCTTTCAGATAAATCCCATAAAAGATGTGTTAACTTGCATAGTTCCATACTTAGGGTACGATTCTGCGTGGTGGGTGATGGTGATGGACTGTTTAAGAATTTCTCTACTACCGCAACAGCTATCAATCATGTTTGCTCGTAACGGGGGGAGCAAACAGATTATATTACGCTGCGAGAATCCCGATATTGGCCACAACGAAAGCTATAATGCGATTGTGATGTACCGCTAGGAACGTCTGTTATCTCCTTTTCGTAACGCTGCCTAATATTGCAGTAACCATCAATCATATCAGATCCCTTCACCAACGGATCATTTGACCGTAAATTAAGAACGGTAGGAAGAATATATTTGCGCTCACACACAGGAGGTGTCGGATGATCTGCAGTTAATTGTAGCAACAGAATATTGAATATTTCGTTCACAAACGACGGCATTATAAGGGTTACGCCTGTAGATATATACGAATCTGGGATTCAAAAGCTACTAATGCATTTTTTGTCGTTTTTGAGTTGAGGACACTGCCGAATAAATTTTTTCAGCGTCTACACGAAGCAATAGATTTCAAGGTGCAAAACCCGTTATAAACCGTTAAAGATCGCTGTAGAAAATCGTGTTCGGTTGCAAAAGCCGCTAACTGTACGTTGTCTTTGGGTGCAAAGCCCACTAAATGTCCAACGTTTGCAAAACCCGCCAAGTTCAACAGGCATGGCGGTCGTCGTGCCATTTAAAGTGGCGGATAGCTGGTATTGCCAGATTCAAAAAGCCAAAAAAGTCGTGTTGACGAAAAACAAAAACAAGAAGATTTTTCTAGTTCGTGGAGTGGCCTTCTACGATTTGGAAGCTGGAGAGGGGAACAGCATTCTGAAATGAGGAAAAAATTTCAACGTAAGAAACGGCCCAACACCAATCACAGCAGGTGGAGAACTTTCAGCAGGCCATTTCGGAGACGTCAACAAGCTTTTGGAGTTCCACTTTGGTGGAGGCTGGGCGATAAATGACAAACCCAAATTCTGCACCGGTGTTAGACGAGCAGGAAGGCACTCCTACAGTCGCTCATGCCGCTGACAATCCTCAGAGCGGGGAAGAAGCCGGAAGCGATTTCGAGTTGACGGACGATGTTGAAGTCGACGTCAGTTAAAAGGGGTTTTCTGCCAGTTTCATCTTCTAGAATTTTTGCCGCTGTTTTAGCTAAGATGCAACTTCCTGACAAATTTTTAATTTTCTGAAATTTTGTCGATTTTTTAAATTAAGATGCAATTTGGAGGTTATTTTATTTTCTACAATATCTTGTGATGTCGAGAGAACGATGGCGTATTCTTTTTAAAAAAGAACCTTATGTTTAACATTCGTTTCTGTTCTCTTTTTCACATTAAATAAGTTAGTTTTTCCTGGTGAAATAATGTCACCTTCGTATTTTTATACGCCAATTTTTTAGAGTTTTCAGACTTCTCTTTGAAATAAAACGTATCCTGTTAATATTCGCAATAATTAAATTCCATCCTTCTTTCATTCCATGTCACCGAATAGCAGGTTTTGTAACCGAATGTTTTTGTTTCGTAATTGGGTCAATTGCATAAACCGGGTGCAAAAACCGCCAAATCAGTATTTCACTTAAGATTTTAACGTATAAGACATAATCGCAGATTTCATTCGTTAATACCAAACAATTAACTTTTTTTATTTTTAAAAAAGTAGTGAAACCTTTAACTTTAATAGTTTGGATGGGACGAGTTTTTCGCGATTATCTCTTTAAACTGTTCTCTATTGTCTGTGTTATCTTGTGTGATCCCCAGTTCTTTAATGTCTTCTTCTGCTTCAGTGATCCACTCTGTCTTGTTTTTCCTCTTGTTTACTATCTCAAAGATTCGTCTTGTGAGCCTGCTTTTATTCATCCTGCTGATATGTCCATAAAATTTCATCCTTCTCTTTCTAATGGTGTCTGTTATTGTTTCTATGTCTTTGTAAATCTCTCTAGTTGGCCTCTTCATCCAAATTCCTTCCCGAAACACTGGTCCATATATTTTCCTCAGAATTTTTCCTTCCTGCATATATTTTTCTTTCCTGTCGGGTACGGCCTTTCTGCCATACATTCCCAGAGTAACGGACAGAATCGGCCGTATGTTGCGCAAACACGGCGTAAAGACGATTTTTCAAACCGACAAGGAAGATCAAAGAGTGTCTTAGATCGGCATGGGAGAAAAGGGATCCACTTGCAATGTCGGGAATATACCGTATACCATGCACATGCGGAAAAGTTTATGTCGGAATGGCTGGACGATCAATCAACACCAGGATCAAAGAACATAAGCGACATTGCAGGTTGGGGCAGGTGGAGAAATCGGCCGTGGCAAAGCACGCACTGAGACTGACCAAGTAATAAAATTCGCTGACATTGTAGTTCTCTCTGTAGAGAAGCACTATCACACGCGCTTGTTCAGAGAAGCTGTAGAAATAAAAAAACACGCGAACAGTTTCAACAAGAAAGAGGAAAGCCTTAAGGTAAACGGATCCTGGCTTCCCGTACTGCAGCGAACGAACGTCGCAGGTAGCAAGAGGAGAACCGCACCGGAAATGACCGAGGAGAAGCCCTCGGACGTTGGCGCGCCAGGTACATATAGTCTGCGGCCGCGAGCCCGAAGTGGCAGCCACGGAGCCCACCAGGTCTCCATGGAAGCTGCACAGAATCGAGACGACAACGAGCAGCAAACCTCTCACTCCGAGTTCTCCCTCCACAGAGGTAGAGGACCTCAGGGTGAGAGAAGAAAGAAGAAGAAGAGAGCGAGAGGCGGAACACGAAGCCGCCCTTGCCCACCGGGAACGGCAGCGCCAACTACAATGGCGGCTCCGTCACGGAAAATAAAGAGAAGGTCCATGACAAGCAGTTCTGGCCGGGTTTTGCAGGTTTTCCTTGGCCGCTAAGGTGAATACCGGAACTGTCCCCAACAAACTCCTGCAAATAAATTCCCAATTGGGAGATATCCACCCCTTACCCAGCACCCCAGCAACCAAAACAATAAATTGTGCCAAAACAGCATAACTACAACCCTTGGCTGAAAAGAGCCCAAGCATGCTCTATAACAGCCCGCCCTTCTCCATCCGAGAAGGGAATGAAATGTGCTAAAAAAAAAAAAAAAAAAAAAAAAAAGAGCTCGGCTCCAGTTTTGAGTTTACCACCGGCAATGGAGGGTGAATCTATGATAATGCCAGCCACTCGTGCTGGCGAAACGTCAATAAAATCATTAGATGAACGTCGGCCGAAGAACCCGAGACAGAAGCCAATAGGCAGTTTGTCAGTTACCACAGTGTTTCTACATCTTCTCATTTGCAAAATTGTTTTTAAGTTCCATATCTGTTTGATGGAAGATCGACCTTTGCACAACCCTGTCTGATACTCCCCTATTAACTGGTCCGCTTGTTCCTCTAGTCTGTTCAACAGGGCCTTTGAAAGAATTTTGTATATTACAGGGAGCAATGAAATTCCCCTGTAACTATTTGGATCGATTTTTTCACCTTTTTTGTAGAGTGGGTGAATTAATGGACATTTCCACACTTCTTCAGTTTCCCAAATATTTGATATTATTCTTTGGGTTGCTTGTGTGAGATTATTGTCATTTAATTTCCATACTTCTGCTATGATTCCGTCTTCCCCTGGAGACTTTTTGTTCCTCAAAGAATTGATTATTTCCTTTACCTCTTTAAGTGATGGTTGATTTGAATCGGGATTGGATGTCGGTTTTTCGAAATCTAGTTGTTCTGTCGGAGGCTTGCAGTTGAGAAGTGAGTGAAAATATTTAGCTAAAATTCGCAGTTCTTTTTAGGGTTGGTTTCCAGTGATCCATCGGACCGGCGAAAGCACAGATTAGGTGGTTGATACCCTGTTAGGTTTTCTTTGAAAATTGTGTAAAAATTTCTGGTGTTGTTCTTGATAAATTCTTGTCAAATTTCTTTAAGCCGGCTTTTATGATATCGACTTTTTCTCTCCGAATTGCCTTGGACGAACTCTTCCGTATTTTCAAAAATTCCTGCCATTTTTCTGTAGTTTTGTTGCTACTGAAAGTTTTCCAAGCTTGTATTCTTTCTTCTATTGCTTGATCACATGCACTGTTCCACCATCTGTGTTTTCTCTTTCTTTGGGGGTTTGCCAAATTTCATAATGTTTTTCAGTAGCCGGCCGCGGTGGCCGTGCGGTTCTGGCGCTGCAGTCCGGAACCGCATGGCTGCTACGGTCGCAGGTTCGAATCCTGCCTCGGGCATGGGTGTGTGTGATGTCCTTAGGTTAGTTAGGTTTAAGTAGTTCTAAGTTCTAGGGGACTTATGACCTAAGATGTTGAGTCCCATAGTGCTCCGAGCCATTTGAACCATTTTTTCAGTACTTCTGCAAGCTCATTCGAGTTCGTTGCGTTTGATTGCCCAGTTTCCTGGAGAATTTCCCTCTTGTAAAGTTTCAGATATTCTGGATCAATTCTAACTGTTTTGTTCATTGGTGGTTTCTTTCTTTTAGGTTGAAATCTAACCTTTATTTGCAGCAGATGGTGGTCTGACTAAAAAAAAAAAAAACACTTTCTTGTTCGTACGTTGAATATTTCTTTAGTACTCTTATTAGATATGGCAACATGGTCTATCTGAAATTCACCGAAAGTTGAATTTGGTGATTTCAATGTTGTAAGTTTGTTTACATGTTTAAGGAATTGTGTAGACATGATTTTAAGATCAAAATTTTTGCAGAAGTTTATCAGTGTCTCGCCGTTTTTATTTGTTCTCTTGTGAGCTGAATGAATTCCTGTTGTCTTCCTGAATTTTTTCTCTTTGCCGAGTCGTCCATTAAAATTTGATAACATAATTTTCACGTGATGAGTAGGGATTTTATTTGAGGTTTCCTCCAGTAGTTCCCAGAAGTCATCTGTTGCCTATGGATCTTTTCTATTGTAATCATTTGTGGGGGCATGTGCATTTATCAGTGTGTATGCCTTGTTTCCAGATTTTACTGAGATTGTGGAGATTCTTTCTGATGTTGAATGGAAGTTTATTATGGAGTCTATAATTGATTTTTGCACAACAAAAGCTGTGCCAAATTGTTTGGGTCCCTTGTTGAGCTGGACTACAGGTTATCCTTTGTAGATTCTGAAGTTTCCTGAATCAAAATGATTTTCGTCAGTAAATCATATTTCTTGAATTGCAAGGATTTTTATGTGGAATTTTTCCATAGTATTTGTGAGCTGTTTGAGTTTACCTACTTCAGAGAGTGTTTTTGTGTTGAGAGTTCCTATGAAGTTTTTCTGTTTTGGTCTTAGAGATTTTGAGAAGCTCCGACTCTTCTGCACATGACGTTCCTGGTCCCCCAGAATCCGATGACCAGGAAGATTCAGTCTAGAGACTGATGCCTGGGTAGTGGATTTCTTTCCTTTTGTTCCATCATGTTTATTCAAGTTGAAACTTGTTTTGAGGTAATCTTCTAGGAAGGTCACATGTTCATGACTTGATTGTTGAGATCAACAAGAGCGTCTAGCAGCCGCACCAACTAGGAGAACAGACGGTGACCACTACCCGCTGGATCCCACAACAGAAGCTAGTGGATTTGGGCTGCCTCTTTATATATAACATATTTTTGCGTCAGACACTTATTTATGTTGTCACTACGTGTTTCGATGGTTCACTCCATCATCTTCAGTTGGAGAAAAAAGGGTACATCATCGGCGAGTATGGTGGCTTCTTGGTTTGTGTGTGTGTGTGTGTGTGTGTGTGTGTGTGTGTGTGTGCGGTGGCGCGAAGAGGGGGTGGGCATCGGCTATGATTTTAGGTAGGGCTGGAACTCTGGCGGCACAGCGATGCATCACGGGCGCCGTGCATCTCGTGTGTTACCTGTTTCGCGACAGCATTGTGGTGCCAGTTTTCAACAGGACAATGCTCACCCACACGTGGAGCGTGCCTCCGTGAACTGCCTGTGTGATGTTTACTCCCATGGACAAAAAAGGTATGGGAAGCGGAAGCCACCACTCACACTACAGGGCACAGAGATTAGCATTTATGAAAAACAACACCCCCTGGACACTGAAAGCATGGGAAAAGTTCGCTCTTACTGATGTTTTGTGACACTCTGTGGTAAACCCCTATACCAGGATATAGTACTTCCTAAACTGAATTAGTCGTGTCAGTTGAGTGCCATTGGGGAACGTCTTGGAAGCAGAATCGTCTGGACCATTAAAGAGGATGAAATGAGATTACTGATATATCTGCTATCGTATCTCAGGGGCGAGCTATACGGCAATCTGTTCCACAGGCGACGTGCATTTTCAGCAAGACAATGCCTCACATCATTCTGCTTAATTGGGTCATACTGACTGAGGAGAAGTCCACGGACCTGAGGTTTGACTACGTAGCTCCCCAAGTCACCTCAACTCAATCCTGTTGGACATATATGGGGTGCCGTTGAGTGAGATGTGCGCACTTGGTACTAGCTCAGACAAATCTCTTCGAGCTACTGGCGGCGGTCAAGTGGTCATCCGGATCAGCAAGGTTCCCCAAACGCTTTATGACTTGGGGAGGCGACAGCGCCGTCTGTCTCCGTCGTCATCAAGGCAACAGTCGTATCCACCACTGCCAGATACGTATCTCTAATTTAATGGGTAGGAGGTACTTTGCGGACCTGGATACTGGCCCTGAAAAGAGTACTCACAAAGTGTATAATAACAAATCGATACCTTAAACCTATACCCGACATAATGAATTGCGACAGGAGCAGGAGGATTAGTCGTCACATCGATATTTGATCCGTGACAAGTGACAAAATAGTAAAGTTTTTATATTTTCAGCCAAGCAGTGACGTGTAGAAAAGCTACTTTAAAAAATTACGGAAAATTTCGGACTTTGCTTAAGGAGAGTTGCACTATGCAGTCATCCAGTAATTAGTTTTGCAACCTGTGCTGATAAACTGAAACCTTCACGAGTGTGTTTGACTTCGATTTTTCTGCTGTTTCGTCGAATCAGGACATTACATTATTATGAAAGACAAGTTCCTGTGTGGCACTCAGAACATTTTCGTATGCAAGGCTTTAATAACCGCGTGGCGGCACTAACACATTTCGGACGGTTACGATCGTTGGTATTTACAGGTGAGCAAACATATTATGAATTTTTACTATTATTCATTCTTCAGCTGGTAGGATGTTATGGTTCTGATAGGTTTGTATTGAGTTGTGTCGAGTAAGAACAGGTGTTTTACTTCAAGAACATATCAATTACTGAACATAAACTCTGTTTACAATTACAATCTAATTTTACTGCAAATGGTGCTGGCTAGATGTAGTGTCCCTTCCTATGCTCTTATACCTTAGATAAGTATGCTTGTAGAGTAGTTGAACCATAGCTGAGAGAGAAACTAATAACCATGTGAATAAATACGAGGAAAACAACAAATAAATTGCACCCCTGCAATCGAAAGAAAATGCTGAGGTAGTTGCAAGGCGAGCGCGAGCTCAATTTTGCCCCCACTGCAGGCAGTCGTAAGTGCATGGGCCACATTTCTCCAGACTATTCCAGATCTTGGCACAACAGTGTCTTCTACAGGTCAACTTTCTACTGGAAGCATGGTGCCTGTTGTGACTGGGGTCTACCCACAGGGGTAGGGGGCCCTACCGATTCCCGCTCAACGCTGGAGGTAGACCTTGCATCGTACGTGATACGCCTTGTACTTTTAGTGTTTGACTGAGTAATATAATTTCCTCAACATCACCCAACTTAACGATATCCCATTAACCTTTGTGACATTTCTGGCTGTCAGAGCGACAGGGTTTACTCTCATACTTCACATCTCAGGTGATCAAAGATCCAGTAGCTGACGCATGACGTCATAAAGTTGAGTGAGGTACTACCAGTACAGCAGTCGTGGAGGGATTACCTTTGGACCATCGAACCGTAGCTCACATTTTCATTCATTGATTATTACTAGTGCACGAGGACTACTGGGAAGGTAGGGTCCGATGGGTCGCGAGATGAAAACGACAGTGAAAATCCGATGAAGCTTTGCACAGATGTGTTGGAAAGTGGCTCTAGTATGCCTGTCGATCACGTCAAGTTGCTCTTTTCAGTTCTGAGCGCACAGTGAGCACGTAGAGATTCCTAGAAAACGGTGTCTCCCGCCAAGTGTGAGGGCCTGGTAAGAGATTACGCATGATGTCATGCAGCCCTCATAACTGTCATGCGTTTCATTCTTCATGACAATTCTCGGCCGCACGGAGATGCTCCTACAGCGTTTACGATGGAAAGTGTTTCAAAATACAGCCCGTAGTTGGCTCCCCCTGCGTTGCATCTCTGCTCACATGAACTGCTGGCTATGAAGAAAATAGAGAAGTAGCTGTAAGGTGTAGCTAACTGTTGCAGATGATAGACAAGAATCATTTCGTATGTTATTAACTTCACACCGAATGCTGGTTACGTGAAAGCTGTCCTCACACTAGCTACACGGTATGCCGCGTTATCAACCCATGAGGAGTCCTCGTTGGCACTTGGCTGCAGATTATAGGCGACACAAGCAGATTCCAAACAGAAAAGGAATGATAGGAAGGAAAATATGAGCAAAAAACAAGTCACAACGATGATGAAAATGACGTGCAAAATATTATAAATAAAAAAAAGACATTTAAACAAGTTATTTGAATTAAAATGATAAATTCTTTTGATTGGATTTAGAAAAATAAAAAAAAATAAAAATTCGCTGCATTTGACGGGATTCGAACCTTCGAGTATCTGTACTTCAGGTTTATACGGTAACCACTGCGTTCGGCCATTATATTACAAAAGGCTGTTGCAGTGATGACTCTGGTACCCTAGGTCATTCAAAAATTCGACTGCACACTATCCAGTTCGAAGCTTATCTAATGTAATCCGATCTCTGAGATTATAATAACTGTATAAAAGACGCTGAATCGCGTCTTGTGCGAAAGGATCCAGTAGTATTTGGTTAGAGCTGTATATGAAACGTGTGTATTTCGTTAGTATTGTTGCGTGCGTGTGCGTGTGTGCGTGCGTGCGTGCGCGCGCGCGCGTGTGTGTGTGTGTGTGTGTGTGTGTGTGTGTGTGTGTGTGTGTGTGTGTGTGTTGTTTTTGTTGTAGTTATCATATGTAATGAAATACAAAATAAAAGGCCCAGACCCACGATTCAGGATCCACGAAGTAAGCCGGACAAGGAACTGAAAGTGAACTAATTGTTCTGGCAGTTTGGGTGGATGAACTGTTCGGGTGTGACGTTGAGCGCTTTGATTGCAGGAAACGAGCTACACGCTTGATGTGTCAACTACCAAGTAATCTCAGTCAGACGCTTCGGACGCTCAGCTACTTAAGCACAAATGAAGAGAGTTACGTCCGGTTTATACACTGAAGCGCCACGCAAACTGATATAGACATGCGTATTCAAATACAGAGATATGTAAACAGACAGAAGACGGCGCTGCGGTCGGAAACCCCTATATACGACAGAAAGTGTCTGGTGCAGTTGTTAGATCGGTTACTGCTGCTACAATGGGATGTAATCAAGATTTAAGTGAGTTTGAATGCGGTTTTATAGTCGGCGCACGAGCGATGGAAACAACATCTCCGAGGTAGTGATGAAGTGGGGATAATCGTACGACCACTTCACGAGTGTACCACGAATACTAGAAATCCGGTTAAACATGAAATCTCCCACATCGCTGCGTCCGGAAAAATATTCTGCAAGATAGGAACCAATGACGACTGAAGATAATCGTTCAGCGTGAAGGAAGCGCAACTCTTCCGAAAATTGCTGCAGATTTCAACACTGTACCATCAACAAGTGTCAGCGTCCGAACCACTGAACGAAACATCATCGATATGGGCTTTAGGGGCCGAAGGCCCACTCGTGTACCCTTGATGACTGCAAGACACAAAGCTCCACGCCTCGCCAGGGCCCGTCAACACCGACAATGGACTGATGATGACTGGAAACATGCTGCCTGGTCGCACGAGTCTCGTTTCCAATTGTATCGAGCGGATGGATGTGTATGGGTATGGAGACAACCTTATGAATCCATCGACCCTGCATGTCACCAGGGGATTGTTCAAGTTGGTTCAAATGGCTCTGAGCCCTATGGGACTTAACTTCTGAGGTCATTAGTCCCCTAGAACTTAGAACCACTTATAGATAACTAACCTAAGGACATCACAAACATCCATGCCCGAGGCAGGATTCGAACCTGCAACCGTTGCGGTCGTGCGGTTCCAGACTGTAGTGCCTAGAACCACTCGGTCACTCCGGCCGGCCTCAAGTTGGTGGAGGCTCTGTAATGGTGTAGGACGTGTGCAGTTGGAGTTATGTGGGACCTCGTTACGTCTAGATACGACTCGGACACGAGACACGTACATAAGCGTCCTGTCTGATCACTTGCATCCATTAATGCCTATTGTGCATTCCAGCGGACTTACGCAATTCCAGCAGGACACGCCCAGAATTGCTACGGTGTGACCCCAGGAATGCTCTTCTGAGTTTAAACTCTTCCGCTGGCCACCAAACTCCCCTGGCATGAACATTATGGAATATATCTGGGATGCCTTGCAACGTGCTGTTCAGAAGAGACCCCCACCCCCTCGTACTCTTACGGATTTATGGACAGTCCTGCTTGATTCATGGTGTCAGTTCCATCCAGCACTACTTCATACATCAATGGAGTCCGTGATACGTCGTGATGCGGCACTTCTGCGCGTTCGCGAGGACTCTACACGATATTAGACAGGTGTTCCAGTTTCTTTGGCTCTTCAGTGTTGTAAGACAGATAAGGGAACTGCAGGCATACCTCTTCGGATGACTGACTTAGGCCATAGTCAGTAGCGACGACAGTGTAGACGCGTCTATAGCGAAGTATCGCAGAAATCTCGTTTTACGTTAGCTGATCTATCCATTCCGTCCCCTTGCGTTCTTAGCACAGGATAAAGCAGTTTCAAGGAAAGTGGGCTCGCTGAAAGCTTAAAAAAGCGAGCTACCTCGGTGCAGTTGAACGCCGTGCGGTACTGACGGACACGGGAAAGACGTACGCAGCCCCCCAGGCCTACTGAGGAATCGATACAAGGACGGTGCGAGAGACACAAGCCTTCTCACGTAACGGGTCTCCATCCTGGGTTCCCCTGCTCCCGCTACTGACCCACCGGCGGTTGCCTTGTGCCGGCATGGCCCACGTCTACCTCTACACACACGCCCACAGCCACAATCTGCTAACCACTGTGAAGTGCATGGCAGAGACTACTTTCCTTTCTCATCGCTTACTAAGAGGGTCTCTTCCGTTCGCGTATGTACTGCGGGAACAACAATTTCTTAAATGCCTCCGCGAGCTGGGAACTTTTCGATGTGAGCTACTCGATTTTCTTCATATTTGCGCCGTTTTATGGACAGTGCTCTGGCATTAGCTCCCTAAAGCAGCACGACGAATCTTTCTGACGAACTCGAAAGACTCCCCTTTCACTATTTGAAGATTTGGAGTTTTGTGAAGTACAAAACATTTCGAAAACTTATGAGTGTAGCAACCAGCTGAGTGTATGCCGTATTACACCGAGGTGACGAAAGTCACGGGATACCTCTTAATATCTTATCGGATCTCCTTTTGCCCGGCTTAGGGCAGCACCTCGACATGGTACGAATTCAGCCAGTCGTTGGAAGTCACCTGCCGATATATTGAGCCGGACCGCCTCTATAGCCGTCCATAATTGCGAAAGTGTTGTCGGGGCAGGGTTTTCTGCACTAACTGATCTCTCGATTACATCCCATATATGTTCGGTAGGATGCATGTCTGGCGATCTGGGTGGCCAAACCATTCCTTCAAATTATTCAGAATGTTCTTCAAACCGATCACGAACAGAGTGGCCGTGCGGTTCTAGGCGCTACAGTCAAGAACCGCGAGACCACTACGGTCGCAGGTTAGAATCCTGCCTCGGGCATGGATGTGTGTCATGTCCTTAGGTTAGTTAGGTTTAAGTAGTTCTAAGTTCTAGGGGACTGATGACCCCAGCAGTTAAATCCCATAGTGCTCAGAGCCATTTGAACCATTTTTGAACAGTTGTGACATTCACATGACGCACTGTCATCCATTGTTTGAGAGCAAATGGTCTCCAAGTAGCCGAACATAATATTTCCGGCCAATGATGAGCTCTGTTGACCAGAGGGCCCAGCCCATTACATGTAAACACAACCCACACCATTCTGGACCCATCAACAGCTTGCACAGTGCATTGTTGACAGCTTGGGTCCATGCATTGTTGAAGTCTGCGCCACACTCGAACGCTACCATCAGCTTTTATCAAATGAAATAGTGACTCATGTGAGCAGGCCGAGGTTTTACAGTCGTCTTGGGTCCAACTGACATGGTCACAAGACCAGGAGAGGCGCTGCAGGCGATGCTGTGCTCTTGGTAAAGGCACTCGCGTTGATTGTCATCTATGATAACCCGTTAAAGCCAAATATCGCCCCACTGTCGTAACGGATTTGTTCGTCGTACGTCCCAGATTGATTTCTGTGGTTATTCCGCACCATGTTTTTTGTCTGTCAGCACTGAAAATTAAACCAAACGCCGCTGCTCTCGGTCGTTAAGTGAAGGCCGTCGGCCACTGCGTTGTCCGTGGTGAGAGGCAAAGCCTGAAATTTAGTATTCCCGGCACACTCTTGACACTGAGGATCTCGGAATAGCGAATTTCCTAACGATATCTGTAATGGAATGCCCCATGCGTCTAGCTCCAACTACCATTCAGCATTCAAAGGTTGTTAATTCCCCTCGTAGGGCCATAATCATGTCGGAAATCTTTTTACATGAATCATCTGAGTAGAAATGTCAGCTCCGCTAGTGTACTGCGCTTTTATAGTGTACTGGATACAACCGCCATCTGTTTATGAGTGTATCACTAACCCGTGACTTTTGTCAAATCAGAGTCCTCTGGTGTTCGTCAACTCACTGGTTTCCTTTTCGCTGGATGTAAAATGTTTCTTGGTTTTATTTGAATCCTATATTATTTCCAAATGAAATGTTAATTAAGAAATATTGAATCTTTTTAGTGGATGTTACTGAATGGATAAAAATGCAAGTATTGTCAATAAATTAAAATTTGGTGAAGAACTGATAAACATCAAATGAAAACGAAATTAGTTTCTGTTCATAGAAATTGTACGGTTTCGTTTATATATTTCGAATCTGTCTATCGAATTGTAACATTTTCATGAGACTGTCAATTAAAAAACGACATTTTTTAAGAATCTACTATTCAATACCTGTTGGTAAAAATTTCCATTTGAAAATAAATATAGGAATCAAATAAGAGAAAATAGATGGTGCTTCTGCCACAGAGAAGATAAAAGAAGATCCGTAACAGCTGTCACTGCTGTTACCGACTTTTAACAAGAAAGAGCAAAAGGCTGCAGGCAGAACGTTAGTCTTCTATAGAGCTGCGGCAACACTGAGACTTTGCGACGGAAACGTATAGAATATCGCGTTACGTGACTGCTTGAAGTGGTGCGTAAAGTGGTGTTTCTGTATGTGTCAGTGAGCTTCGTTCACCGATTTTACTACGGCAACAATCGAGCTGCTGACTTCAGCAATCTACACTCCTGGAAATGGAAAAAAGAACACATTGACACCGGTGTGTCAGACCCACCATACTTGCTCCGGACACTGCGAGAGGGCTGTACAAGCAATGATCACACGCACGGCAAAGCGGACACACCAGGAACCGCGGTGTTGGCTGTCGAATGGCGCTAGCTGCGCAGCATTTGTGCACCGCCGCCGTCAGTGCCAGCCAGTTTGCCGTGGCATACGGAGCTCCATCGCAGTCTTTAACACTGGTAGCATGCCGCGACAGCGTGGACGTGAACCGTATGTGCAGTTGACGGACTTTGAGCGAGGGGGTATAGTGGGCATGCGGGAGGCCGGGTGGACGTACCGCCGAATTGCTCAACACGTGGGGCGTGAGGTCTCCACAGTACATCGATGTTGTCGCCAGTGGTCGGCGGAAGGTGCACGTGCCCGTCGACCTGGGACCGGACCGCAGCGACGCACGGATGCACGCCAAGACCGTAGGATCCTACGCAGTGCCGTAGGGGACCGCACCGCCACTTCCCAACAAATTAGGGACACTGTTGCTCCTGGGGTATCGGCGAGGACCATTCGCAACCGTCTCCATGAAGCTGGGCTACTGTCCCGCACACCGTTAGGCCGTCTTCCGCTCACGCCCCAACATCGTGCAGCCCGCCTCCAGTGGTGTCGCGACAGGCGTGAATGGAGGGACGAATGGAGACGTGTCGCCTTCAGCGATGAGATTCGCTTCTGCCTTGGTGCCAATGATGGTCGTATGCGTGTTTGGCGCCGTGCAGGTGAGCGCCACAATCAGGACTGCATACGACCGAGGCACACATGGCCAACACCCGGCATCATGGTGTAGGGAGCGATCTCTTACACTGGCCGTACACCACTGGTGATCGTCGAGGGGACACTGAATAGTGCACGGTACATCCAAACCGTCATCGAACCCATCGTTCTACCGTTCCTAGACCGGCAAGGGAACTTGCTGTTCCAACAGGACAATGCACGTCCGCATGTATCCCGTGCCACCCAACGTGCTCTAGAAGGTGTAAGTCAACTACCCTGACCAGCAAGATCTCCGGATCTGTCCCCCATTGAGCATGTTTGGGACTGGATGAAGCGTCGTCTCACGCGGTCTGCACGTCCAGCACGAACGCTGGTCCAACTGAGGAGCCAGGTGGAAATGGCATGGCAAGCCGTTCCACAGGACTACATCCAGCATCTCTACGATCGTCTCCATGGGAGAATAGCAGCCTGCATTGCTGCGAAAGGTGGATATACACTGTACTAGTGCCGACATTGTGCATGCTCTGTTGCCTGTGTCTATGTGCCTGTGGTTCTGTCAGTGTGATCATGTGATGTATCTGACCCCAGGAATGTGTCAATAAAGTTTCCCCTTCCTGGGACAATGAATTCACGGTGTTCTTATTTCAATTTCCAGGAGTGTATATTACTAAACGGCTAAAATGCCCACACGCTCCCAATTGCAGGTTGTGTTTCTACTGGATTCCAGTGACAACAAAAATTTCCTTTTCAGTATCCAAGTCATTTTTCATCAAATTTAAAAATTTCAAATACGGTCATAATCTACTCATCAAGATGTTTGATCTTAAATTACAGATTTAACATAAGTCAAGCTATTAATACCTGCATCACTAATTTGTACCACAAGAAGAAGAAAACAAAAACAAAGACTTAAATGCAAGACTTATTAGAGAACTGATAGCAAAGCAAAATAAATGACTTCATCAAAAACGGGAGACCCATAGAAACAAAATGACAGATAACAAAGAAGCAACTTACCAATAAGTAAATAAAGGTGAGGAAAGGAGTAATAGCTACAAAACCAAACAAAAATAACAGTGCAGTATTAATGAATAAAAAAGAACACATGAATATGACAAAAGAATTATTACTGAAAAAACTAAACTCTGGTCCTGCTAATAGATTTCAAGCAAAACTGAAAAAACACACTAGAAGCTGTCAAAACCATACACATAAAAAAAAGAAAATTTAGTACAAAAAGTTCTCAGTACTTATGTTCAGACCCCTACCCAATGTGTTGTTGCTCTGGTCTTCAGTCCTGAAACTGGTTTGATGCAGCTCTCCATGCTACTCTATCCTGTGCAAGGTTCTTCATCTCGCAGTACCTACTGCAGCCTACATCCTTCTGAATCTGCTTAGTGTATTCATCTCTTGGTCTCCCTCTACGATTTTTACCCTCCACGCTGCCCTCCAGTACTAAATTGGTGATCCCTTGATGCCTCAGAACATATCCTATCAACCGATCCGTTCTTCTAGTCAAGTTGTGCCAGAAAATTCTCTTGTCCCCAATTCTATTAAATACCTCCTCATTAGTTATGTGATCTACCCATCTAATCTTCAGCATTCTTCTGTAGCACCACATTTCGAAAGCTTCTATTCTCTTCTTGTCCAAACTGGTTATCGTCCATGTTTCATTTCCGTACATGGCTACACTCCACACAAATACTTTCAGAAACGACTTCCTGACACTTAAATCAATACTCGATGTTAACAAATTCCTCTTCTTCAGGAACGCTTTCCTTGCCATTGCCAGTCTACATTTTATATCCTCTCTACTTCGACCATCATCAGTTATTTTGCTCCCCAAATAGCAAAACTCCTTTACTACTTTAAGTGTCTCATTTCCTAATCTAATTCCCTCAGCATCACCCGACTTAATTCGACTACATTCCATTATCCTCGTTTTACTTTTGTTGGTGTTCATCTTATATCCTCCCTTCAAGACACCATCCATTCCGTTCAACTGCTCTTCCAAGTCCTTTGCTGTCTCTGACAGAATTACAGTGTCATCAGCGAACCTCAAAGTTTTTATTTCTTCTCCATGGATTTTAATACCTATTCCAAATTTTTCTTTTCTTTCCTTCACTGCTTGCTCAATATACAGATTGAATAGCATCAGGGAGAGGCTACAACCCTGTCTCACTCCCTTCCCAACCACTGCCTCCCTTTCATGTCCCTCGACTCTTATAACTGCCATCTGGTTTCTTTCCAAATTGTAAATAGCCTTTCGCTCCCTGTATTTTACCACTGCCACCTTCAAAATTTGAAAGAGAGTATTCCAGTCGACATAGTCAAAAGCTTTCTCTAAGTCTACAAATGCTAGAAATGTAGGTTTGCCTTTCCTTAATCTTTCTTCTAAGATAAGTCGTAGGGTCAGTATTGCCTCACGTGTTCCAATATTTCTACGGAATCCAAACTGATTTTCCCCGAGGTCGGCTTCTACCAGTTTTTCCATTCGTCTGTAAAGAATTCGCGGTAGTATTTTGCAGGTGTGACTTACCCAATATATAAACATAAAATTCTTGTGAGACCAGTTAATATTAAGAGTTCTCCAACACATTACATTGTGAAGTTTGTATACAAGTACTTAATGAACATTTAAGACTAGAGAAAAAGAGAAGTATAAAAAAACTCCTTACACTTAATCAAAAACTTAAAAGATACACACATCCTGTCAGCTGCTTGACTGTTATCCTTTGATGTGAAAGACATGTAAACTTCGCTTCCACTTGATGGCTCAGTTATAGGAGAACAACTGACAGGAGACTCATGAATTCCAGCAACCCCTATAGACAAACTTATGCAAATCATAAATGTGGCCACTGAGCAAAACTACTTTTAATTAAACAATACGTTCTATTTACAAAAAGAAGGCCTGCCAATGGGAAGTCCAGCGTGTTACATACTGGAAAATATCGTCATGAATCGTAATTCAAACTGATGTTTTGCAGAAGTAAAATAATATTTAGTGATACACTGGTACAGATATGTAAATGATATCATATACGTCTTAAATGAACCACAAGAACATATGAACAGTTTACAGAGAAGGGTAGGTAACATAACCCACACTATGGAAACAGAAACACTACCTGAAACTCAAACACATAAAATCTAATAACAGACACAACTTAAGGAAACAGCAACAGGAATCAAATCTCCCACATCCTTGAAAACTGGCAGTCGTCAGCCATATGGTATACAGTCTATGCAGAATACCTCTAAGCAAAAAGACTATCAAGAATAACTGAACATGATATTTAACTTAGTATAGGACAACGGATACAGCAGCAAACAGTACACAAAATACATGACACCATTAAAATGAAAATGCAGACAGAAAACATCAAAATCAAAAGCAATCCAAATATATCAACATACAAGAACAGCACACAATGCACAATCACACCAGATAACACACCGCACAACATAAAATAGCACACCATGAAATACCACAACCAACTCACACTCAAAATTAGTAACAGCTTCAAGAAACATAAAATTAATGTATCCTTCAAGACAAATAGCACAACACAAAAGAAACTAAAAACTGTGAAAAACTGTGACACAAGAGAAAGATAAATACAACAGTTCGGGAGTATATGAATTAACAAGTAATAGCTGCAACTCTAAGTATATCGGGATGACTGCATGAATTTTTGACATCAGGTACAAAAATAACATATACTCCATATATGCTCCGTGTATGCTGAACATGTAATAAAAAATCACCGTCGCACTGGGAACAAAACAGACATGGCAATCTTGCGTCATAATAACAAAAGATAGGGACTGCTCACTCTACAGGAAGAATATTTCATACACAAGCTCATAAACAAAAAAATGAAAATATTCTCAACGACCAAAAGAATGAGAAAAGAAGGCAAATATCCAAACTCATTCATAACCTATCTTAAAAATGTAAAAGTAAATAAATAAAGGAACAAAATAAAATGTAATAATAAGAAAATACACATACACACACACAGTGCCTAACCACCCACTCTTCCTCCATTCCCACTCCTTCACGCTACTCCACTATCCGATGACCCTTCAGTCAGTTCCTGTGACTCCTCAGTCATCTCTAAAACATGTGACCACCAGCAGTGCAAGCATGTACAGTTTACTGAACTACAGGTTATGTGCAAAGAAATATTTTCTGAAAGAAGTCTATGCTACGTGCATTTACCACATATAGAACATCAAATGGTTGTAAGAACATGAGACAAATATGGATTAAAAAAACCATTATTGTGAACATAAATATCTAGATCCAAACAAACTGCCTCACATTCACTACAAATCGTATATAGTTTTATATATGCTACAGACTAGTGAAGATGCCTAAGATGGATAGGAGAAACATGTCTGGTACTCAAGAATAAATTTCAGTTGCAAAAGATGGAAGTTTTCTTCTCCTTGTGGTAAAACATAATTAGCAAGTACTTTAAGTTCGAAAATGTGCATGCAGGGTGTAACTAAATTCCCTTTGCAGACTTTGAGACCATTTTCATTACATCAAAATATGAAAAAAAAGTCTTGTAAACAGGGGATCCAAAGTGCATACTTTAAGAACTATGAGCACTTAATCATCTTCGCTAATCTGAAACGTATTTCTATTGAACAAATACTCGTAATAAGCTATGCACGTAGTTACCAGCAGCTCTGTTAAATATGTTCGAAACGTCTTGTAATACTTTCAAATATCCGAATGCGATTTTTTTGAAGTTTGAGAATTCTGTGATACTGCTTTAGGAGACTGATGCCTGGACACTGACACTAAAATCCTGCAAGTATGAAGAAAGTCGAAAAGATTCCTTCCGTAGCGTCCCGTTGTAAGTCTAATCTTCACTTCAGGGTCCTACGTACAGTGATATATTCCTGGATTGCTCACATAAAGATGGATCCTGAAACAACATACGCAGGGATAGTTGGCGAATGTCTTAATGCGTCTCCCAATTCCGGTTTTTCAATATCTCTGTGTTATTCCCCCACGAGTCAAACAAACATATGACTATTCGTACAAATCTGACATGAGTCCCACACACTTGACTAATACTCTAAGATGTAATGCACCTATATTTTGTCACCAATCTCCTTTGCAGACCAACTGTATTTACCCAGTTTCCTTCTAGTGATCCGAAGACCACC
Organism: Schistocerca piceifrons; assembly: GCF_021461385.2. Lineage (NCBI taxonomy): Eukaryota > Metazoa > Arthropoda > Insecta > Orthoptera > Acrididae > Schistocerca > Schistocerca piceifrons. The sequence continues at coordinate 54,017,494 of NC_060142.1, read as the reverse complement.
CCTTTCGTTGCCTACGACTAAGTCTGTCACCACAATGAGAAACAGGAACACAGACTTGCTTGAAAGACTCCCTCCGCAATAAACCTAAGATTGTTGTTTACTTGCAGTAACATGAGCATTCTTCGCTTACATCCCTACACCATACGGGCCAAGTACACACTTATAGATGTTTTCACAACTAAAATTATTTACAAACTAAGGGAGATAGGTGAAACATCGCTGTCAACCCTCTCATCACATATACAGGGTATCTCAGAAGGAATAGTAAATAATCAGGAATACGACAGGGAGGATCATTCGGAGCACAAAAATCTAGTAAACATGGGCTCTAAAATGCATAGCTTACGACCCACACTATGTGATCAAAAGTATCCGGACATCCCCAAAAACATACATTTTTCATATTAGATGCATTGTGTTGCCTCCTACTGCCAGGTACTCCATATTAGCGACCTCAGCAACCATTAGACATTGTGAGAGAGCAGAATGGGGCGCTCCGTGGAACTAACGGACTTCAACGTGTTCAGGTGAGTGCATGTCACTTGTGTCATGCGTCTGTACGTTAGATTTCCACACTTCTAAACATCCCTAGGTCTACTGTTTCCGATTGTTACTGAAATAGAAACGTGAGGGACACGTACAGCACAAAAGCGTACTAGCCGACCTCGTTTGTTGACTGACGGAGACCGCCGACAGTTGAAGAGGGTCGTAATGTGTAATGTGAACAGTGGAGAAACGTTCTGTGGAGTGACAAATCACAGTACACAATGTGGTGATCCAATGGCAGGGTGTGGGTATGGCGTATGCCCGGTGAACGTCATCTGCCAGCGTGTGTACTGCCAACAGTAAAATTCGGAGGTGATGGTGTTATTGCGTGATCGTGTTTTGCATGGAGGGGGCTTGCACCCTTTGTTATTTTGCGTGGCACTATCACAGCACATGCCTACATTGATGTTTTAAGCACCTTCTGTAGAAGAGCAATTCGGGGATGGCGATTGCATCTTTCAACACGATCGAGCACCTGTTCATAATACACGGCCTGTGGCGGAGTTGTTACACGATAATAACATTCCTGTAATGGCGAGGCCTGCACGGAGTCCTGACCTGAATCCTACAGAAACCTTTGGGATGTTTTGGAATATCGACAGCGTGCCGTGCCTCACCGACCAACATCGATACCTCTTCTCAGTGCAGCACTTCGCGAACAGTGGGCTGCCATTCCACAAGAAACCTTCCAGCACCTGATTGAACGTATGCCTGCGAGAGTGGAAGCTGTCATCAAGGCTAAGGGTGGGCGAACAGCATACTGAATGCAAGCATTAGCGATGGAGGGCGTCACTAACTTGTAAGTCATTTTCAGCCAGGTTTCGCCGATGACATTGTAATTCTGTCAGAGACAGCAAAGGACTTGGAAGAGCAGTTGAACGGAATGGACAGTGACTTGAAAGGAGGATATAAGATGAACATCAACAAAAGCAAAACGAGGATAATGGAATGTAGTCAAATTAAATCGGGTGATGCTGAGGGGATTAGATTAGGAAATGAGACACTTGAAGTAGTAAAGGAGTTTTGCTATTTAGGGAGTAAAATAACTGATGATGGTCGAAGCAGAGAGGATATAAAATGTAGACTGGCAATGGCAAGGAAATCGTTTCTGAAGAAGAGAAATTTGTTAACATCGAGTATAGATTTAAGTGTCAGGAAGTCGTTTCTGAAAGTATTTGTATGGAGTGTAGCCATGTATGGAAGTGAAGCATGGACGATAACCAGTTTGGACAAGAAGAGAATAGAAGCTTTCGAAATGTGGTGCTACAGAAGAATGCTGAAGATAAGGTGGGTAGATCACGTAACTAATGAGGAGGTATGGAATAGGATTGGGGAGAAGAGAAGTTTGTGGCACAACTTGACTAGAAGAAGGGCTCGGTTGGTAGGACATGTTTTGAGGCATCAAGGGATCACAAATTTAGCATTGGAGGGCAGCGTGGAGGGTAAAAACCGTAGAGGGAGGCCAAGAGATGAATACACTAAGCAGATTCAGAAGGATGTAGGTTGCAGTAGGTACTGGGAGATGAAGAAGCTTGCACAGGATAGAGTAGCATGGAGAGCTGCATCAAACCAGTTTCAGGACTGAAGACCACAACAACAACAACAGTGTATGAGCACTTGTTTATCTTCACTACTGTGGAATACATCTCTCCTACAGAATATTCCTCCTGGGACACCCTTTATAATAAATTAAAGTCCTCCACCATGATTTCTGTCTGTATGTGAAGGCTAATATCAGGAGATCTGACACGGTTTTCGCTGATAGACAGACTGATTCACTAGGAAGGTTTTTGTATACAATTTATTACCGCTACTCCAGACCAGTCTTTCGGCTGTAGATACTTGGTGCCAGGCTTGCGAAGCCGGGCATGTTGCTAGTGACTGAATGCTCCTCACAGCCTCCAAACCTCCAAGTGCGTCACATAACCTGCAGGAACGTTTAACGTACAGATTGTGACGCTCTAACAGGTGACCGCAAGGGAACCCAATGCCATGAAATAATCTGAGCCCCCACAACTGTTAGCAATATTCACGAAGTTAGCCGATAAGCTTACAGCCCTGGGAGACGGACGCGTTCCTGTGTATACAATCCGTGTAAGAACGGGTCCTGCTCCTTGGCTAACAACAAAATTACGTATGTCCGTCTGCCCTCTGTGAAACACTAAACAAGATGTTCGCATATTTTCCTATTTATACTCCTTTCTCTTTTCATACGATATTGCAGAGTCTGTGTTATTCCGAATGCATGCATGTCAAAGGAACTTTGCATCGTAATTCGGAATGAGACAGGCACTGCAACATCATACTTATCCTCCGACCCCGGGAAAGCGACGTTCAAATAAAATGTCTCGTCTGCTAGGGAACGGACGTAGGTGTGTAGGTTGTAGACACATAGTGGACGACATATGGAAGTTTTGAACTGGCCCTGAGTTGTGTTCAAATAGCCAAATGGTATGATGACCGGTCACGATAAGAGGGAAATGCGGATTTGATTCCCGATCCGGCACAAATTTTCGTTGTCGTCATTCCAATGTGCAGCTACTGGTTGTGCATATTCGCAACTGCGAATAAATTTCATGTTACTCTTTTTATTCCTCACTCAGTCTCGGCACATTCTTTTCCCCTATTTTTATAGTATTACGTTTCAGCACGTTCGTCCTTCTCTCTTTTTTTTTCACCTGCGTTGACGCAGATTTCGTCTGTGTATTGAAATTGTACTCACTTCCCCCGTGGATTACCTTTAAAAAACGGCCTGTCCTTCAGCGATGTGCAGAGGTTCGACGAAAATATGGAAACATCCCAAGAAATGCATCCTTAAACATAAATGCAGGTGGTAGCAAAGCCTGTAGCTTGCGCTGTTGTGTTTTACCACCAGCATTGTCATCAATACTTTGCAAGTGCCGGTCGAGGTCAGGGCAGTGTTCTCTGTAGTTGAGAGTCCATTATGTCGTAGCTAAGTGAATCCGAACGTGGGCAAATTATGGTGTCTGTGTGCTGTGTGCTTCCATAACAGAGACAGCCAAGGTGTTTGGTGTTTCAAGAGTCTCCGTATTGAAGATCTATACCGGCTATGTGGGTAAGTGGTAAAACATCATCCGCTAAGTAACAGCGCGGACAAAAGTGTGTGTCGACTGATCGTGAAAGACGATGATTGAAGAGGATAGTGACGAAAAATAGAGGACAACAGCTGTAAAAATCACTGGAGAACTGAATGAACTCGTGAGGCCTGTCATGTAGAATGTGTAGATACCTGCTTAGTTGTAAGAGAGGGATTGATAGCCATAACATTGCCACATGAAGTGAATCAATAAATAAACAATAATACAAATAAAAATATGTGACCGTTGTATTTCATTTCCCCTCAAATTGTCACATACAGATGTTTATGTGTGTCACTTGATTCAAAGCGTAATTCACTGACATTTTGGTGATAGGAGACTGTTTCCATGTATTGTAAAGTGCACAGTTTTACATTTCTGAACATTTTAAACAAGTTGACAATCATTCCATCACTTTGCTATTTTAAGATCTGACAATATTCATTATTAATATATTCAATATAATAGTAATTATTATAAACAGATTAATACTATGTGTTGCGTGCTTGTGTGAGTAGGATGGAGAGAGGTGCGAGAAAGAAGAGAGAGAGAGAGAGAGAGAGAGAGAGAGAGAGAGAGAGAGAGAGAGAGAGAAAGAAAGAGAAAGAGAGAAAGAAAGAAAGAAAGAAAGAGAGAGAGAGAGAGAGAGAGAGACAGGTAGGGAGGCGCCATAGTTTTGAAGTATAGCTTTGTTCTAAAACTGGCACACATAGGTAATAAATGGGTCCTGGTTGTGAGAGTCTTGACGTTAGGAAATATTGAGTGGAGCTAAAGGTAGTGGCTTAGATACTATTTCACTGTTGTATTATCACACAATATGTGTAAGATATGGTTGGGGTAACATATGGACTATGCTTTAAGTTATATAAATAGATACATATACCATTAAGTTAGGCAGTTAGTTAGCTAGTTGCATGTTACATAGATAATTTGAACTAGTCTTTTATCAAAATGATGTGAAATGAAGTTGCAAGTTTGAGTAGATGACTAGTGGTAACATTAATAAACACAGTTCATAGTCCTATTCATGCAAATACCCTTATAACAAGTTTTTTAGGCTACTACTTTTTAAATAAAAGCTTATCCATAGAATAGAAGATGTCCAGGGGAAATATTTTTGGGTTAGATTTAAAACTTGCTATGACAGTCATTTTATGTCATTCAGAAAATTATCAAAATTTTGTTTCTGCCAGTTGAACTCCTTTCTCACCCACTGACAGCTTTAATCAAGACTAATAAGGCTCCTATTTTCCCCTCTGTATGTGTGACATAACTGTTTTCCTGTAAATTGTGATGGATAATTTATGATGAATATCATTATAGAATATATGTACTGTGATGGTACAGTTAAAATGCCTAATTTGTTGAAGAGGTTCCTACATGTTGACTGAGGGTGAAAACTACATTGAGTTATGCCAGGAAATTATTCTATAACACGTTATTGAGTAGAAATATGCAAAATATGTTGGGAGGTTGATTCATTTCATTCCAAGACTAGCAATTACACGAAGACCAAAGTAGCTGAACTTAATAGCTTGAGATGCTTAGTGCTTCCTCCAGCTTAGATTTTCACCACTATGTAGATCAAAATTTTGGAGCTTTCTTCCCTGTTTATTGGCCGCTCTTCATCCACTACATAAATTTTTTGTATGACCCTATATCTAGAAAAGAACTGAATACAAAGTGTGTTTTCAAAATTTAAGGTGAGTCCATTTTCAGGAAACCAATTCACAGTTCATTGAAAAACATCATTAACAATCATTTCTGTGTCTTGCTTTCCAATGGCAGCTATTAAAATACTAGCTTCCTCTGCCAAAAGTACTAATTCTGGCTGTTGAATGTTAAGCGGAAGTTCAGTCACATATGTAAGGAGTGGGAGTGAACCCAAAATTCAACCCTGTGAGACTGCCTTTGTGATTTACTGCAGTCACTGAAATTGTCTGTCAAACAACAGTGTTTGGATTCTTGAGGAGAATTTTTTGCATTCTGTTTGTTACGTATGAATCAAATCAGTTGTGTGTAAAACCATCAAAACTATAAAACTCGTGTTTTTCTATGAAGGTAATACAATCTATACAAACACCTGCAAAGTATCACAAAACATTCCATGTGGTGATAATTTACTGTTTAAGGCATGCAATATTTGATGAGTTCATTCTGAGTTGAGTAGCCTTCATGAAATCCTAACTGTGATATGCAGAGTAAATTGTTCCTTCTTATGTGAGACTACTCTTTAGTTAATCATTTTTTCAAATATTTTTGAAAAAGATATCAGTAAAGAAAGTGAACAATAATTACTTAATTTTTTCTTGACACCTTTCTTGTGAAGAGATTGAACAACTGCATATTGCAGTGAGTCTGGAAAAAATTTCTGTTCCAATGTTGATGTTACATGTAACACTAAAAACATTACTTATTAAGGTAGATCAACTTCTTAGATATCTATTTGAAATTCCATCAACACCATATAAGCTTCTGGGTTTTAGAATATTTATAATTCTATTCATTTCACTGAAGGACATTGGTGCTAGTTGCTTAAAATTTAGTATAATGACAGTTTTAATATATTCCCTGGCTTCTTCAGCTTTAATATCATTTTTGCTGCTAGATTAAGAAAGTGGTGGTTAAATGTACTTCAAACTTGTGAAGTGTCAATAACAACACTGTCTTTAGTTTAATTGTTATTGTATTTTGTACACTGACTTGCTGTCCTGTCACAAATTTAGCAATATCCCATATAGTTTTAATCTTATTATCTGCATTATTAATTTGTCAGGATATACATACTTCTTGATATTTTCATTTATTTTCTTAACATATTACAGTGCTGACTTATTCTGGCATCTATATAAATTCCATTTACCTGTAGTGTGAGATTTTAATTCTATTTGTTTTCCATGGATTACTTGCTTTTTAATGTATTTTCTGGATAATTTTTTAGGAAAGCAACTTTCAAATATTGGCACAAATTTACTACAGAATAAACTGAATTTGACATTAGCATATATTTCTATATATACCTCATCTTGAACCACCTATTTTAGTTTCCTTCTAAAACAGTTTATCCTGTTCTCATTAATAAACCTCACTGCTTTGTATGCACCTGCCTCAGGGCTGTAGGGTGATAAATATATACTTATTTCCATTAATTGTTCATTATAATCAGATACTCCATTAACAACAACTGGGAACACAGTAATTGCTTCAACCTGAGCACTTCCTATAAAAAGTTACCAATCAGTGCTTTACTGTCATGCTGCAGATGACTTGGAAAATAGACTACTGAAATAAGACTGAACTACCCAAATAGTGATTCCATTTCATTTTTTCTGTCTGTGTCATTTAAGAGGTCTACATTGAAATCTCCACAAACTACTAACTGTTTCATCTTTTCTGACAGCTAGTAAAGTAACACATACAGATTTCTTATAAAAAGCTGAGAGTTTCCTAGTGGAGGTCTGCAGATTGTTACAATTACCAAAGAAGTATTCTATAGTAACAACTAACAAACACAAGTTTCTAGGTTCTGATCTACACTAAAAATACTTGTTTCAACCTTTTAACTCCATATCCAACTTTTACATGAGTTACAATTACTCCTTATTCAATGTTAATTCTGCAGGAAAAGGATGCTGGTCTATAATCCGTAATATTTAACTTCTACATTCCTGTGGTTAGATGATGTTCAGAGTAGCACAGAACATCTATCATTTCAGAATTCTCCACATCTTCTAGGCATACAAGAAACTCATTTGTCTTGTCTGCCAACCCCCTAATGTTCTGATGAAATAAACTAAATTTATTTTCCTGAAAACTGTTACATACATTACAGACCTATTCTGCTTTAATTTCTTTCAGTACTACCTGTCTGTAACCTACCTGTAACAAAAAAAAATCTACCTCTCAGACTCTAGTGAACACAGGGATTTTTGTCTGACATAGGGTAATAACTATTGGTGTACTTGTGGATCTGTTGAGTTTATTAGTCAAGACCAGACAACTGGTTATCTAGAAACTACTACGGAATCATGAAATAAGTAATTACTTGGTAAGTATGAAACAGATTGGGGGAAGCAGTGTGTTTGTATGTGGGGGAAAGGGTGTTTGTGTGCATGTACACATTTGTAATGCGGTAGGCTGCTGATAAAAGCAGAGCTGATATTGTTGTAGATGTTATTTTAGTCATTTAGTATTACTTAGGTCTTTTTCTGTGGTGTTTGTAAATTTGGAGTGTTTTAGATATATATGTGATTGTTAATAACACAGATATCAGCATTCTACATATCCAAACTAAAAGTGGAATATGACGAGTACTACTGATATGTGGTATTTTTTCTTAGTGTTGATCCATTAATCTAATGTCAAATGATCTACTTGTCTGCCTATGCAGAAAGAATCACAGTGCTGCTGTAGTTGCAGTCGTTCATTTTATTATTGTCATGTCTTGCTTGAACTATATGTCAGAGAGTGTTAGTTGGACTGCTCTGTTAACAATATATTGGACTGCTGCCAATTTGTGTACTAGTGTATGATAAAAAGTGTTGTGGGTGGCAGTCTGTCTTGTAATAGTTTTATGATAAACTTCAAGTTGAAATTTATTGTTCACTACTCTGATGGTGAGTTAGTAAATTTATGTTATCTACTAGCTAGTCTACAGAGAACTTCATACTTTCATAGAAGCTGTTGAGCAGGTGGTTTGACTCACTCAATAATCGTTTGTGCTATTGAATAAAATTATAGTGTTATCGACATGTCTATAGTAAAAAAATGTTTTTGTGGTTGTAGTGGTCAGAATTCATAATTTCATGAAAGTTTTTCATAAATACTGCAACTAGCAACCTTGATAGGTCTGATCCCACTGACAGGCCATCAGTTTGCATGTCGAATATCTTGTTGAATTTAAAACAGTTGTGAGGCAGTGTACATTCTAGTAGATTTATTAGTTCTATAATGTGTGTGGATGGAATGTTTTTGTGATTTTGTATGTTATTTATGATTTGCAATGTAGGATCTGTAGGTACAGAAAAATATGTTTTGAATGTCAGATGGGACAACTGTGGTTCCGCCTTGAATTTTCATATCTTTGACAAATTGTGTAAACTCTGCTATCTTTTCACTTGTATCATTTTTTAATATTTGCATTTCTTTAGGCGTTTTGAAGGTTTTTTGTTGAACTTTGATCGTTTTATTAGACTATTGCTGCATATTAGGGATGGGAATTCCATTGTTTTAAATTTTTGATTATGATCTGTTTGGAAGCTGCTTGCTGCTCATTGACAGAGTTTCTTCTTGAATGATGAATAAAAAGTTTATGTTAGATAAAATATATTTAATCATTTTTGCAGTCTGGATATTGGATCCTAAGGAATTCCTATTATATTGTTTCCTGGAAGAAATCCAAAATTATCATTCTGTGTGTTATTCTTTTCATGATTACTTTAAAAGTTAGAGAACTGTATTTTCATGTGTTGTATGGTGGCACAATAACAAAACCCCATTGAGGGTTGTGCTTTTTCCCTTTTATGTGTGAACTTCACATCTGGAGTAATTGTGCCTGCACCTACTATGATTGTGTAAAACTCATTACAGACATCACATATTGCTTAATCCTTATATACATATGGAATATATCATGCTATACAAATTATAACTCATACAGTGATATAGCTTGATAATTCCCAAACAGGAGAAAGAAACTGTATTTAAAAAAAATCAGCTTAGGCAGGAGTATGACTGATTTCAGGAAGTTGTACTGTCCTTGTCAGATTTTACAATTATTGCATTATTTCTACTGAATTTATTCTTTATGTTACACATGAGGGCCTCTTTTCTTGCAATCTCCAGATTTATAATGTCAGTGATTTTGTGGCAGCAAGCTGTTCTCTCATTTTGTTTGTTAAGAAGGATGAAGTCCTTGCAATACAAGGTATGAGCTCTCATTTTTTGTGGTCGAGTAGGCCTAAATGTTTGTAGTCATTTGCTGGCTGGTGCTTCTTTTGCTGTGAATACTGTATTTGTGTTGATAAGAAAAGGGGTGAATGATGTGTGTTCGGTTCTACTGTTGTCGTTCAGTTTGGGAGGTAACTGTTGTTTGATTTGTTTCATCATGTCATCTGTTACATCTATCCATGTGTTCTACAAACTATGTACTTATATTCATTGTGAAACACGTAAGTAACATCTAGTATACAATACTGTAAAACATCTAGTACTTAATGTAGTCCAGAAAGAAAAAAAATAAGCAACATTTACATTCGTTAACGAGTACAGCAACAGAAAAAACCTAGAGGGACGTAGTTTTATCCTGAGAGCATTAGACGCAATGGACTTGAGGTAAAGTGCTAATGGCGTAGCAGAGTGTATGGATTCGTAGGAAGCTGTCAGATTTGTTACAATGGGCCGCTTAGTCTACAGAACGCATTCCCACATTTTTAAGTGTGCTGTATGTTTTATATCTGCTCGCTTGCTGATATTGCTCCTGGTCACTAAAATTGGGACTAATTTTTTTCCAGAGTAAATCGTTTCCTCACTAACGCATCAACCAAGTTTTGCTATAGAACAGTAATTACAGCCCACATGGACCTTCATGAGTAGCTGTACTTCAGTGACATGACGAACATTGAAGACCGTCAAACGCGTCCAATACTTGTACGAGTACGTCTTGATTCACATCTTTGAGTGCTGTTGCTATGTGGAATCGCAGTGCACCCAAAGTCGTTGGAAGTGGAGAAACACAGACGGAGTATTTAAGGGGAGTTGGAACGCCCTATTCTGACAATGTGACTTGGCTTCCCTGTATTTCAGGAACCACTGTAGCCCTTTACATGAAAATTTTGCAGGACATTAAACTGTATGTTATGACTCTACTGAACTACAATAATAGAATTTCAAACACTGCTTTCGTAAATACAATTTTTGAATCAAAAAGTTAAAATTTTGTGTACTTTTTCTGTACGTTATCCTAAATAATTTTAATTCTACATAACATTATGTTCTTCTTTTAATTCAGTAGACTCAGAATATTTATGTTATTACTCCCTGAAAATTTGAATACTGTACTCTAAGTCGTTTCTGAGATTTAGGGAAAAACGCAACAGATAATGTAAATTTTCAGGAACGGCTTCTAAAGTTTTAAAAGATTCTAACTCAGTACATGCGACACACACACACAGTGGTTACGGTTACTAGAAGCCACACCACAAGTTGGGAAACGGGGCCAAATTTCTAGTAGTTTACTGTCGAGTTGAGATTTTCACACACAAATGCTTTATTCATAGAAACTAGCAGTACGGCAATAAACATGCTTTTAAAACACTCCGCTAACGGCAATCAAGTAATTTACAGCAATGCAACAGTTCAAAAATTTCTTTTAAAACGGCAGTCAAGTCATTTATAGCAATACAACAGCTTAAAAAAACCACAGGAGCTAACAGTACGGCAATAACAGCCTTTCAAAACACGCCGTTAACGGCAATCAAGTAATTTATAGCAGTACCACAATTTAAAAATTTCTTTAAAAGAAAAAAAAAACACAAGCTAGCAGTACGGCAAAAGCAGCCTTGCAAAACACGCCGCTAATGGCAATCAAGTAATTTATAGCAACACAACAAAAAAATTCAAAGAAGATTAGAAAACAGGCTACTAAAGTAAATACACAGCTTTGTTAATGAAGTACGGTGAGGTAGTGAAGCTATTACCGCCATTAAAAAAAATCAAACGTTTCAGTAAACACACGATTACTGGCAATAAAGGAATGGAGGAATTTAAAAAAGTTTTTGAACAAAAGTGTCCTGGAATATCATTAGAACATAACAGATATGACGGATCCGTGTAAGGCGGCCACAAATCACCCACTCAGGGATGCTCAGGCTAGACAGAATACTGACCAATTTGAATACGCCCGTAAACACAATTGCCACTCTCAGGATGCACCGACTTTTAGCAAGCGAAAACTTGTTATAAGATGGCTTAACTTGAGACGGAATTAGAGCTAACCTCGTGCAAGGAAACATTACACCACACAGTCCTGAATGAGCGACCACATGATCAACCAACAAGAAGCATGAATTTACTCATAACCCACGACAGAATACCGAAACAATTAAACTGCCAAAACTACACCTTCAATCGGACAGTAACGAGAGGAGCAGGAAAGCTCACTGTCTTCAATAACACCGGTGGCGGGGACAGGAAACCCGATCACCGGAGGCCACAAGGCAGAAGAGACACTGGTTACGCAAACTTATTACTTAATGATTAAACCCTCTGTGGTGTCACCGCCAGACACCACACTTGCTAGGTGGTAGCCTTTAAATCGGCCGCGGTCCGTTAGTATACGTCGGACCCGCGTGTCGCCACTATCAGTGATTGCAGACAGAGCGCCGCCACACGGCAGGTCTACAGAGACTTCCTAGCACTCGCCCCAGTTGTACAGCCGACTTTGCTAGCGATGGTTCACTGACAAAATACGCTCTCATTTGCCGAGACGATAGTTAGCATAGCCTTCAGCTACGTCATTTGCTACGACCTAGCAAGGCGCCATTACCAGTTACTATTGATGCTGTAAAACATGTACCGTCAAGAGCGATGTTCACCAATTATGGATTAAAGTTAAGTATTCCAGCAGCTACGTACGTTTTTTGTTAGTCTCATTTCCTTGACCTGTTCCAGACTTCACGCCAGCCTGCGTGAGCTAAAACGCGTGCCTTTCGGCTTCCTCTCATAGTGGGTTGGCTGTCTTGCCAATCCACAACACCTTCCACTAAGTTAACTTGCAATTATGCTCGAAAAGGCAGTACACGACCTCCGATGGCAAGGATCCACACATCCGACCGCGTACGCGTCGCCAGTGTACCCAACACGCCACGGTCACGCGACAACACACTCTGTCACCGGAGTTCACGTCTTCTCTACAACGTTGACGGGTCGTGACCACTCCATGTTAGGTGTCTCCTTTTTAAACTCCAGTGTTGAAACGGAGGACTTAAAGAAGATTGTTGACGTCCCACCAAGGTGAAATGAACAGCAACTACTCGTGGGGCGATTCTGTATACAACCAACACGCGGGGAGCTCTTCCTCAAACCCACCCGCTCGTTACACACAACCGATATACATCACATGGCGACTCGCTGCAACCGACCACGCCTGGTCCGCGCTGGCGAGCCACACTGCCCTCCCGTCTCCACCAGACTCCACCTGAGCGCCAGCCCCTACTTCCGCGCCACCACACGAGGTTACCACCGGTCAAAGACCTCACTTCCTCCATAGCAGTTTCCCGGAAGCAAACGCAGATATCGATAGCAGAGGGACAAGACAACCAAGCAGCCACTTAATGACAGACAACATATCAAACAAACATGTCAGGGGAAGAAAAGGGAAACCAATGCAATCTAAACACAAGGTGTAGCACGAGTCGATACATGGCCCTATATGCTTAATTTTTTATTTTATTTTTAGTCATTCAGAAGCACCGTGCACCATACTTTATATCTACTCTTGATCTTTTTCCAAGCTTTTTATTCTTTTCTTCTTTCTGGACTCCTTAGTGGCCAACAGTGCTGCATACTCTGCTTTATGAATGCGAACCTTGTCCATCTGTTCACGTTCTCTGATGCAATTTGCTCCAGGATTAATTCCCATATGCCTTAGCACTTTCACTCTACCAATGTTGCCATTATTAAAAGCGGTAACAGCATCACTGACCCCCAACTTTAGTGTCTTCATCCCACCAAAAACATTTTTTGGTAAGCAAATCCAATAAGATCATTGAAAGACTCATTGGGATTTAGTGTCTGACCAGTAATTCAGGATTTTTCAGGTCTCTCTGAATAGGTTTTATGATATCCATGACTGCTGCTGGGATGCAATGTTTATGGCTGCATGAACTGTTTGAGCACTGGGCATTGCGGTAATTGTACCATGAATCAGATCTAGGAGGGCAAAAGTGGTGTACTGGTTTTTCATCAGTTGACAGTCTGTGGAAGAAAGTAGCCCATACTGTCTGCTTCATTTTCAACAAATCCTCAATATTATTTCTAATGGTCATCAGATAATACTGCTGTAGTTCATCAATCATTTTGTCTGTCAGCCAGCCTCGTATGGTTTTGCCATCAGAAACTTTCTTGTCTCTCAAACGTTATTTCAGGTTCCTCAACCTGGAGCCCATCCTCTTCTGGACATGGACAACACTGTTAACCTTTATAACACAGCAATCCACAACCTTCTGTATAAAAAAAATACCGATTTTATTAGATCTCGAAGGGAAGGAATGCACGTAAAAATTTTAACATTTTCAACCGGTGTAGATTATATTTAAAAAATTAAAATAATATGCTTCACATGTGAGTTTATAAGTGTTATATATATCAACGGGTCACGCGGTCTTGGAGGCGAATGGTGCAATGCGAGATTTGGGCGCCGCTTACAATCATCCATCGCCGAGGTAGCTCATTTTTAAGAAATGTCCTTAAATTCCAATGGTAGCACTGTGTCGTTGCGTCCTAATGAATAATATTTACACTACGGAGTAGTTTTATCGTAACTAGCATCTAATTAAATTGCTCACTAGTGCGTTATGTGCTTGGGGTTACAAATTAACTTCAGTACTCCAGGTGACTAGCTATTTAGGCTAAGGACCAACTTTACTGCTATTCTGCTGTCCTGTACTCTTGACGGGAATAAAAGCATCCCTAACAGTAGCGCGTTTTATAACCTCATGGACACAGCGATAATTGCAGTTAAGTTCCGTTCACCAGGTAATGTGCCCATTTGGATTGCTACGGATATTAGGCGCGTGGTATCAACAAAAACATTAAAAGAGCATTACTGCTTGCTACAACCGTTAAGGCTTTCAAGCTGATTTAACTTCGGTCAATGTTTTGTTCAGTGACTTGCAAAAAATGTTGGAAGATCAGTGTTTTAACTTCTCGTCGAAGACGAAGCACTTACACGGAATTGAGAGTAAAATCTGAAACGCTATTTAAATGAAACAAGCACTACATTTATCTCTAGCGATTTATGGAAATAGTGGGAAACACATAAACCCTAATGGTTTGGTGGAGATCAGAACCATCGTCCTGGTGAATTTGATTCCAGTGCCTTACCATTACGCCACCTTACTCGATTGTTAACACGTAGGCTCATAACACAGGCGACAGCCCAGAAATTCGAAAATGTGATGTTCTATGTTTGGTAGGCCCTAGGGATGGAAAAAACTGACCGGTTAAAACAGATACCGCTATTTTAGTTCAGAATAACGTGCATTTTTCTGTTTCTTTGGTCTCGGTTATTACAGGTGTCTCTTATTTTTTACTAATAACCCAGTAAAAGAACGAAATGTAAATTAGTCAAAGCAGCAATTAGTCAAAGCAGCAGCTATAAAATTTTTGGTTTTTAAAGATCTTTCTTAAAGAAATAGTAATTTTCATATATAAAATCTGCACCAGTTCGAAATATTGCATTATTACAGAAAATGATAAAAGCGATCAATGCCATTTTGATAACAATGTCACAGAAATGAGCAACAGACACATGGCATAGGAATTTGTACAGCACTGGTGAGACAATAATGCCAGTGTTACCGCGTGTCGCAGGTTAAGGCACTAGTGTACAAGCTGTGTGCAAGACGGGCGCCTAATTACACCACACGGTAGCCGGGCATCCGTTGACACCAACCCTAATCTGGAAATATTTTTACGAAGTGACGTAGCACTGAAGTATAATGCTTCCCTTGCTTTAAAGGATTAAAGACTTCTCCGCCGTGTCTAAGAAATAATAAAACAGGAAGGAAATTATGGTAACAGTACCAAATAAAAACTCAGAAACAATTCATTCGTAGTATACAATAAAAATAAAATGTAACTGACCTGCTGCCTGTTCTACATAATGTGACATTATCTCTGCGTAGCCCTTGAAAACGGACAAATTAAGTCGAAAAACAGAGTTCTTCAACTTCAATTTTCAAGCTTTAAAACTGACTATTCGAATTCCCAAGTAGTGGTATGATTCCCGATTAAAATTTGATTTTGGAGCGGAGTTTCAAGAAGTTAGAGTGAAAAGGAGAACACTGGTGGTTAATTGTAGTATTCAACCACTTACAACTTCGCGGGAAAAGCAGCGAGTGGTGGGTTGATTAACATGGAACTCCTCGAGTGCGACGTCACAAGTTTAATCTTCAGTAAGGCTTATTTGAAAGTGTTGTGTTAACAATTATGACAGGAAAAATATTACCTGCTAATCACTCACCACGTGCATCGGGAGGGTTACAGTAAATTAGTGTCCGGGAGGTGCAGAGATCAACTTTCTGTAGAATACATGTATTACATTTCACAGAATCAACATCGTCGGCATTCAAGAAATGTAAAACAAATCATTAACTTGCAGAATCAATATCGAATGAAAAATGACGCGCCACAGTGATTGCAAAGTCCCGCACCATCAAGATCGAAGGCGAACTCCTTGGGAGTTACGAACAGTGGAGGACATTTAACTAGGTATTCACTCTCAAGAAGAATGCATATAGAATCATATTGGTGAAACGGAGTGATTAGAACTGATGCAACATGATGGCTTACAACCGAATGCAAAACAGTCTGTAGTAGCGCTTGTCATGAAATTGGCTATTCTTCAAGGCGTACTTACAGAAAGTGCTACAGTATGTTTTATAGGCACAGAGAAAACAAACACCCGAAGGCTGCATTTCCACAGTGGTTCCAGGTGGTATGAACTGCGACCTTTCAGCAGGGATACTTTGACCAGAAACAGTATGATTTTTATATGTAGACCATGAATCAAGTAAAAGTAAATTATTGTGACCAGCTATTGGTCAAAAGCAGTACTTTTACCATAGTTGTAGTTCTTTTACGCCCACTTTCTCACATTCGTTTGCTATGATGTGAATATTCCATATACACTTTCTACAAAATCAGTACATATTATGAGTTGAAGTACCACCACCACGTACTTCTGTCTCTATGTGATGGCTGATCTGAGCAACTACTACAGGCATTTTGATACTGTTTTCACTAGTGCACTGACGAAAAAAATTGCAGCAGTAAGAAATAGTTAATTTAGAGAATTGTAATGCTGGGAATACATTCTTCTAGGTAACACGCTTAAGTGATTCACATTGCAAGATGACAGGTCAATGTGTGCGCCAGATACGACACTGCAAATGTGAAATGCTAGAACATTTACACTACTGGCCCTTAAAATTGCTACACCCCGAAGATGACGTGCTACAGACGCGAAATTTAACCGACAGGAAGAAGGTGCTGTGATATGCAAATGATTAGCTTTTCAGAGCATTCACACAAGCTTGGCGCCGGTGGCGACACCTACAACGTGCTGACATGACGAAAATTTCCAGCCGATTTCTCATACACAAACAGCAGTTGACCGGCGTTGCCTGGTGAAACGTTGTTGTGATGCCTCGTGTAAAGCCGTCGGCACATGGACCGTGCATCCGAACGTTGAGCGTTGAGCGTGCGCAGTTTCTGACCTCATAGCGTGGAATAGCACGTTCGGGAGTCTTTCCGAACGTGCAAAGCAATATCTAGCAGGTCAGATATTCTGAGCGTGCGTCTGACCGTTGACCAATGAGATGGCACAACGCCACCTACGTCACACGCACGCCGTCTCCCTTCAGCACAGAGTTGTGAGGCGCCATATTGGCATTCATTTCAAGTCTATACATGTATATGCCGTTTCTGAGCACCAGTATTTCAATTAGTAACATAATTATCTACTATTAACGTTTTTAGCAAGGGGTAATGTAATATATTTAATAAAAAAGGATTGTGTTGTGTGATTAGCGTAATGAGTAGCGTTTCTGTCCGGTAATGAATTTTTGTTGGGGTGGTGGTTCGCATCTGCACAGTTCCAAATTTTGTTACCCAACATTCGCGTTTTTATTAGGTTCTGATACTTTATTATTAGTTTAATATAAGAATATGCTACAATATTTGATGTTATGTAAATATAAGTTCACCTTTTTATGAGGGGTGACTTTGTTGGATTGGCTTAATCTACAGGACAGCTTGCGCTACTTGTATAAAGATATTTTGCTCCTTTTTCTTTTACGCTTCGTAATTCACATGTTGCAGAGATTCTGCTGCTGGGTAGGAACAATGATCAAGTAAGACTGACCTTGGGGTTTTACTAAAATGTGGGAATGATGAAATAATGTTTATCTTATTCGGAGAAGTATTCTAAATTTGTACCGCACTGTTTGTGATGGAACTTTTAGAAGCCTGTGTCCTTATTAATTGGACATGGCACTTTCCTTTTCGTGGACGATAGAGGAAATGTGCGTTTTAATAGATTACGAACTAGAAACATCCCTCAAACTGCCGCTGGAGTGCGTTGCGATCGCGTATACCACGTTGGGGCCCACGTACCGAATGCACAAGTCGCATCGTTCCTGAGCGTTCAGCAGCACGTTGAACTTGGCACGCTCAACGTTAACGTTCGACAGCACGGTCCGTGTGCCGACGGCTTAAGGAGGAGGAATGCGTACCATCACGTTTCCGACTATGACAAAGGTCGGATTATAGCCTATCGCGATTGCGGTTTATCGTATCGCGACATTGCTGCTCGCGTTGGTCGAGATTCCAAGACTGTTAGCAGAATATGGAATCGGTGGGTTCAGGAGGGTAATACGGAACGCCGTGCTGGATCCCAACGGCCTCGTATCACTAGCAGTCGAGATGACAGTCATCTTCTCCGCATGGCTGTAACGAATCGTGCAGCCACGTCTCGATCCCTGAGTCAACTGATGGGGCCGTTTGCAAGACAACAACCATCTGCACGAACAGTTCGACGACGTTTGCAGCAGCATGGACTATCAGCTCGGAGATCATGGCTGCGGTTACCCTTGACGGTGCATCACAGACAGGAGCGCCTGCGATGTTGTACTCGACGACGAACCTGGGTGCACGAATGGCAAAACGTCATGTTTTAGGATGAATGCAGGTTCTGTTTACAGCATCATGATGATCGCTTCCGTGTTTGGTGACATCGCGGTGAACGCACATTGGAAGCGTGTATTCGCCATCGCCATACTGGCGTATCAGCTGGCGTGATGGTATGGGGTGCCATTGGTTACATGTCTCGGTCACCTCTTGTTCGCATTGACGGCACTTTGAACAGTGGACCTTACATTTCAGATGTGTTACGACCCGTGACTCTACCCTTCACTCGATCCCTGCGAAACCCTACATTTCAGCAGGATAATGCACGACCGCATGTTTCAGGTCGTGTATGGGCCTTTCTGGGTACAGAAAATGTCCGACTGCTGCCCTGGCAAGCATATTCTCCAGATCTCTCACCAACTGAAAACATCCGGTCAATGGTGGCTGAGCGACTGGCTCGTCACAATACGCCAGTCACTACTCTTGATGAACTGTGGTATCGCGTTGAATCTGCATGGGCAGCAGTACCTGTACACGCCATCCAAGTTCTGTCTCAATGCCCAGGCGTATCAAGGGCGTTATTACGGCCAGAGGTGGTTGTTCTGGGTACTGATTTCTCAGGATCTATGCACCGAAATTGCGTGAAAATGTAATCACATGTCAGTTCTTAGTATAATATATTTGTCCAATGAATACTCGTTTATCGTCTGCATTTGTTCTTGGTGTAGCTATTTTAATGGCCAGTGGTGTATATGGGGTGTAACCTCCAGAATGTCGAATTCGAGCATGCAAACGTGCATGCATTGTGTTGCACAGGTGCCAGATGTCCCTTTGTGGGATGGACTTACTTGCCTGTTCCAGCTGCTAGGTCAATACCGTGAATGCTGTTTGTGGATGACGCTGTAGTTGTCGTCCGATGATGCCCCATATGCGCTCAAGTGGACGCAGATCAAGTGATCGAGCAGGCCACGGCAAAATCTCGACACTCTGTAGAGCATGATGGGTTACTAAGTGGTATGTGGGAAAGCGTTATCTTGTTGGAAAACACTCCCTGGAATGCTGTTCATGAATGACGGCACAACAGGTCGAATCAGCAAACTGCCGAACAAATTTACAGTCAGGGTGCGTGAGATAACGACGAACGTGCTCCAGCTGTCGTACGAAATCGCACCGCAGACCATAGCCCCAGGTGTATGTCCATTGGGTCTAGATCGCAGACAGGTTGGTTGCTCGCCCTGAACTGGCCTCCTTCTAATCAATACATAGGCGTCCGGCTCGGAGCTGTCCTTGAACTCATTTGTAACAGTTCGTTGTGTCACAGTGGTGCCAACTGTTGTCCAGTCTCGTGCTGTAGATGCAGTTACGATCCACCAGAGCCATACGCCGAACACGCTGGTCTTCGCTCTCGGCTGTGCCCAGTCTTCTTGCGACCGCACATTCTCTCGACCACCGCTACCAGCATTCACTTACTGTGGCCGCATTCCTGCCAGGTCTTTCTACAACACCGCTGAAGAAACATACAGCTTCTCGTAGGTCTATTACACCACCACGTTCAAACTCTGAGGGGTTTTGATAATGGCACCTCTGTCGCCTCAAAGGCAATCTTGACTAACATCAGTTCACCACGTCCAATCCCAAAGGTAACTAACGCTCACGGCCATTGCAGTCAGTATTTAAACCAAATCTGATTCATATCCTCATAGTTACGCTACTAGCGCCAGCCTTACGAGACTGGTGCGATACCTGAAAAGCCGTAATCTCTCAGATTAGAAACACACCTGCCAACTTTCGTTTATGTCGCACAACTCCTTCTCGGTGTCACGTTTTTTTTTTACGCTACTATAGATAAACTGATTCACAAGGAAGGTTTGTGTATGTCAATACATATCACAAAATGTAGTGTTGGCAGAAGAGCCAACACCGTGTTACTAGAGGAGGCCGAAATACACGCGTTTAAGCTCACGCAGACTGGCGTGAGGTCTGGAACAATTAATGGAGTTGAGTCTAATAAATAAAGAACGTAGTGGCTTGAATACTTAACTTTAATCCATAATTGGAGAACATCGCTCTTGTTGATACATCAATAACAATCTCAATGTAAACTGGTAATGGCGCCTTGCTAGGTCGTAGCAAAGGACGTAGCTGAAGACTATGCTAACTATCGTCTCGGCAAATGAGAGCGTAATTTGTCAGTGTAGCATCGCTAGCAAAGTCGGTTGTACAACTGGGGCGAGTGCTAGGACGTCTCTCTAGACCTGCCGTGTAGCGGCGCTCGGTCTGCAATCACTGACAGTGGCGACACGCGGGTCCGACGTATACTAACGGACCGCGGCCGATTTAAAGGCTACCACCTAGCAAGGCGCCATTACCAGTTTATATTGAGATTATTATTGATGTATCAACAAGAGCGATGTTCTCCAATTATGGATTAAAGTTAAGTATTCAAAGCCACTACGTTCTTTATTTATTAGACTCAACTCCGTTAATTGTTCCAGATCTCGCGCCAGTCTGCGTGAGCTTAAACGCGTGTATTTCGGCCTCCTCTAGCAACACGGTGTTGGCTCTTCTGCCAACACTACATTGGCGACGAGGATGGGATTAGCAAGTGTGGTGTCTGGCGGTGACACCACACTATTCATTACAGAAATACAGCTGTTAGAATGTAGCCCAAACAAATACTTACAGAGGGAGTTAGGTATAGGCGGCTGATTAAGTTCAAAGATAATTTCCATAAATTTCATCTCAAACTTCAGCGCACTTTAAAGTTCAGTTGACACGTGGAGATCTTTTGATGTCGTGTTAGCGTTCTTTTGTGGAGCTAGCGCTATCGTTAATACAAACTATCACTTCATCTCTTTTGTTTACATTTTCCTTGTATACTCGCTTTTCAACCATCTCCTTATGCAAAATCTAAGGTCTTGGGATCTTGATGGCAAGATGCATCTTCTACGGAATGTTAGGTTTAGATGACGTGTCATCTAACGACTAGAATGTGCGGGGACCCTATCATGCTGGAAGGACATCCTCATTCCTGAAGCCAAAGAAACCTCTTTCAGTAATGCTGGGAGCTCGTTTTCAAGACTGTCTGGGTAACTGAGCCCCGTAAGAAGGCGCTGTAACACAACAGGCTTATCGACTGACTGTCTATCATAACCAAAGAAAGGTTTTTCAGATGCAGCACCTTCACAAAAATATAGCTACTTTCACACAGACTGGTCAATACACGCATTTAAAGACAAGAAATGAAGCAAAATAAGCACAGTTTCTTGCACCCTGTTGCACCTTTTCGTGTGACTACTACATTTAACTTCTATTCCACGCGTAAGTCTCTTTCTCCCATTTCAATCGGCGTGTTTAACAGATTAGGCTGCAGTGCTGGTGATTCATGTTTACCCGATGTGCATTTCAAATGTTGTAATTCTTGATCGTCATAATGGTCATCAACTGCAGTGATATTGTCATATACCACGTTGTAATAACGTACTCGTGATGAACTCTGCTATGGCATAATACAAATTACTGACTGAATTAGATCAGTTACCAAATTTTAACAGCATAACGCCTTAGTTTTATGACCTTTATGATTGGCTATGAATACTGTATAGTTATGTAAAAAAAAAGATTTTAACGATTTGTTGAGCCGTCGAGATAATTACACAAATCAAGAATGTTTTTATGATCTGAAGATGACTCGCGCGTAGCTGAAATTAGTAATCAAATAAAAAAAAATATTTACGATCTTGACTTCGAGGATTTTCAACCTGTAATATAAAAATTGCGAGATGTCGCATTGTCTCCAACGTTAACAATTTCAACAAGCATGATTCCCATTAAGTTCTCCAGTATTTCTGTTAGACTTGGCTATGCTACCTGTTACGATCCTGACAGCGCGTCCACAAATTTTTCCGATGACTGTTCTCACGCGTACATAATAATACATAACGCTGGAACAATAGTCTAGAACTGGCCACATTAGCCTCTCGTGTGGGATTTTCTTTACAGATGAACTGCCTCTTACCCAGAACTCTTCGTCTTCCGTTCACCTTTTCTTATACCGGTTTTTGTTCTACATAATAACCCCATTTCGCATTGCTTGCCAGTACTGCATCTCAACACCTACACAGGTTCAGCGACACGGTTGTTGTCGTCTTATGTCAGAAAGCCTGATGCAGTTCTCCACGCTGTTCTATCCTGTGCAAGCCTATTCATCTCTGCATAGCGACTGCAAGCCGATGCACTTGAAACTGCTAACCATATTCAAGCCTCGATCTCCCTCTACAATATTTACAGCCCTCACTTCCATTACCAGATTCATGATACATCGATGCTACAGGACGTGTCCTACCAAACGATCCCCTCTTTTAGTCAT
Organism: Schistocerca piceifrons; assembly: GCF_021461385.2. Lineage (NCBI taxonomy): Eukaryota > Metazoa > Arthropoda > Insecta > Orthoptera > Acrididae > Schistocerca > Schistocerca piceifrons. The sequence goes on along the minus strand of NC_060142.1, from coordinate 53,994,571 downwards.
GTTGTAACATGAAGCAATTGTCCTCGATTTCGATCTTCATTAGTTACTCGATCTATCTACATAAACTTCAGTGTTGTTCAATAGCACGACATCCCGGTTTTGTCTGCGCTGTTTATCGTTCACGTTTCGCTTCCTGACATTTAAATTTACAATCTACATGAACAAATTTGACTCTTTCCTTACTACTGGTAGGTTATATTTTATATTCCGTCGACTTCGGCCACCACCATTCAGTTTGCTGCCCAGACAACAAAACCGAACTAATTTTTAGCGCCTCACTTCCTAGTCTACGTCGACGAAAAAAGATAGCACCGAGGGGGAGTTGTCCGACATAAGTCGGTAGGCATGTTTCTACATCCGAGAGATGATGTCTATTCAAATGAAGCACCAGTCGCTTAAAAGTGGCGCAACTAGCGCCACTCTCAGGATGCAAATTAGGTTTATTTTATATACACGCTTTAACGATCGTGGGCGTTAGTTACGCCTGATCTCGGACGTCGTGAGTTGATGTTGGTCAAAAATGCGTTGAAGGGGACAGAGACGCCATTATCAGCATCTCAATGAATCTGAATGATGTAGTGTAAAATTGCTGCGAGAAACTGGGTGTTCCTTCAGCGATGGTGGAGAAAAATTTGTCAGGAATGTAGCCACTGAGCATGATAGCTGGCAGCGGCAGTCACGACAATGTACGGTCGTAAGAAGACCGGTTTCTGGACGGGCACGTGGCACTGCGGAGAGGAAAGACCATCATGTTCGACGTATGCCACTGGCGCATCTTACTGCATCTGCAGCAGCAATTTGAGCAGCAGTTGGCACCACGGCGACACAACGAACTGTCACAAATCGGTTACTTCAAGGACGCCTGCGGGCCAGACGCCCTGTCGTGTGCCCTCACAGACATCAAAGCACCGCCACTTAACGACTTCAGTGGTGCCAAGAGAGAGCTGATAGGAAGGCAGGCTGGAGGTCTGTCGTGTTTCCTGATGAAAGCACGTTCTGCCTTGGAGCCAGTTGGTTATAAGGAGGCCAAATGAGAGTCTGAAACAAATTTGTCGGCGTGCTACACACGCTGGATCTGGACTTGAAATTACGGTGTGGGGTACGATTTCGTATGACAATAGAAGCGCTCCCGCGGCTATCTCACTCACCCTGTCTGCAAAGTTGTGCATCAATCTGGCGATTCGACGTGTGGTGCTGCCATTGGTTCAAATGGCTCTAAGCACTATGAGACTCAACATCTGAGGTCATCAGCCCCTAGACTTAGAACTACTTAAACGTAACTAACCTAAGGACATCACACACATCCATACCCCAGGCAGGATTCGAACCTGCGACCGAAGCAACGGCGTGGTTCCGGACTGAAGCGCTTAGAACCGCTCGACCACAGCGGCTGGCGGTGTTGTCATTCATGAACAGCATTCCAGGGGGTGTTTTCCAACAGGATAAAGATCGTCCACATAGCGCTGTTGTACCCCAACATACTCTACAGAGTTTCGACATGTTGCGTCGGCGCCGGCCGCTGTGGCCGAGCTGTTCTAGGCGCTTCAGTTCGGAACCGCGCTACTGCTACGGTCGCAGGTTCGAATCCTGCCTCGAGCATGGATGTGTGTGATGTCCTTACAATGTTACTTAAAATCCGTCTTGACTGCAAATTTTTTTTTTATTATTCATATGACCGGTTTCGGTTCATTCAGAACCATCTTCAGATCTGTAAAAATAATTATACTAATTTACTATTTCACGAAAGCAAATCTTTTTCATCTTATCTAATCAACGTCAAATGTACCAGAACGTACCTGATATTTCAGTTACAGGAGTAACTCGTCCAAATCCAGCAACTTTCACATGCTACGTCACATAAAATTGGTTGGCAGAGTGCTTTCGTGAAATAGTAAATTAGTATAATTATTTTTACAGATCTGAAGATGGTTCTGAATGATCCGAAACCGGTCATATGAATAATAAAAAAAAATTTGCAATCAAGACGGATTTTAAGTAACATTATAAAATCACTGATTGCTGTTATCCCATAAGACATTATGTCTGTTTTTGCAAAATGATGTCCTTACGTTAGGTTTCAGTAGTTCTGAGTCTAGGGGACTGATGACCTCAGATGTTAAGTCCTATAGCGTTTAATGCCATTTTGGTGCCTTGGCCTATTCCATCACCAGATCTGTCTCCAATCGAGCACATATTGGACATCATCGGACAACAAATCCAGCGTCATCCACAAACAACATTAACGGTCCCTGTATTGACTAACCAAGTGCGACAGCCGTGGAACTCCATACAAAAAACTGACGTCCGGCTTGTGTACAAGACAATGTGTGCACGCTTGTATGCTTGCAGTCAACATGATAGCGGTTACATTGGTTATTAATGTCTCATATCTGGAATGGCTTTTCTCGCGCTTATATTAGCCTGTGATCTTGCAATGTTAATCACTAGATATGTTACCTAGACAAATATATTCTCAAACTTTCGTTAATCTGCTCTAATTACTAGGGTTGGAACTTAAATAGTGGCAACTATTTATTCACAACCGATACTAAAGAGTTAGATGTTTGCCCGTGTTATTGTCCTTCAATGTAGTCATCAGCATTGCGTAGAACCCGTTGCAAGCAATATGGGGGGCGTAGTATACCGTTAGCAGAGCCTGTTCTGTTGATGGTGCGAATGGAGCGGTCTACTGCCTGCCGAATCTCTGGAACAGTTATGAAGCGAATGCCACGAAGTGGTTCCTTCTTCTTCGGAATCAAATCAAAGACACAAGTCCGGGGAGGATGGTACAGTACTTCCCAGTTCCATCGAGCGAACAGAACAGCCACTGATTGCGCTGTTTTCCCCCACGCATTGTCGTGCAAATGGAAATTTGTCGTAACGACTATGGGACCAAACTACTGAGGTCATCGGTCCCTAGGCTTACGTACTACTTAACCTAACTTAAACTAACTTACGCTATGGACAACACACACACCCATGCCCCAGAAAGGACTCGAACCTCGGACGGGGAGAGACGCCCTAGACCGCACGGCTACCCCGCATGGCATTATCGTGCAAAAAAAAAAAAAAAAAAAAAAGGGTGGGTTGCGCAGAAAGCGTCGCCGCTTCTTTCGTAAAGCTGGTCGCAGGTGATGCTCCAAAAACGAACAGTAATACTGTGCGTTAGCCGTCTGCCGTGGAGGAACGTAATGCGTTAGGATAACACCATCACAGACGTACACGAGAATCACCATAACTTTAGACCGCTCCCTTTGCAGCTTCAACAGAAGAGGCTCTGCTAACGGTATACTACGCCTTCCACATCGCTGGCAACGGATTCTACAGAACGCTGGTGACTATTTTGAAGGACAGTAACAGGCGCAAAGATGTAAGTCTTTTGTATCGGTTGTGAATAAATAGTTTCCACTATTTAAGTTCCAACCTTCGTATATTTTTGGTGTTGCGATTTTTTTCCGTCAGTGTAATTGTATCAGCTTCGTCTGATTTAATTTGACAACAATGCATTACTCGTGTCGTATTCTTGTTGATACTCATCTTGTACCCTGTTTTCAACACACTTTTCATTCCGTTCAATTGCTCCTTCAAGTGGATTACCTTCTCTGACAGACTCTGACAGAATTACCCGTCCCAGGCCAACATTACAGTTTTATCTCTTCTCGCTGAAATTCGTTTCCGGTTTGAAATTTCTTTTTGCCTCCCTTTAACGATTGCTAAATGTTCAGATTCTCAACCGCCGCCGACCCTGTACTCTTATAAATGCAGTCTGTGGCCTATATTCTGTACAAATTGCAGATAACACTTCGCTCCCTGTGTTTTATCCCTGCTACTTTCAGAATCTGAAGTAGTGTAGTCCAGTCGAAATTCTCGAAAACTTTCCCTAAATCTATAAATGCTGCAAATGTATGTTTGCCATGCTTCAGTCTATCTTCTAAGATACACTACACAACGAAGATGCTACACCACGAAGATGATGTGCTACAGACGTGAAATTTAACTGACAGGAAGAAGATGCTGTGATATGCAAACGATTAGCTTACCAGAGCATTCACACAAGGTTGGCGCCGGTGGCGACACCTACAACGTGCTGCCATAAGGAAAGTTTCCAGCCGATTTCTGATACACAAACAGCAGTTGACCGGCGTTGCCTGGTGAAACGTTGTTGTGATGCCTCGTGTAAGGAGGAGGAATGCGTACCATCACGTTTTCGACTTTGATAAAGGTCGCATTGTAGCCTATCGCGATTGCGGTTTATCGTATCGCGACATGGCTGCTCGCGTAGGTCGAGATTCAATGGCAATTAGCGCAAAATATGGAATCGGTGGGTTCAGGAGGGTAATACGGAACGCCGGGCTGGATCCCAACGTCGTCGTATCACTACCAGTCGAGATGACAGGCATCTTATCCGGATGGCTGTAACGGATCGTGCAGCCACGTCTCGATCCCTGAGTCAACAGATAGGGACGTTTGCAAGACAACAGCCATCTGCACGAACAGTTCGACGACGTTTGCAGCAGCATGGACTATCAGCTCGGAGACCATGGCTGCGGTTACCCTTGACGGTGCATCACAGACAGGAGCGCCTGCGATGTTGTACTCAACGACGAACCTGGGTGCACGAATGGCAAAACGTCATGTTTTAGGATGAATGCAGGTTCTGTTTACAGCATCATGATGGTCGCATCCGTGTTTGGCGACATCGCGGTGAACGCACATTGGAAGCGTGGTTCAAATGGCCCTGAGCACTATGGGACTTAACATCTGAGGTCATCAGTCCCCTAGAACGTAGACCTAATTAAACCTAACTAACCTAAGGACATCCATACCCCAGGCAGGATTCGAAGCTGCGACCGTAGCGGTCACGCGGTTCCAGGCTGAAGCGCCTAGAACCGCACGGCCACACCGGCCGGCAGAAGCGTGTATTCGTCTTTGCTATACTGGCGTATTACCCGGTGTGATGGTATGGGGTGCCATTGGTTACACGTCTCGGTCACCTCTTGTTCGCATTGACGGCACTTTTAACAGTGGACGTTACATTTCAGATGTGTTACGACCCGTGGCTCTACCCTTCATTCGATCCGTGGGAAACGCTACATGTCAGCAGGATAATGCACGACCGGATGATGCAGGTCGTGTATGGGCCTTTCTGGATACAGAAAATGTTCGACTGCTGCCCAGGCCAGCACATTCTCCAGATCTCACACCAACTGAAAACGTCTGGTTAATGGTGGCTCGTCACAATACGCCAGTCACTACTCTTGATGAACTGTGGTATCGTGTTGAAGCTCCATGGGCAACTGTACCTGTACAAGCCATCCAAGCTCTGTTTGACTCAATGCCCAGGCGTATCAAGGCCGTTATTACGGCCAGAGGCGGTTGTTCTGGGTACTGATTTCTCAGGATCTATGCACCCAAATTGCGTGAAAATGCAATCACATGTCAGTATAATATATTTGTCCAATGAATACCCGTTTATCATCTGCATTTCGTCTTGGTGTGGCAATTATAATGGCCGTTAGTGTAAATCGCAGTGTCAGTATTGCTTCGCGTGTTCCAGAACCCTGACTCATCTGCCGAGGCCCGCTTCTAGCAGTTTTTCAGTTCTGTATATACACTCCTGGAAATGGAAAAAAGAACACATTGACACCGGTGTGTCAGACCCACCATACTTGCTCCGGACACTGCGCGAGGGCTGTACAAGCAATGATCACACGCACGGCACAGCGGACACACCAGGAACCGCGGTGTTGGCCGTCGAATGGCGCTAGCTGCGCAGCATTTGTGCACCGCCGCCGTCAGTGTCAGCCAGTTTGCCGTGGCATACGGAGCTCGATCGCAGTCTTTAACACTGGTAGCATGCCGCGACAGCGTGGACGTGAACCGTATGTGCAGTTGACGGACTTTGAGCGAGGGCGTATAGTGGGCATGCGGGAGGCCGGGTGGACGTACCGCCGAATTGCTCAACACGTGGGACGTGAGGTCTCCACAGTACATCGATGTTGTCGCCAGAGGTCGGCAGAAGGTGCACGTGCCCGTCGACCTGGGACCGGACCGCAGCGACGCACGGATGCACACCAAGACCGTAGGATCCTACGCAGTGCCGTAGGGGGCCGCACCGCCACTTCCCAGCAAATTAGGGACACTGTTGCTCCTGGGGTATCGGCGAGGACCATTCGCAACCGTCTCCATGAAGCTGGGCTGCGGTCCCGCACACCGTTAGGCCGTCTTCCGCTCACGTCCCAACATCGTGCAGCCCGCCTCCAGTGGTGTCGCGACAGGCGTGAATGGAGGGACGAATGGAGACGTGTCGTCTTCAGCGATGAGAGTCGCTTCTGCCTTGGTGCCAATGATGGTCGTATGCGTGTTTGGCGCCGTGCAGGTGAGCGCCACAATCAGGACTGCATACGACCGAGGCACACAGGGCCAACACCCGGCATCTTGGTGTGGGGAGCGATCTTCTACACTGGCCGTACACCACTGGTGATCGTCGAGGGGACACTGAATAGTGCACGGTACATCCAAACCGTCATCGAACCCATCGTTCTACCATTCCTAGACCGGCAAGGGAACTTGCTGTTCCAACAGGACAATGCACGTCCGCATGTATCTCGTGCCACCTAACGTGCTCTAGAAGGTGTAAGTCAACTAACCTGGCCAGCAAGATCTCCGGATCTGTCCCCCATTGAGCATGTTTGGGACTGGATGAAGCGTCGTCTCACGCGGTCTGCACGTCCAGCACGAACGCTGGCCCAACTGAGGCGCCAGGTGGAAATGGCATGGCAAGCCGTTCCACAGGACTACATCCAGCATCTCTACGATCGCCTCCATGGGACAATAGCAGCCTGCATTGCTGCGAAAGGTGGATATACACTGTACTAGTGCCGACATTGTGCATGCTCTGTTGCCTGTGTCTATGTGCCTGTGGTTCTGTCAGTGTGATCATGTGATGTATCTGACCCCAGGAATGTGTCAATAAAGTTTCCCCTTCCTGGGACAATGAATTCACGGTGTTCTTATTTCAATTTCCAGGAGTGTAGTTTGTGTCTGTATTTTGTGTAACCACAGTTCGGCAGTATTCACACGTTTCAGCTTGTGCTGCGTCTTTGGAACAGGAATTATTATTGTGTTGTTGAAGTCCAAGGGTACTCGAACGAGGAGGACCGTCGCGTCTGAACACCTGTGAACAATCTGGCTGTGAATAGACGCAGTCGTAGGTCTGGCTCGGACAGAGAGTTTCGCCGCGCGGTGCCGCAGTTCACAGCCGAGATTAACGGCCGAGGCAGGAGCGGCTCGGTTCGTTGCGGCGCCGCGCCACTGCAGGGCATCTGGGGTTAGGCGCGAGCCGGGGGCAGGGAGGACACCTTGGGGCAGGCGGCGGGCAGTGGGCGCGATCGATGCGCCTCCAGCCTGCCGCAACATGGCTGCCCGTGGCCAGGTCCGAGTTCCAGGCGCCTCTCCCTGTCCGGGCCGCCGCGCTCGCCGCTCCAGCCAGAGCCGTCTTCGTATCTGCGGCACTTTTAAGTCCAACTTAATAGGAATCGGGCTCCAAGACGCTGTGGAAATCGAGTTCGTGAAATATGGCCCAACTGTGCTGTTAAAAATGCTGTCATGCTTCTTCAATAAATTTGTAAAGCATTTTACCATTTCAGAATAAATCCCGTTTACAACGAAGTAAACATATATATCGTAATAAATATACAGGGTGAAAACTACGAGGTGCATTCAAGTTCTAAGACCTCCGATTTTTTTTCTCCGGACAGGAATGAGATAGAAACATGCGCATTGTTTTAAAATGAGGCTGCGTTCATTGTCAATACGTCCCAGAGATGGCAGCACCGTACGGCAGATGGAATTTTACCGCCAGCGGCGAGAATGAGAACTGTTTTAAATACTTAAATGGCGACTTTTTCCTTACTTGAACAGCGTGCAATCATTCGTTTTCTGAATTTGCGTGTGTGAAACCAATTGAAATTCATCGACAGTTGAAGGAGACATGAGGTGATGGAGTTATGGATGTGTCGAAAGTGCGTTCATGGGTGCGACAGCTTAATGAAGGCAGAACATTGTGTGATAACAAACCGAAACAACCTCGGGCTCGCACAAGCCGGTCTGACGACACGATCGAGAAAGTGGAGAGAATTGTTTTGGGGGATCGCCGAATTACTGTTGAACAGATCGCCTCCACAGTTGGCATTTCTGTGGGTCCTGTGCACACAATCCTGCATGACGACCTGAAAATGCGAAAAGTGTCATCCAGGTGGGTGCCACGAATGCTGACGGACGACCACACGGCTGCCCGTGTGGCATGTTGCCGAGCAATGTTGACGCACAACGACAGCATGAATGGGACTTTCTTTCCGTTGGTTGTGACAATGGATGAGACGTGGATGCCATTTTTCAATCCAGAAACAAAACGCCAGTCAGCTCAATTGAAGCACACAGATTCACCGCCACCAAAAAAATTTCGGGTAACCGCCAGTGCTGAAAATATGATGGTGTCCATGTTCTGGGACAGCGAGGGCGTAATCCTTACCCATTGGGTTCCAAAGGGCACTACGGTAACAGGTGCATCCTACGAAAATGTTTTGAAGAACAAATTCCTTCCTGCACTGCAACAAAAACGTCCAGGAAGGGCTGCGCGTGTGCTGTTTCACCAAGTAAACGCACCCGCACATCGAGCTAACGTTACGCAACAGTTTCTTCGTGATAACAACTTTGAAGTGATTCCTCATGCTCCCTACTCACCTGACCTGGCTCCTAGTGACGTTTGGCTTTTTCCAACAATGAAAGACACTCTCCGTGGCTGCACATTCACCAGCCGTGCTGCTATTGCCTCAGCGATGTTTCAGTGGTCAAAACAGACTCCTAAAGAAGCCTTCGCCACTGCCCTCCCAGAGTTTGTCGGTTTAAATACTTTTCACCCTGTAGAGGCATCGATCAAGCAGCCCGACAGAAAGCTTCTACTCTTGGATTTTAAAAAACAGAATCGAACTACAAATCGGAGACATCGAAAAACAGAGTGGATTTAGAACCTGCAGATCATGTACTGATAATACATTCTCCGTTTATACGGATGTCCATCTTATTGCATGGAGAGGGACTTCCGCTGATGGTATATATGAGAAAAAGTACCACCATGGCTGTATCTTGAGAATGTCTTTATTCTATCACACGACTAGCTTCGGCCGCAATTTAGCGCCATCCTCAGACCAAACCACTACCAAAAGAGTATTTGAAATCCTTGCATCGGAGGCAATACTCCTGATGAAAGATAGCTCATGTGTGCTAGTAACGAGGATCTCACAGTAAATGCGCCAAGGAAATCAAATACTCTTTTGCCAGTTTTGGGGCGTGAGGATGGCGGTAATGTGCCGCCAAAACTACTTGTGTGATAGAATCAATCTCAGGATACAGATGTGGTGGTACTTTTCCTCATATATTCCCATTACTTCAGTTGTCAGGAAAAAGAAAAAATTTCGAAATTCGTGGTGCGTTCTATGGGACCAAACTACTAAAGTCATCGCTCCCTAGGCTTACACTCTGCTTAATCTAACTTAAACTAACTTACGCTAACGACAACACACACACCCATGCCCAGGGGAGGACTCGAACCTCCGACAGGGGAGCCGCGCGAACCATGGCAAGACGCCTCAGATCGCACGACTACCCCGCGGGACAGCGGGAAAAAGATCTGAAAGAAAGTTGGAAACATTTTTAGTATTCATAGATCTCTAAAAATCATGTGATACCCTCCCACTAACAAAGCTGTTCGAAGCACTGGAACTATATGGCACTGATATTATATAAAAAGTATATATAACATGTATGGAAGTGTATATGTATAAAAGTATATACACACATCAAAAAAAGGTTTGCGTCACCTCAGCTCCGAGAGTTCCGGAACCTGTACAGAATATTGAAATAGAGATCAACATAAACATCATTTCCGCCCTATTTATTGCTCATGAAGACCACACATCGCATGTTGTACCACCATACAGCGAGACCTTCAGAGGTGGTGGTCCAGATTACTGTACACACCAGTACCTGTAATACCCAGGAGCAGGTCCTCTTGCATTGATGCATACCTGTATTCGTCGTGACGTACTATCCACAAATTCATCAAGGCACTGTTGGTTCAGATTGACCCACTCCTCAACGGCGTAGATCCCTCAGAGTGGTTCATGGGTCACGTCGTGCATAAACAGCCCTTTTCAATCTATCCAAGGCATTGTCGATAGGGTTCATGTATGGAGAACATGGTGGCCACTAGTCGAGCGATGTCGTTATCCTGAAGGAAGTCATTGAGAAGATGTGCACGATGGGGCCGCGAATTGTCGTTCGTGAAGACGAATGTCTCGCCAATATCCTTCCGATATGGTTGCACTATCGGTCGGAGGATGGCGTTAATGTCTCATACAGCCGTTACGGCGCCTTCCATGACCACCAGCGGCGTACGTCGGCCCACATAATGCCACCCCAAAACAGCAGGGAACCTTCATCTTACAGCACTCGCTGAACAGTGTGTCTAAGGCGTTCAGCCTGACCAGGTTGCCTCCAAACACGTCTCCGACGGTTGTGTGGTTGAAGGCATATGCGACACTCATCGGTGAAGACAACGTGATACCAATCCTGAGCGGTCGATTCGGCATGTTGTTGGGTCCGTCTATACCGCGCTCCATGGTGTGGTTGCAAAGACGGACCTTGCCATGGACGTCGGGAGTGTAGTTGCCCATCGTGCAGCCTATTGCGCACAGTTTGAGTCGTAAAAAGACGTCCTGTGGCTGCACGAAAAGCATTATTCAGTGTGGTGGCGTTGGTGTCAGGGTTTCTCCGAGCCCTAATCCGTAGGTAGCGATCATCCACTGCAATAGCATCCCGTGGGCGGCCTGAGCGAGGCTGGCATCTACAGTTCCTGTCTCTCTGTATGTTCTCCATGTCCGATCAACATCGCTTTGGTTCACTCCGAGAAGCCTGAACACCTCCATTGTTGAGAGCCCTTCCTGGCACGAAGTAACAATCCAGATGCGATAGAACCGCGATACTGACCGTCTAGGCATGATTGAACTACAGACAACTCCTGGTGGAGTGACTGGAACAGATCGGCTGTCGGACCCCCTCCGTCTAATAGGTGCTGCTCATGCATGATTGTTTATATCTTTGGTTGTGTTTAGTGACATTTCTGAACAGTCAAAGGGACTGTGTCTGTGATACAATATCCATAGTCAACGTCTACCTTCAGGGGTTCTGGGAACTGGGGTGATGCAAAACTTTTTTTGATGTGTGTATAACATCTGCGTGGAAGAATAAGTGCAGGATCTATCATATCTTACTCGTTTAAAGTAAATAAACGAATCAAACAAGGCAGTTGTGTTTCTGCAACATTATTCAAAATATAGCCTTACAGAGCTGGACAAATAAACGCAGTAGAATGAGAATCCAGCATTATGATAACAATGTGTATGTGGAGATGATCAGTTGGTTGTTACGATGGATGAAGAAGATATCTCTTATTTTATGAGAAAAATCATAGAACAATCAATATATGGAAACAATTGTTGTCGTGTTGCAAAAGCACGGTGGAAGGCGCTGCACACGCTCCACAAACGGCCGCCAACCGAATGTGAACATCCGCAGTGTTTATACGCTGTGCTTCCAGGGAAGCCACGGCGTTCAGCATTGTTCTTGATGATCAAACTCCATGTTGTTCGTCCACGAAATGAGAACAATTGTGAAAATGGACTGTACTGTGCAGGAATTACACTTCTAGTGATTGTCGTGCCACCTTCGGTTAAGCCGAAAGTACTACAAATTCGCAGTTGTAATGATAACTCAAATGGCGCTCCATGAATTGTGGAAAAAATAAAATGTAAATCAGTATGGAGTACTCCCCGTATCTAATGACATTTGGAAGGTTGTTCGTAAGCAACCCAAATCATACAGGTGTTGGAAATGAATGTTGATTGTAGCTTTGAGACATGAAGTTGTGAAGGAAATCATTTCTCAAAATATATCGTATTCGATGAAATATTTTCAAAAAACGAGAAACGAGAGTCTTGTTAACAACAGTAGCGACGAATTACTTACACATGGAGTTGTGTGTAGATGTGTCTTTTCCTTAGAAGTTCTCTTCTGAATGTTTATTCGTCTGTGCCACTTGCAATAAAAACCGTATTTTTCCATAGAATGAAATTCTATGACTGCAGACCTCACGAGAGCTTGAAAATAAAGCAAGCAATAGCCTTGAAGGTAAGTTGTGTTTAAAGCAGCGCTGTGGAGCGGCGTTTATATCTGTTTCTCCCTTCTTAGTTCCTCAACAGAGTAATCTAATCTCATAACGTATGATTGCTTACGTGTTTGATCCATGATTTTATACGGCACCTTCGGCCGCCCCTAGTGATATCACATCCTGAAAACTCACAGCAGCAGGCGTGTCGGTCCAGTCCCATGAGCATAGAAGACACTCAAATGGCAACAGACCGAGTGTAGTTTAGGTGTGAAGTGGCTGTAATACAACCTAACGTCGTTTATTCTTTTTGAAACATACCACCAGTTTCGACACCATATGGTGTCATCTTCAGACCCCTGCATATGGAAACATACATATCATCACAGAAGAGTATGAGAGCAACATAAATTATGACTAAAAAGAGTTGAATCACATCATAAAATTACATTATAAAAATATGGTATTGTTATCTACACAAAACAGAATTAGTATCTTACTTACATTGAAATTTTTTATATGCCAATGAGTCATGGACTTGAGAGGTACCCACATGTACAATGAGTTACATCAGCAAAGCGATCCCAGTCACATATATCCCTAACAGCGACCGCGAACATGTACCCATAGGGGTAAAAATAGCATACATGATATATGTCGACGAACTACTGCCGGGAAACATCTCATGTGGCAGATCCACTATTTACGTGAACAATAGGCTATAATGAGTAACCTAGAGAAAGTCAATCAGTAAAATCAGTAGCCACAAATGTGCAACAACACATTTTGGACCACAAACACAAACGCCCATATGGAAACCCAGCAGAATAAAACCAAGAACATTAACAGACAAGAACAACGCAAATAACTCTGAAGATTCCATAATAATGGGAACCCAGGTAATAACTTACGCAAACGTGACAAACGTCGAGCGCATCCATATAAATCCCGACGAAACACGTAATTCATCTCTTGTACCTCTGCACACCTAAACTACACTTTGGTAGCGGCACACCAGTGTAACCAAACTGTGCGCCCAAGAGGTCCTTCGTGCAGAGAAATCAACACTGAATCCACTCCCACTTAATAATGAACCAGACACAACGATACATTCAAAACAAAAATGAAAGTGGTAGTTGAAGTCATTCATAAAAACCTGAAGTGTTCGTTAAGCAGCCAGACCAACCGGTCCACACAACCATTCCAGGGCCACGCGCTGGAAAATTTGCAAGTACCACCACCAGTAACCATACAACTGACCTCAGTAGCCAGTTGGTAGTAACCATAAACAGAGTACATATGTTGCCCACCAAAAAGAACCTATTTAGATAGGCAGCACAGAAACCCTTAAAAAAACTTTAAAAACTATAAAACGAAATAGAAATTTGCACCGAGAATGGCAAGTCATTGGAAACACACACACGTACTAAAATCGTAGAACGACCAAACATTTGTATACCTGCACCGTAACGAAGAGCACACATACAGTCACACAGAGCAACAGCACAATCGAACATGCGGAAAATATAGTGACACCACCTAGTACGACGAACTACTCACAACACGATACTTCGTGACACACCAACAGTACCACCATCAGCCTAGAAGCGTTCGGAAATAAGAGGCCAGCAGGATGTTCCACGAACAGCTCCATGCAACAAAACAGGAAGCCACATGTGCCACACACACACATCTTCTAAGACTCAGGAAACACCAAGCTGCCTCAAGCAAAAACATATTACTCACCACTATTGGGACAACTGTAAAACACAGTAGAAGTGACAGCCATGAACGTACGGATAAACTGTGCAAAGTTAGTAAAGAGTTCTTTCGGTAGGGTGTTCCATTCCTCCAGCAGCGCGGTTGGAAAATAGTGAATGATCGCTGTTTGGTATGGACGTGCTGCAATGTCTCCCCAATGCGCCGAACACGTGCCCGAAAGGATTTAAGTCGGGGGAACGGGCGGGACAATCCATTCGCCGAATCTCCTCTCGCTACAACCTGCGCTGTTCGATACGGTCGCGCATTGTCATCTATAAAAATGAAGTCACCCAGAATGCATCCCTGAGAAGACACGCTTGACGAAGGAGAACAGTGAAACGGCCTGCTAAACCCCCAGGACAGGACAGGAGCCAAAATAAGCGGCTGTCAGTTACACATACAAACTTTTATTTGACCAAACATTACAATAGCCAAGAAAATTAAAAAAAAAACACAACTTTAGATTTGGATCTTAATTAGCGGCTGAATGCGCCGTACAACCTCATGCCTTAAGGACGAGACCACCTTAATTTAAAAATGGCTGAAAGCCAATAACTTAAAGCTCCACCAAAATCAAATTTAAAAGGAAAAGCCTTATCTTAAGACAGTTCCTTAATTACGCCGAAGGCCCAAAGAATCCGACACTTTAAGAGCAAACAACTTAAATTCAAAATCGGCAGAAGGCCCAACATTTAAGACTCAATAACATTAATTTTAAAAGTGCCAAAGGCTTTACGTAAAACAGTTCTTAAATTAGGCTGAAGGCCCAAATCATCTGACGCCTTAAGGGCAAACAACCTTAATCTAAAAATGGGCTAGAAGCCATACAAGTACAAACAATAATAACAAGCAAGCAAAGACAGTACACCCAACGGCGCTCAGAAGTTTCGAGGGTCGGCCTGGAATTCGAACACTAACGCTCGCTTAGACGAGACAGGCAGTTGGCCCAACCATTGTTGATCCGACTACAACCCAACGGACAGAAAGTCAGTGGACCCACCGACAAGATAACCTCCGCTTCACCCGACCAGCACACAACAGGGAGTTCAATGGAAGAACGTACAACATATTGGTGCCCACAGCTAATTATACATTGAGCTGTGAAACTACACACTGTGCTGGACAGCGACAACACGATGAGGAAAATACACTGCCCGAAATTACGTCAACGGCCAGGGCAGGTAACCGGAACGTTAACGGCCACAAGGCAAAAGATTCCGCTGGTGCACTTCAATTCAAATAACCAAGTACAGTTAATCTCCACCGGAGGGGGACTAAAATTTGCGAACTTGAAAACACACATTGTTGCTCGTGGGAATATACAAACAGCCCGCAGTGGTTAGACACTGGACTCGCATTCGGGAGGACGACGGTTCAATCTCGCGTCCGGCCGTCGTGATTTAGGTTTTCCGTGATTTCCCTAAATCGCTCCAGGCAAATGCCGGGATGGTTCCTTTCAAAGGGCACGGCCGACTTCCTTCCCCGTCCTTCCCTAATCCGATGAGACCGATGACCTCGCCGTCTGGTCTCCTCCCCCGAAACAACCAACCAACCAACCAACAGCCGACAACGAACCCCAAACGGCTCAATGTGAACAGTCGTGACTTCCTGGTAGATTAAGTCAAAACTCAACTTTCATGTCCAGGATCGGTGAGCCACGAACCTCGTAGCAATGGGAACAGCACCACATGCTCCAATACCGCATAGAGGCCGCCAGGGAGCCCGGCCAAACGGCGCGCCGCAGGGATTACCTCGCTGCTCCACGCCAACCGACCAACTTCCCGCGCACAGCCCAGCCGGAAACTATAAGCGCCAGGCCAAAGATAGTCCAAGGCGCGAATATCGATACACAAATGGTTCAAATGGCTCTGAGCACTATGGGACTTAACATCTATGGTCATCAGTCCCCTAGAACTTAGAACTACTTAAACCTAACTAACCTAAGGATAGCACACAACACCCAGCCATCACGAGGCAGAGAAAATCCCTGACCCCGCCGGGAATCGAACCCGGGAACCCGGGCGTGGGAAGCGAGAACGCTACCGCACGACCACGAGATGCGGGCTATATCGATACACATAACTGCTGGAGACTAAACACAGAATAGCAACCAAGGTTTAATCCACAGCATAGCATGAGCCAGCCACGGCTCATACAGTGTGACAATAACGTTGAACGGTGAGCGTTGCTTGTTCAAAGATATGGAGGTCAGTATGCCCATGCAACATTATGTCTTCACTCATCCTTACACCTGGTTCACGTCCGACAATATTCCTGGGTGCATTACATGGTGATAGGTGGAACATGTGTACTTACAAATACATCAAAATATATTTAGAAGGCTTTCCTTTATACTTTGTATCCCATTTTTTTCTCATTAAGATTTTTTTGTAGTTAACACTTTTTGCTCACTGAAAAAACTTTCACTTAAACATGTTTATCTATTTATGTTCTTGTTTACTTATACTGTATGTCTATTTTGGTTCGGTATAGTACGTAAAACATAAATACCTTCATGCTTTCAGATATTTCTTCCGTCTCGCGGGAGAAGGCCAATGGCAAAATTTCCAGGCCCTATAGAAACCTTCGCAATGTGTCACGAAGATACGGGAAGATTTCAATTAGATTACATCATGGTCAGACAGAGATTCCGAAATCAGATACTGGATTGTAAGGCGTACCCAGGAGCAGATATAGACTCAGATCACAATATAGTAGTGATGAAGAGTAGGCTGAAGTTCAAGACAGTAGTCAGGAAGAATCAATACGCAAAGAAGTGGGATACGGAAGTACTAAGGAATGACGAGATACGTTTGAAGTTCTCTAACGCTATAGATACAACAATAAGGAATAGCGCAGTAGGCAGTACAGTTGAAGAGGAATGGACATCTCTAAAAAGGGCCATCACAGAAGTTGGGAAGGAAAACATAGGCACAAAGAAGGTAGCTGCGAAGAAACCATGGGTAACAGAAGAAACACTTCAGTTGATTGATGAAAGGAGGAAGTACAAACATGTTCCGGGAAAATCAGGAATACAGAAATACAAGTCGCTGAGGAATGAAATAAATAAGAAGTGCAGGGAAGCTAAGACGAAATGGCTGCAGGAAAAATGTGAAGACATCGAAAAAGATATGATTGTCGGAAGGACAGACTCAGCATACAGGAAAGTCAAAACAACCTTTGCTGACATTAAAAGCAACGGTGGTAACATTAAGAGTGCAACTGAAATTCCACTGTTAAATGCAGAGGAGAGAGCAGATAGGTGGAAAGAATACGTTGAAAGTCTCTATGAGGGTGAAGATTTGTCTGACGTGATAGAAAAAGAAACAGGAGTCGATTTAGAAGAGATAGGGGATCCAGTATTAGAATCGGAATTTAAAAGAGCTTTGGAGGACTTACGGTCAAATAAGGCAGAAGGGATAGATAACATTCCATCAGAATTTCTAAAATCATTGGGGGAAGTGGCAACAAAACGACTATTCACGTTGGTGTGTAGAATATATGAGTCTGGCGATATACCATCTGACTTTCGGAAAAGCATCATCCACACAATTCCGAAGACGGCAAGGGCTGACAAGTGCGAGAATTATCGCACAATCAGCTTAACAGCTCATGCATCGAAGCTGCTTACACGAATAATATACAGAAGAATGGAAAAGAAAATTGAGAATGCGCTAGGTGGCGATCAGTTTGGCTTTAGGAAAAGTAAAGGGACGAGAGAGACAATTCTGACGTTACGGCTAATAATGGAAGCAAGGCTAAAGAAAAATCAAGACACTTTCATAGGATTTGTCGACCTGGAAAAAGCGTTCGACAATATAAAATGTTGCAAGCTGTTCGAGATTCTGAAAAAAATAGGGGTAAGCTATAGGGAAAGACGGGTCATATACAATATGTACAACAACCAAGAGGGAATAATAAGAGTGGACGATCAAGAACGAAGTGCTCGTATTAAGAAGGGTGTAAGACAAGGCTGTAGCCTTTCGCCCCTACTCTTCAATCTGTACATCGAGGAATCAATGATGGAAATAAAAGAAAGGTTCAGGAGTGGAATTAAAATACAAGGTGAAAGGATATCAATGATGCGATTCGCTGATGACATTGCTATCCTGAGTGAAAGTGAAGAAGAATTAAATGATCTGCTGAACGGAATGAACAGTCTAATGAGTACACAGTACGGTTGAGAGTAAATCGGAGAAGGACGAAGGTAATGAGAAGTAGTAGAAATGAGAACAGCGAGAAACTTAACATCAGGATTGATGGTCACGAAGTCAATGAAGTTAAGGAATTCTGCTACCTAGGCAGTAAAACAACCAATGACGGACGGAGCAAGGACGACATCAAAAGCAGCCTCGCTATGGCAAAAAAGGCATTTCTGGCCAAGAGAAGTCTACTAATATCAAATACCGGCCTTAATTTGAGGAAGAAATTTCTGAGGATGTATGTCTGGAGTACAGCATTGTATGGTAGTGAAACATGGACTGTGGGAAAAGCGGAAGAGAAGAGAATCGAAGCATCTGAGATGTGGTGCTATAGACGAATGTTGAAAATTAGGTGGACTGATAAGGTAAGGAATGAGGAGGTTCTACACAGAATCGGAGAGGAAAGGAATATGTGGAAAACACTGATAAGGAGAAGGGACAGGATGATAGGACATCTGCTAAGACATGAGGGAATGACTTCCATGGTGCTAGAGAGAGCTGTAGAGGGCAAAAACTGTAGAGGAAGACAGAGGTTGGAATACGTCAAGCAAATAATTGAGGACGTAGGTTGCAAGTGCTACTCTGAGATGAAGAGGTTAGCACAGGAAAGGAATTCGTGGCGGGCCGCATCAAACCAGTCAGTAGACTGATGACAAAAAAAAAAAATAAATCCTTCACTGGGCCAAACGGATGGAGGTCAAGGGGCGAGAACCGGGCTGCAGGGTGGCTGAGGGAGAACAGTCCAGTGAAGTTTAGTTAGCTCCTCTCGGGTGCGCAGATTTGTGTGACACCTTGCGTTGTCATGAGGGAGAAGTACGTTTGCATTTTTGTGGCGGCGGACACGCTGAACTCGTTTCTTCAATTTCGTGAGGGTAGCGTAGTACCCTTCAGAGCTTACAGTAGGACCACCAGACAGGACATGAAACTGAGTACCCCTTTGAGAGCCCCAGAACACCGTCGCCATGACTTTACCTGCTGAAGTTGGGGCTCTGAACATTTCTTTCATGGCCTGTGACGATGTTTGATCGTCACGATCAGTCTCGTAACGCGCAAGCAATTCCGCACAGACGGTCCTTCGTTGCTGTTTATGGTCTTCCGTTAGGCGGCGAGGAACCCAACGGGCAAACATTTTTGAGTGTTGCGTAATACCTTAACAACTAGCTCCTAATATCACACCTTTTTATTTTTTTCTCGTTATTAATTTATATGAAAGTTTTCTTTTCCTCATTAGTAATAAGAAATTGCCGGAGGAGGCGGCAAAGATAGGCTTTTCAAATTATCTTTGTAACAGAAGAGCAATGGCGGGAGGATATTCAGCTTTTTTAACAACTTTTGTTTCAGTTTCGCTTGAGAGTACTTATGTTTAACATCTGACATAAGAGAAACGTATAATTTTTACTCGTGCGTTAACAATGTGTGTAGTAAACGCTATGTGTGTATAAAAATGCAAGAAAATATATGTATTAAAAGTTATTATAGACGCAAGTGAAACGTCCCCTTTGAAATATTATACAAGACTGTGCTTAAACTGACACAAAATATTTTTAGCGCAACGCAATCTGACTTTCAAAAATCCCTACAAAAGAATGGCCCTGACTAACATTAACCTATTCCTTTCACAAATCACTTACCTCACCAAAAATCTTCGTTACTCGAACTACTGCAATACAGCGAGCGCCACTACTGCCAGCTAAATAAAAGATTCAAACTACTGAAGGCACTAACTACTAATAGGCATAGTTAGCAAATGAAAGATTTTAATAGAGAACAAACAATGTATTTACCTTAATAGTGTTGAAAAATCATAATATACATAGCAGTTCATGACATCCAGTCTTACAAATTTCAACACTCCGCCATTTCTCTCCTCACATCCACCACTGCTGGCGGGTCACCTCCAACTGCGCAACGCTACGCGCTGTTCACATCCAACTGCCCAACACTACAATGGCAGACAACAATGCAAACTAGAGACAGACTGCACACAGCACAGCCAGTGATTTTCGTACAGAGCGCTACGTAACGTTGCCAATAAGAAAACATAAACAGCCTACTTACACAAGAATATTTTTATTTGTTGCTCCAGTATTCGTTCACAAGCATGACTTTTGCCTGCAATCATAAGAAGAGGCTGTAATTTCTTCCATCCTGCAAGACATCTTAAAATATATATGTGCTAATCATCAAGATTTAGTGGATGGACTGTACGATCGGCAACCACAGAAAATTAGTGGTAAATTAATAGTAAACGTAACTTCTATTAAATATATTTATGTGAAAGAAATAAACTGACTTTTTGTCAAGTACCAAGTTTACTGCAAAATCAGACGGTCTAAAAATCTACGTCGACAAATTGAGAAAAATTGTCCTAGATACATTATTCATTTTTACGCCTTCAGTATTTGTACGTTGCTTTGTATTTCTCTTACGCTGCTATGAAGACTGTTGATGGCACCAATTTAGTTTCAACACGAATCCACGCTTTAATTCCAGTACTGCAACTAGTAGTCATCTCTCAATATGTAAATTTCATGCCGACTCATAATCTTTGTGTTATCTGTTATTCCAAAATCGACCAACAGACTAACACACTATCCCAACTGGTCGACGAATGTGTCAGCTCAAACAACAGAGATGTCCAAGTTCAAAAGCGAGGTGCCTGTTTGCGATCTGTCGATCACTTTGAATGAGGATTCCATACGTTCCAACATGGAGGAGTCACAGCTGTGTGGGGCTGGTCGGCAAGCGGGAGATCGGTCACGTTTTCTCGACCTTGTTACGATGATGACAGACGGTTCGCCCAACGACCCATAGTGATGTTTTTCGCTGCCAAGTCTCCACAGACATTCTGCAAGCGCCTTTGAATATCTGCGACGCTCTGGTTTTCCACTAGAAGAAACTCAATGACAGCTCTCTGATTGGAACGCACTTCCGGTACAGACATCATTTTGAAGTCAACGTATAGTGACGTCACCTATAGAACGTTCATAACAGTACAGGGAATGAAGTGGAAACATTCCACAATGTCCCACAGCAAATTCTACATACTTCAACCGGAAATGGCAGAGAAAAAAAAGTGTTGCATTAGTTATTGACCGCTGGCCGGAGTGGCCGAGAGGTTCTACGTGCTTCAGTCTGGAACTGCGAGATCGCTACGGTCGCAGGTTGGAATCCTGCCTCGGTCATGGATGTGTGTGATGTCCTTAGGTTAGTTAGGTTTATGTAGTTCTAAGTTTATGGGATTGATTACCTCAGGTGTTAACGTCCATAGAGCTTAGAGCCATTCGAACCATTTGACACACGACGTATTATTATAGAATGTATTCGCCCTACCCTCGTAAATCACATGTATCAGCTTACGGTCATGGCTTTCCCACAAGTAAGAAGAAAACGACTGCAGAGTTTGAGAAACAAAAGCAAGGAACAGGTCCCAGAAACCCCGTGTGTGCACATTCTCCTCAACCTGTGAGATGTACACCGAGAAAGACTTTACAGTCGACGAAAGCAACCCCATTATCAGCTAATGAATGCCGAGTAGAAGTTTAGCGGAACTCGTATCTGATAGGCCCATGAAACAACCAAAAGGAGGAAATTCCGGGTGGGTTTCGAACTCATTAAAACGACTTGGAAAGCTCTGTATCACTTATGGACGGTTGTACCTCCGTGTAAGTAAAATCTGAAGAAGTGGGGCTTTGTTAGTACTGATGAACACTGTGAATATGGCGAACTACAAGATGCACTCCACATGCTAACCAGCAGAAGGTTGGAAGAACCGCGCACCTTAGTAAACAAGAAGGTTACTCAGGCTGTTATTTTCTGCACCAGCATAGGAATTTGAACATCTGGAAACCTTAGTAGAGACCATTATCATTACCACATGTTGTAATATAATGTTGTTGTTGTTGTGGTCTTCAGTCCTGAGACTGGTTTGATGCAGCTCTCCATGCTACTCTATCCTGTGCAAGCTTTTTCATCTCCCAGTACCTACTGCAACCTACATCCTTCTGAATCTGCTTAGCGTATTCATCTCTTGGTCTCCCTCTACGATTTTTACCCTCCACGCTGCCCTCCAATACTAAATTGGTGATCCCTTGATGCCTCAGAACATGTCCTACCAACCGATCCCTTCTTCTGGTCAAGTTGTGCCACAAACTTCTCTCCTCCCCAATCCTATTCAATACTTCCTCATTAGTTATGTGTTCTACCCATCTAATCTTCAGCATTCTTCTGTAGCACCACATTTCGAAAGCTTCTATTCTCTTCTTGTCCAAACTATTTATCGTCCATGTTTCACTTCCATACATGGCTACACTCCATACGAATACTTTCAGAAATGACTTCCTGACACTTAAATCAATACTGGATGTTAACAAATTTCTCTTCTTCAGAAACGCTTTCCTTGCCATTGCCAGCCTACATTTTATATCCTCTCTACTTCGACCATCATCAGTTATTTTGTTCCCCAAATAGCAAAACTCCTTTACTACTTTAAGTGCCTCATTTCCTAATCTAATTCCCTCAGCATCACCCGACTTAATTTGACTACATTCCATTATCCTTGTTTTGCTTTTGTTGATGTTCATCTTATATCCTCCTTTCAAGACACTGTCCATTCCATTCAACTGCTCTTCCAAGTCCTTTGCTGTCTCTGACAGAATTACAATGTCATCGGCGAACCTCAAAGTTTTTATTTCTTCTCCATGAATTTTAATACCTACTCCGAATTTTTCTTTTGTTTCCTTTACTGCTTGCTCAATATACAGATTGAACAACATCGGGGAGAGGCTACAACCCTGTCTTACTCCCTTCCCAACCACTGCTTCCCTTTCATGTCCCTCGACTCTTATAACTGCCATCTGGTTTCTGTACAAATTGTAAATAGCCTTTCGCTCCCTGTATTTTACCCCTGCCACCTTTAGAATTTGAAAGAGAGTATTCCAGTCAACATTGTCAAAAGCTTTCTCTAAGTCTACAAATGCTAGAAACGTAGGTTTGCCTTTCCTTAATCTTTCTTCTAAGATAAGTCGTAAGGTCAGGATTGCCTCACGTGTTCCAGTGTTTCTACGGAATCCAAACTGATCTTCCCCGAGGTTGGCTTCTACTAGTTTTTCCATTCGTCTGTAAAGAATTCGTGTTAGTATTTTGCAGCTGTGACTTATTAAGCTGATAGTTCGGTAATTTTCACATCTGTCAACACCTGCTTTCTTTGGGATTGGAAATATTATATTCTTCTTGAAGTCTGAGGGTATTTCGCCTGTTTCATACATCTTGCTCACCAGATGGCAGAGTTTTGTCAGGACTGGCTCTCCCACGGCCGTCAGTAGTTCCAATGGAATATTGTCTACTCCGGGGGCCTTGTTTCGACTCAGGTCTTTCAGTGCTCTGTCAAACTCTTCACGCAGTATCATATCTCCCATTTCATCTTCATCTACATCCTCTTCCATTTCCATAATATTGTCCTCAAGTACATCGCCCTTGTACAGACCCTCTATATACTCCTTCCACCTTTCTGCTTTCCCTTCTTTGCTTAGAACTGGGTTTCCATCTGAGCTCTTGATATTCATACAAGTCGTTCTCTTATCTCCAAAGGTCTCTTTAATTTTCCTGTAGGCGGTATCTATCTTACCCCTAGTGAGATAGGCCTCTACATCCTTACATTTGTCCTCTAGCCATCCCTGCTTAGCCATTTTGCACTTCCTGTCGATCTCATTTTTGAGACGTTTGTATTCCTTTTTGCCTGTTTCACTTACTGCATTTTTATATTTTCTCCTTTCATCAATTAAATTCAATATTTCTTGTGTTACCCAAGGATTTCTACTAGCCCTCGTCTTTTTACCTACTTGATCCTCTGCTGCCTTCACTACTTCATCCCTCAAAGCTACCCATTCTTCTTCTACTGTATTTATTTCCCCCATTCCTGTCAGTTGCTCCCTTATGCTCTCCCTGAATCTCTGGACAACCTCTGGTTCTTTTAGTTTATCCAGGTCCCATCTCCTTAAATTCCCACCTTTTTGCGGTTTCTTCAGTTTTAATCTACAGGTCATAACCAATAGATTGTGGTCAGAGTCCACATCTGCCCCTGGAAATGTCTTACAATTTAAAACCTGGTTCCTAAATCTCTGTCTTACCATTATATAATCTATTTGATACCTTTTAGTATCTCCAGGGTTCTTCCATGTATACAACCTTCTTTCATGATTCTTAAACCAAGTGTTAGTTATGAGTATGTTGTGCTCTGTGCAAAATTCGACCAGGCGGCTTCCTCTTTCATTTCTGTCCCCCAATCCATATTCACCTACTATGTTTCCTTCTCTCCCTTTTCCTACACTCGAATTCCAGTCACCCATGACTATTAAATTTTTGTCTCCCTTCACAATATGAATAATTTCTTTTATTTCATCATACATTTCTTCAATTTCTTCGTCATCTGGAGAGCTAGTTGGCATATAAACTTGTACTACTGTAGTAGGCGTGGGCTTCGTATCTATCTTGGCCACAATAATGCGTTCACTATTCTGTTTGTAGTAGCTTACCCGCATTCCTATTTTCCTATTCATTATTAAACCTACTCCTGCATTACCCCTATTTGATTTTGTGTTTATAACCCTGTAGTCACCTGACCAGAAGTCTTGTTCCTCCTGCCATCGAACTTCACTAATTCCCACTATATCTAACTTCAACCTATCCATTTCCCTTTTTAAATTTTCTAACCTACCTGCCCGATTAAGGGATCTGACATTCCACGCTCCGATCCGTAGAACGCCAGTTTTCTTTCTCCTGATAACGACATCCTCTTGAGTAGTCCCCGCCCGGAGATCCGAATGGGGGACTATTTTACCTCCGGAATATTTTACCCAAGAGGACGCCATCATCATGTAATCATACAGTAAAGCTGCATGCCCTCGGGAAAAATTACGGCTGTAGTTTCCCCTTGCTTTCAGCCGTTCGCAGTACGAGCACAGCAAGGCCGTTTTGGTTATTGTTACAAAGCCAGATCAGTCAATCATCCAGACTGTTGCCTTTGCAACTACTGAAAAGGCTGCTGCCCCTCTTCAGGAACCACACGTTTGTCTGGCCTCTCAACAGATACCCCTCCGTTGTGGTTGCACCTACGGTACGGCTATCTGTATCGCTGAGGCACGCAAGCCTCCCCACCAACGGCAAGGTCCATGGTTCATGGGGGGGTAATATAATATTACTCAATATATTTTTAATGTGTTGAGTCGGTTGTGTTAAGTAACTTTCTTTTAATCTGTATATTACAATTGTACTCAATAATTTTATTGTTCACATTGTCTGATGCCTCGGACAAGCATAGCGTGCTACAAGAACTACTGGGAGTGATCAACTGTTGAGGGTTTGTGTTAGGATTACTTCTTAATCAAATGTAATTAAATTAATAAGAGGAATAAATAAACAAAACCGGCCCCTGTAGCCCAGATAGTTAGTTATGTCATATTCCGTAGATCATTTTCCCGATTATTTTATCGACATGATGTGGAACAAGTAAGATTACAAGATATATAAACACACATGAATAGTGCTAATATTAATATTACTGAAATTTTTAGTTCTACACATGCAACTACAATTATATGTACTTTTTTTTACCATTTCTGAGACAGAATCTCGTCTATAGAGTAGAAGGAGTTGTCCAAAAGAAATGATTTTAAGCTATATTTAAAACTTGATATGGTACCTGCCAGACACTTTATGTTGTTGGGCAAATGATCAAAGATTTTTGTTGCTGAATAATGCACTCCTTTTTGAGCAACTGACAGCTTCAATAACGGATAGGAAAGGTCATTTTTCCCTCTAGTGTCGTACGCATGAACATCACTGTTCTTCGCGAACTGAGATGGGTTATTTGTAACGAGTTTCTTTAGCGAATATATGTACTCTGATGGTGCAGTTAAAATACCTTACTCCTTGAAAAGGTGCCTACATGACGTCCTTGGGTTAACACCAAAAACTATTCTCACTCTCTCTTCTGTGCAATCAATATGTCTAAGTGGTGAGTTACCCCAGAAAAGTATTCCATAAGACTTTATCGAGTGGAAATATGCAAAGTACGTTAGGAGGTTGATCTGTTTATTACCAAGACTATCGATTACACGAAGAGCGAAAGAAGCTGAACTTAGTTGTTTGAGAAGCTCAGTAATATGCTTCTTCCAGTTCAAGTTCTCATCAATGCGAACACCCGAAAATTTGGAGAAATCTACCCTGTTAACTGAGTCCTGTTCATATGCTACATCAATTGCCGGTATGACTCTATTCGTTGTACAGAATTAGATATAGTGAGGCACGCCTCCGTGGTCGCATCTGGCTAGGAGGTAAACTATTTCGAATCCTGGTGGTGGATGAAATTTTCACAGTCAATATTTGACCAGCAAGGGGGAGAGTCTCATGAAGTGAGGACATGAGACCCTGTCGATGGTGATCCGTCGGACTATTTGGGACATTAAGCTCGGCGGCCCCTTTGGTGCTTTTCGAGAGGAGTAGGCTGTGTGCTGGCACTGGGTTTCATCTTCTGCCTCCCCTTCATCCATCACGACACAAACCCAACACTACACTGTATAAACCCTCATCACAGTCACCCACACGACACAGACGCACACCTGACACTTCATAACAGGTCTGAGAAAGACGATGACAAACAGTTTGCACTATGACTTCGCCATGGGCGGCGGTACAAGATTCCTGTATCTGCACCCCCTACGCTCATCCCCCGAATATGGAACTGTTTATTGTATACAAACAATCCAGAGCACATACAGAACAAACAACGACCAAGTAACTCGGTGCTCAGAATGACGATATAAAATTATTGACAATTATAAACAAAGCTCAGCGAATGCAGAGTGAGGCACGAGCAAAGAACTCAGTGCTCAGAAAAACAAAATATACACTAAGACAAAACAGACGTCACACAACGTAGGAATTATCTGAATGGGAGGGAAATTGATATATGTGATATACATGCACAGACAAAGAAAATGATTAGATTTTCAAAAATTTGAATGATTTATTGAAGAGAAAGATCTTCCCCAAAAGGTTCAAATGGCTCTGAGCACTATGGGACTTAACATCTGAGTCCCCTAGAACTAAAAACTACTTAAACCTAACTAACCTAAGGACATCACACACACATCCCAGGCAGGATTGTAACCTGCGACCGTAGCAGTCTCGCGGTTCCGGCCTGATGCGCCTAGAATCGCTCGGCCACCGCGGCCGGCGATCTTCTCCAACTGAACAAGTAAATAATGCGTTGGTCCGCCTGTGGCCCATATGCAAGCAGTTATTCGGCTTGGCATTGATTGACAGAGCTGTTGGATGTTCTCCTGAGGCATATCATGTGCCACATTCTGTCGAATTGGAGCGTTAGATCTTCGAAATCCTGAGCAAATTGGAGGGCCCTGCCTATAATGCTCCCAGCTTTCTGAACTGGGGGAGATCTGGCGACGTTGTTGGCCAAGACGGGGCTT
Organism: Schistocerca piceifrons; assembly: GCF_021461385.2. Taxonomy (NCBI): domain Eukaryota; kingdom Metazoa; phylum Arthropoda; class Insecta; order Orthoptera; family Acrididae; genus Schistocerca; species Schistocerca piceifrons. Next base: position 53,966,897 of record NC_060142.1, on the reverse strand, counting down.
ACCAAGCACGAAGACAAGTGGTAGAAACTCTCGTTGTGCACGGATGGGCGTTATCTGCTGAAAAGTAAGCCCAGGTTGGCTTGTCATGATGCGCAACAAAACAGGACGTAGAATGTCGTCGACATACCGCTGTGCTGTAAGAGCACCGCAGATGACGACCAGAGGGGTCCTATAAAGGGATGAAACGGCACCCCAGACCACCATCACTGGTTGTCGGGCTGTACGGGGGGCGACAGTCATGTTGGTACCCCTTAACTGTCTGGGGCATCTCCAGACACGTCTTCGCTGCTCCAATCAATGAGATTCCAAGCCAATGGATACCAACCTGGCTGCCGCCTGTCATGCAGGTTGACAGCCAGGAGTGATAGTTTGGGGTCTATTTCCTTTCATAACACGACCCGTTTCGTCGTCATTCGCGGCGAGGTTACGGTACAGCGGTACGTCGACGATATTCTAGGCCCCGTTTCGTTACTCTTCATGGCAAGCCATCCTGAGCTTGCGTTACAGCACATAATGCCTACCAACACCTGGAGAGAGTTTGTACTGCATGTCTTCATGCCCAGCCCAGCCCAGCCCAGCATAATCGCCGGATGTCTCCCCATTAATAATGTTAGAAGCATTGTGGGTAGAGCCCACCAAACAGCTCCGGATTTCGACGATCTAAGCCCCCAGCTGGACAGAATTTGGCATAATATCCCCTCAGGAGGACATCGTATAGTAACTGAAATCGGACACGACCAGGAGACAATGGCGTCGACGCTAAATCGCCGAAAACCACACAAAGCCAACACGGTTGAGCGACAAGTCGGTAGTCTAAGCCAAATGGAGAGCCTAGAAGTAGCAATGTCAGGAACCAAACAACGAATGAGAACGGAGTGGAAACAAGACTGAGATCTGGGCCGTTGTGCTGCTAGCGTTATAGCGTGGCTGCGAGTCCCGACAGCTTGGCGTGGGTGGATTGACCTGAGCATAGCACCGAGTCAGCGACAACAGCGCTCGCAAATTTTAGGGGCAACATCTAGCGGCTGTCCTCTAGGTCCAAGTGTTCTGGCGGTCCTTCAAGCTCGTCGGGCCGCGATACCAGACATCAAATAACTGTATCGATCAATTAAAAGCCGAATAAGCAGCTTGCATACGGGCCAGAGGTGGACCAGTGCGTTATTGACTTCGTCAGTTTGTGAGGCTCTTTCTCTTGAACAAGTCATCAAATTTTACTGAAAAATTTTTGTCTCCAAATTTACATCACATCTATCGATTTCTGTTCCACTTGGGTAATTACTTCTTGGTGCGTCATTTTTTTGCATTGGAGTGTATGACTTATGAGCTTATACAGATTCTGTGCTTTTAATTAACTTGCCTCAGTAGAATCAACCAACTTTACAATGCATACAAAAGCATAAATTAATATACATAAGTAACTACACACAGTGAAGGGATATGAGACAAACAATAACAGATCCCACATCATAACCAAATTCCAAAACGACCCAACCCAAGGCAGTACCATACTTAATACTAAACAGACAAAACAAGAGAGACAGAATTCTCAACGGAGCCAACGATCTATTTATTCCACACCACACACATTATAACAATGGTAAATCCATGAAATACCACAGCAGTGACAGTTTAGTTTTCACTAGGCACAGTTCCATGAGTTAGTACTCTTTCAGTTGAATACACTAGGCGCAACAGCAGCCTCCCCATGTTTCACCACATAATTAACAGGCAATTAAATTGGGCCAGCCCTGCGTCACTTATATGCAGTACAGCTAGCACTTACCACAGCAAACACATACACTCCTCTAATTTTTGTGCCTGAAGAAACGCCGCAGCAACCAGAACCAGTTCTTTACTCCCAGCTGCACTGCATACCCAGCACCATCCAATGCTCCAGTTGGAATAATGCCCCATGGTGACAGCAAACGCCCACCAGCCTCAGCCATCCATCCCCTGGCTGCCTCACTGCTCTGTCACACATCTGTTGCTTACTCTATCCAGGAGCCGAGCCCTGAACTCTAAGCTGCTAGTAAAGTTCCATTATCTGCCCAGTTCCAGTCCGCTTGCGCTCTACTGTGGCTGCTTGTAGAGATAATGATAGCAGCGGACCGTTCTCCATTTCATGGAACCACACTGATACGTGCATATACTGGGGCAGTCCCAACGATATCAAAACAAGCTCTGGCGTTGCGCCAACCCATGGCCCCTGACGAAGCCCCAAAGCCTTATCAGATGATTCCCGCTGCGCTCTGGAAATTTCTCCCACAAGATGTGACCAGTTCTTTCTGGCCGTCAGACTGCCGCATAGCCATAGCTAACCCGAGTGCAGTGCTGGATCTGCCAAATCTGCCTGTATGCGCGCTGACCGATGCCGCTGGAGTGCATGGAGCCACTCTGGCACAAACAGCTGGGCGAGATGGGTATTTAACTGTGATGCGAATTACTAATCCACGTCACAGAAGATAGATAAATGTGGAAGTCAGTACTCGATAACCTTCGACCCGTCGCGCCTTTCTTGTAACGTGAGGCGTCGCGTGGGGTCATGAGAGACTCCAAAAGGATAAACAGCATCTAACTGCCGTTATAACATATACACTCCTGGAAATGGAAAAAAGAACACATCGACACCGGTGTGTCAGACCCACCATACTTGCTCCGGACACTGCGAGAGGGCTGTACAACCAATGATCACACGCACGGCACAGCGGACACACCAGGAACCGCGGTGTTGGCCGTCGAATGGCGCTAGCTGCGCAGCATTTGTGCACCGCCGCCGTCAGTGTCAGCCAGTTTCCCGTGGCATACGGAGCTCCATCGCAGTCTTTAACACTGGTAGCATGCCGCGACAGCGTGGACGTGAACCGTATGTGCAGTTGACGGACTTTGAGCGAGGGCGTATAGTGGGCATGCGGGAGGCCGGGTGGACGTACCGCCGAATTGCTCAACACGTGGGGCGTGAGGTCTCCACAGTACATCGATGTTGTCGCCAGTGGACGGCGGAAGGCGCACGTGCCCGTCGACCTGGGACCGGACCGCAGCGACGCACGGATGCACGCCAAGACCGTAGGATCCTACGCAGTGCCGTAGGGGACCGCACTGCCACTTCCCAGCAAATTAGGGACACTGTTGCTCCTGGTGTATCGGCAAGGACCATTCGCAACCGTCTCCATGAAGCTGGGCTACGGTCCCGCACACCGTTAGGCCGTCTTCCGCTCACGCCCCAACATCGTGCAGCCCGCCTCCAGTGGTGTCGCGACAGGCGTGAATGGAGGGACGAATGGAGACGTGTCGTCTTCAGCGATGAGAGTCGCTTCTGCCTTGGTGCCAATGATGGTCGTATGCGTGTTTGGCGCCGTGCAGGTGAGCGCCACAATCAGGACTGCATACGACCGAGGCACACAGGGCCAACACCCGGCATCATGGTGTGGGGAGCGATCTCCTACACTGGCCGTACACCACTGGTGATCGTCGAGGGGACACTGAATAGTGCACGGTACATCCAAACCGTCATCGAACCCATCGTTCTACCATTCCTAGTCCGGCAAGGGAACTTGCTGTTCCAACAGGACAATGCACGTCCGCATGTATCCCGCGCCACCCAACGTGCTCTAGAAGGTGTAAGTCAACTACCCTGGCCAGCAAGATCTCCAGATCTGTCCCCCATTGAGCATGTTTGGGACTGGATGAAGCGTCGTCTCACGCGGTCTGCACGTCCAGCACGAACGCTGGTCCAACTGAGGCGCCAGGTGGAAATGGCATGGCAAGCCGTTCCACAGGACTACATCCAGCATCTCTACGATCGTCTCCATGGGAGAATAGCAGCCTGCATTGCTGCGAAAGGTGGATATACACTGTACTAGTGCCGACATTGTGCTTGCTCTGTTGCCTGTGGCTATGTGCCTGTGGTTCTGTCAGTGTGATCATGTGATGTATCTGACCCCAGGAATGTGTCAATAAAGTTTCCCCTTCCTGGGACAATGAATTCACGGTGTTCTTATTTCAATTTCCAGGAGTGTATTTTCGGTATTATTTTATAGGATTTAGTTACGTAATAGGACAGTAATGAAATGATGAAGTAATTGTAAGTTAATTTCACTACTGGCCATTAAAATTGCTACACTACGAAGATGACGTGCTACAGACGCGAAATTTAACCGACAGGAAGAAGGTGCTGTGATATGCAAATGTTTAGCTTTTCAGAGCATTCACACAAGGTTAGCGCCGGTGGCGACACCTACAACGTGCTGACATGAAGAAAGTTTCCAACCGGTTTCTCATACACAAACAGCAGTTGACCGGCGTTGCCTGGTGAAACGTTGTTGTGATGCCTCGTGTAAGGAGGAGGAATGCGTACAATCACGTTTCCGACTATGACAAAGGTCGGATTATACCCTATCGCGATTGCGGTTTATCGTATCGCGACATTGCTGCTCGCGTTGGTCGAGATTCAAAGACTGTTAGCAGAATATGGAATCGGTGGGTTCAGGAGAGTAATACGGAACGCCGTGCTGGATCCCAACGGCCTCGTATCATTAGCAGTCGAGATAACAGGCATCTTATCCACATGGCTGTAACGGATCGTGCAGCCACGTCTCGATCCCTAAATCGACAGATGGGGACGTTTGCTAGACAACAACCATCTGCACGAACAGTTCGACGACGTTTGCAGCAGCATGGACTATCAGCTCGGAGACCGTGGCTGCGGTTACCCCTGACATTGCATCACAGCAGGAGCGCCTGCGATGGTGTATTCAACGACGAACCTGGGCGCACGAATGGCAAAACGTCATTTTTTCGGATGAATCCAGGTTGTGTTTACAGCATGATGATGGTCACATCTGTGTTTGGCGACATCGCGGTGAACGCACATTGGAAGCGTGTATTCGTCATCGCCATACTGGCGTATCACCCGGCGTGATGGTTTGGGGTGCCATTGGTTACACATCTCTCACCAATTGAAAACGTCTGGTCAATGGTGGCCGAGCAACTGGTTCGTCACAATACGCCAGTCACTACTCTTGATGAACTGTGGTATCGTTTTGAAGCTGTATAGGCAGCTGCAGCTGTACACGCCATCCAAGCTCTGTTTGACTCAATGCCCAGGCGTATCAAGGCCGTTATTACTGTCAGAAGTGGTTGTTCTGGGTACTGATTTCTCAGTATCTATGCACCCAAATTGCGTGAAAATCTAATCACATGTGAGTTTTAGTATAATATATTTGTCCAATGAATACCCGTTTATCATCTGCATTTCTTCTTGGTGTAGTAATTTTAATGGGCAGTAGTATATTTACTTACACTATGTAAACATCGTCTCTTTCGAACAAGTTTATCATGATATTTATTTCTTTATGAAAACCAAGCAATTTCTTTAAAACTTACAATTATTTGCGTTTAACACAGCCATAAAACTGATAAAAAATAGAAAGTAACATAAACTGATAAGAAATGTACAAACTGTGACACATCCAAGTGGGCCTACGTTTCATTTCGGATACTGCCTGTGGATACAGCTTTGGTATGAGTTGGGCATACATTACCCTTGCAATGTCCGCCTGCTTAGCTGGGTTGTAGCGTGCTTGCCTCCCAGCAAATGGGCCCGGAGTCAGTTCCCGGCCGGGTTGGAGATTTTCTCCGCATATGGACTGGGTGTTGTGTTGTCCTCATCATCATTTCATCCTCATCACCGGCGTGCAAGTCGCTCAATGTGGCGTCGACTGAAATAAGACTTGCACTTGGCGGGCGAACTTTCCCGGATGGGGCCTCCCGGCCAACGATGCCATACGCTCGTTTCCATTTTTTTCTACCCTTGAAAAAATGACGGATTTGAATTTTCTGTCTGCTCGGACACTGAATGCAACACTTTCTCGTTGGTACGAACTCGTTGTCATCAGGTGGTACATCCTGGACAGTGGGTATGAATCGCGTTGTATACTGTTTCAACTCATGAGGCTAAGTCGTTATAGTTGCTCGTAAATGCAGTTGACACAGTTCAGATTCTAATGTTTTGAAGAAAACTTTACGTTCCATTTTGTGTGCGTGATTGACTGTGTCCAGTATGATGTGAGCATTCAGTGCACCAACGTCCAGAAAAGTAAAAAGCAGCCGCATTGGTCATCGGTGGCAAACTCACGAAACACAGTAGCTGCGGATAAGTTGGTCCACTACGTCAACGCCCCCTTTTGTTTTATTGTGTAATCTTATAATTTCAGGAAGTTTTTTGTGGGCACTATTGTCTATGACGCCAGTGTGATGCATTGATGAAAGAAGTATGACTGTTTTGTTCTTCTTTGCGCAATAAGACAGCGAAGATTGTTGGTTGATAGCCAAAAATTGTTGAACGTTCTTGCACACCCTTCTGCTTGAATTCACTTGGAATTTCTGGTTTATTTTTTCGAAGTGTACCCACCACTGTCAATCTGTCATCTCTCAGTAGTTCTTCTGCCAAAGGAACGCTTGTGAACCAATTGTCCATGGTCACATTTCGTCCAGTACCTGATATGGGAGTTATTAACCATTTGACAAGTGCGTTGGTGGAAGTGTCTTGATATAAAGGTCCTTCCGGCTGTTTACTAACATGAATTCTAATTTTCTGGTGTAAAATATAACAGCATCTACTAAAGAAAACATCTTGATTCCATATTTTGCAGGTTTTCAGGGCGTGTATTGACGAAATCGGCACGATCCTCTGAAATTCTCTAGCATCTCATCCACTGGGACGTACTCATTGTTTCTATAATGTTTCTCGCCATTGTTGACAAAGACATTGTATAACCGCCTGATCGGTGCCAATTTGTCTATTAGATTTTGCTCTCCACGTGTGTAATTGTCTGGTACCGCGTGACCGCTACGGTCGCAGATTCGAATCCTACCTCGGGCATGGATGTGTGTGATGTCCTTAGGTTAGTTAGGCTTAAGTAGTTCTAAGTTCTAGGGGACTGATGACCACAGATGCTCAGAGCCAGTTGAACCATTTTTTAGTGTGTAACTGTCATCAAATCTAAGAGCTCTAAGTAAAAACTCAAATCGTTGTTTAGACATAACAGCACGACAGAATTCAAGGCCAGTTCCATCCGTAATCCAAATGTCATCAATCGAAGTATGTGACATCCCATGTAGCCCTGTTATGTACATAGCGCCAAACAAAGCTTTCAGCTCAGTCAAGTTTGCGAGCCCACAGTCTCGTTCTCTGTCACAATTTATCCGCATAGTGTTATTTTTATATTTGTGCAATCTACTATGTGCTGCAACATTTCTAAATCAATAAACAATAACCAAAATTCTAAAGGAGGACTAACCTCACGGGCTGTGCCTTGGGGACCTGGTTGTTCTGTGACAACATTATGAAGTCGTCTTCTAACAGCCTGTTGGTAGGGAGTTTTTTTTTCCATTTCCGTCTCTTTGTCTTTTTTGACAGAATAGAAATTATGTGACGATAAATTCGGTAATGAAATGTCATCTTCGTCACTATTTGAGGATTATTGCGGTTGTAGATGTTCTTGAGGATTGTCATCTTAGCAGCCTCGCTCTGTGTGGCATGATCACTAACTTCCTCCGGAAAATCGACATTCTCTTCTTCATCTTCCTTGTTGTTGTTGTTGTTGTTGTTGTGGTCTTCAGTCCTGAGACTGGTTTGATGCAGCTCTCCATGCTACTCTATCCTGTGCAAGCTTCTTCATCTCCCAGTACCTACTGCAACCTACATCCTTCTGAATCTGCTTAGTGTATTGATCTCTTGGTCTCCATCTACGATTTTTACCCTCCACGCTGCCCTCCAATGCTAAATTTGTGATCCCTTGATGCCTCAAAACATGTCCTACCAACCGATCCCTTCTTCTAGTCAAGTTGTGCCACAAACTTCTCTTCTCCTCAATCCTATTCAATACCTCCTCATTAGTTACGTGATCTACCCACCTTATCTTCAGCATTCTTCTGTAGCACCACATTTCGAAAGCTTCTATTCTCTTCTTGTCCAAACTATTTATCGTCCATGTTTCACTTCCATACATGGCTACACTCCATACAAATACTTTCAGAAACGACTTCCTGACACTTAAATTTATACTCGATGTTAACAAATTTCTCTTCTTCAGAAACGATTTCCTTGCCATTGCCGGTCTACATTTTATATCCTCTCTACTTCGACCATCATCAGTTATTTTACTCCCTAAATAGCAAAACTCCTTTACTACTTTAAGTGTCTCATTTCCTAATCTACTTCCCTCAGGATCACCCGATTTAATTCGACTACATTCCATTATCCTCGTTTTGCTTTTGTTGATGTTCATCTTATATCCTCCTTTCAAGACACTGTCCGTTCCGTTCAACTGCTCTTCCAAGTCCTTTGCTGTCTCTGACAGAATTACAATGTCATCGGCGAACCTCAAAGTTTTTACTTCTTCTCAATGAATTTTAATACCTACTCCGAATTTTTCTTTTGTTTCCTTTACTGCTTGCTCAATATACAGATTGAATAACATCGGGGAGAGGCTACAACCCTGTCTCACTCCATTCCCAACCACTGCTTCCCTTTCATGCCCCTCGACTCTTATAACTGCCATCTGGTTTCTGTACAAATTGTAAATAGCCTTTCGCTCCCTGTATTTTACCCCTGCCACCTTTAGAATTTGAAAGAGAGTATTCCACTTAACGTTGTCAAAATCTTTCTCTAAGTCTACAAATGCTAGAAACGTAGGTTTGCCTTTTCTTAATCTTTCTTCTAAGGTAAGTCGTAAGGTTAGTGTTGCCTCACGTGTTCCAACATTTCTATGGAATCCAAACTGATCTTTCCTTACCACCAATAATTTCGTCGTTTTACTCTTCCAGCCATCTCAGAATTCGTTCACGCTGTCGTTAGTCCATGTTTATTTTATATGAACTGCTCTACAACAAAACGAATCATTAATATAAACATTGTAACAAAAGAAACATAAAAAAATAAAAAAAACCAAATAAAGGAACCTGTAGAATTTCACTTAAGCCAGTCGTCGCGTGGGATCCCTCGAAGTCTTCAGCAGAAACACACGTCTGTACCTGACGGCGCACACGCGCAGGCTGATTGCTGCCATCACGGTCGTTAAGAAGTGTCCCTCTTAGGAAGCTGCCAAGAGTAGCAGACCACCAGGCTTCTGAAGACCCCACGCGACGGGTCGAGTGTTAAGCCAGCAAAGTCGGCCTCATTTAGAAGGATTACGGAAAGACTGGTTTGTCATCTGATGCTGGACAAAACACCCTTACCCTGTGTACTAGAAACTGCCTCTGGTGGCCACAGCAGCCAAGAGGAGGGACCCTCGGACAACACAATGAAAGGAAATTTACAAACCATCATTGCGTTTATCTTAAAAAATTTAGGGAAACCTCATTAAATAATCTGGGTAAGTGCGAACAGTATGGGCGCTGTGGGTTCCATACGAACTTATTTATGTAGATAGATAGTTCATCAATCCCAGGAATCAAGAATCCCGACGATTTATGCCTGTCATCGCTATCGATACATGCAAGATATACCTCTACCCATTCCTGAGAAAAGAGATCATATCAGAAAGAGGATAGACAGTCGGAGAACGAATGAAAAAAATATCTTTTTTCATGTTAAATAATAAGATACTAACAATTTTCGGATCTTTTCCCTTTACTTTTACTGTGACACTTTGCTCCTTGTCAAATTTCTTGATTCTAGAGCAACGGGAACTACCCTACGGGTTTTGATGGGTAAGTTAGCGAGTATCGAAATATGTGACATAAATAGCCGTATCATTTAACTCCATTGACTTAGAAGGTTAAATTTCTTCGAACGTCAAAAGGCAATAGAGCTTAGCATGCGACGTAAATTTCAATAAGATAAGTCTACCCGTTCCTGAGTAACAAGGATCCTACCTGTCGAATAGACAGACAGCTTGATGACAAATGATAAAAGTATATGTTTTTCGTTTCATATAAATACAAATTAACAATTTTCGGGTTTTTCCATTACTTGTTCTTTGAAACCTTGCTACTTGCCAAATTTCTTGATTCTAGGTCACCGAGCCGGCCGTGGTGGTCTAGCGGTTCTAGGCGCTCAGTCCGGAACCGCGCGACTGCTACGGTCGCAGGTTCGAATCCTACCTCGGGCATGGATGTGTGTGATGCCCTTAGGTTAGTTAGGTTTAAGTAGTTCTAAGTTCTAGGGGACTGATGACCACAGATGTTAAGTCCCATAGTGCTCAGAGCCATTTGAACCATTTTTTTCTAGGTCATCGAGAAGTATCCTGTACGTTTTGATGAGTGAGTTTGCAAGATCGAAATATGTCACATAAATGGCCGTATCTTTTGATTGCACTGAGTTAAAAGGTTGGATATTTTACACGGGCAAGGGGGCATGTACTCTAATTGCGACACAAATTTCAAATTGGTACGTTTATTCGTTCCTGAGAAAAAGGTTTTTTTAACAGTCGGACATACAGACAGACAGACAAACAGACAAACAGATGGGCAACAAAGTAATCCTTATAGGGGCCCGCCCGGTTAGCCGTTCGGTCTAACGCACCGCTTTCCGGCGGTTTAGTGTCGAGGTCCGGTGTGCCGGCCAGTCTGTGGATGGTTTTTAAGAGGGTTTTCCATCTGCCTCGGAGAATGCGGGCTGGTTCCCTTTATTCCGCCTCACTTACACTACGTCGGTGACTGCTGCGCAAACACTTCCTCCACGTACGCGTACACCAACATTGCTCTACCACGCAAACATCTGGTGTTACACTCGTCTGGTGTGAGACGTTCGTGGAGGGGGTCCACTGGGGGCCGAATAGCACAATAACCCTGGGTTCGATATGGGGCGGCAGTGGTGTGAGTGGACTGCTGTAGCCTGTTGTGGGGTTGTGTACCACTGCGGGATACAGTGGGGACGAAGCCTCTCCGTCGTTTCTAGGTCCCCGGTTCCATACAACACAATCCTTTTAGGATTTAGTTTTTACCGATTGAGCTACGGAACCCTATAATTACATCTTGTTATCCAGGCAGTGATCTGAATCAGGGTCATCTAGCATGTGGGTTCAGAGTTTTAACTATGGATCTGAGGATATCCAGGGTGCAATACAGAAACTATCCCAGTGAATACCTCACACCAAAATATAAAAACATGTCCATCTGCATATACGCTAAAAAGCGCCTTTGTATTCTAGGTGTTATTGAAGCAATATTTACAGTGTTCTCGATCCAAAAGCTGATAAAAAATGTTCAAAATGCTCTCCGCTTCTTTCTGCGTTCGCGTGCACTCGTGAAATTGGGAACAGTTGCTCCCTTTCAAACACTCCTGCACGGCGTCGATCGTTTCAAAGGCTTCCATCAGAAGTTGATAAAGCACCTATGTGATGGAAATGTATGCTTCATAAGCCAATTGTTTTACGTCATTTAAAATGCAACGAGCCAAATAATTCACGTGAGGGAAGCGCGTAGACCACAGATCGAATCCTACTCTAACTATCCATTTGTTAGTGTGGATATTATCCTGTAAGTGTTGCACAATTTGCTTGAGCCTCATCATTCATACATAAAATTTTCTTTTGTTTGTGGTGGCACATCCTGAAAAAATTCTGTAGGACTTTCTAGGAGGACGTGTAGACCTACCATACGACCAGCAGTCACATATAATTTCAGCTCATACATTACCGTTAATCTCTTGTTGGTGTCTAGACCGAATTATGCTATGAGGATCTTCATTCGTTTTAAACTATCTGTTTTGTATGTTTGCTATCCCATCTATTCAATGTTGCCTCATCGGTGATAAGACAAAAGACAGATACAACGCATTGGTAGTCTGTGCAACCACCGTATTGCTATGGTCTGTGACTGCTAGGTGACGGATCTTATGCACTTTGGAGATGTTATGGATAAGTGAAACTCAGTACCTATGAGATGCATGACACGCTAAAATTCCGTCTCGTATGGAGATACTCGGATATTAGTCTTTATGGGTAGATGTGCAAGCTAATCTTCACTGCCTTTATATAGTGTTCGTGCAATTGCATTTTCATATAGCCATGTAGCGTTGCATCCAACGTAATTCGTGCAGGTATTCCTAGAATCACGTTTGCCTGTTCACGCATTGTCTATCATGACATAGTTAAGCAAGGATCGGGCTCGCAAGCTGGGTGACCATTTTAGCCATTTATTAGTGTACATACATAACAGTTATGAAATAACTCACATCTATTACACACCGGAAAGGTTCAAGACGGAGAAACCTAAAGTGTACAAAAATCTCAAATGTAAACATTAATATTGAGAATACAACGGATGGTTCAGCAGAATAAATTGAGCCCACAATACCCTCAGTTATGTAACAAAATGTGTGATAATTTTTGATTACAAGCTTCATATGGCAACCTTTCTCTCATCGAGATATGCTAGTGTAAAACAGTCTTCCCACTCTCACTGATTTTTTAAGGACTATGCTTAGTACACTAGTGGCAGAGAGAGAGTTTCGCTTAAGAAGGACCACCTTCAGCCGTAAAGTTGCCAGATGCTGACATAAGTTGAAACACGTTGCACGAGTTAAAGTACACTGATGACAGCTTTCTGTGGAATAATAAAAAATTACTTCCATACAAATAATGTAAACTGATTATGGAACATGATATTTATAAGTCATTGCATATACCCAGGTGTCCAGAAAAGTTAAAAAACCAGTTACGATATTTTTCACACAACACACAAGTCTCCAAATCACAATCCCTTCGAAAATTTTAGTGAGACCTGACACTATTAGACAAAGCGTAACTCAGCACTGATGTAATTAGCAGGTTATGTCTAATTAACGTCTGTTCGCGTATTTCCAACCCACACTCACTCCAAACTGCGCATAATCGTTCGCACATTTTCGTGTACGCTCAAGAGTAATGTAAATATTTCAAACATAATTAGTTTTCATTAATAATAATGTAATTATGCTTACGTGTTGAAAGGTCTCTGTTGGATTCCTTTCATGTTAATTTCTTAAATCTGTTGTCATTTACGGCATAAATTCCTCTTCTAAATTTACTGTGGTGTTTCTGACTATCTGGGAGGAGACTGAGCAGTGAAACGTGTTACTTTTACACATAAACAAGAACGACCTGTCACACTACTACACTTTAAAACACAGTTTATATGTAATTCATGTCACACAGTCTCATACGGAACCTACATCCGCTTTCTTTTATATACTGTATATGATAAGATACTGTCATCCCCCTTCCCTTCTGTGTGAGAGGATGAATGAGCAAATGTATTTCTAGTTGCATGCTTGATGGTAGCAGACAAGCCTGTCTGCTAGAGAACAGTAGGACCAACGTCGGAACAGGTAGCTACGCTTTCTAAAAACAGAGAGGTTTCTATTCTTCGTATGGTCCTGTCCGTCTCTTGTCATGTTGGTATAGAAAGCTGCCTCTCTGGTCACTTCCGTTTGTATCTGTTAAGCACGCTCGGTAGGGGCTCACGCCAGTCTGTCTGCGGCGAGCGTCTAAAGTGGTAAGATCTCCGGCTAAGCGTGTATCTGCTAAGTCCATAGGACAATGGATTTCTTAAGTTCAGCCTAACTGAAAATTTAATCACCTTTATTTTAGGTTTGCTGCTATGGCCCGTGGTCTAGGAGTAGCGTCTTTGATTCATAATCAAAACGTCTTCAGTCCTGGGTTAGATCCCCACCACTGCCTAAATTTTGACAAATAAACAGCATTGGTGGCCGAAGACTTCCGGCATAAGAAGTCAGCCTCATTCTGCCAATGGCCTTGTCAAAGAGGGCGGAGGAGTGGATAGAGGTTCAGGGCACTCTCTTGTCCTAGGGGTGGGAAATTGCCCCTAAAGGCGGAAGAATCAGCAATGATCAACGACATGAGGATGCAGAAGGCAATGGAAACCACTGCATTAAAGACACGTAACGTGTATCCACAGGACATGTGGCCTGTAATTGAAGAAGTGTAATGATGATCTCTCCATTGGCAAAAAATTCTGGAATAGTCCCCCATTCGGATCTCCGGGAGTGGACTGCCAAGGGGGAGGTTAGCATGAGAAAAAGATTGAATAATCAACGAAAGGATAACATTCTACGAGTCGGGGCGTGGAACGTCAGAAGCTTGAACGTGGTAGGGAAACTAGAAAATCTGAGAAGGGAAATGCAAATGGCTCAATCTAGATATAGTAGGGGTCACTGAAGTGAAGTGGAAGGAAGACAAGGATTTCTGGTCAGATGAGTATCGGGTAATATCAACAGCAGCAGAAAATGGTATAACAGGTGTAGGATTCGTTATGAATAGGAAGGTAGGGCAGAGGGTGTGTTACTGTGAACAGTTCAGTGACTGGGTTGTTCTAATCAGAATCGACAGCAGACCAACACCGACAACGATAGTTCAGGTATACATGCCGACGTCGCAAGCTGAAGATGAACAGATAGAGAAAGTGTATGAGGATATTGAAAGGGTAATGCAGTATGTAAAGGGGGGCGAAAATCTACTAGTCATGGGCGACTGGAATGCAGTTGTAGGGGAAGGAGTAGAAGAAAAGGTTACAGGAGAATATGGGCTTGGGACAAGGAATGAAAGAGGAGAAAGACTAATTGAGTTCTGTAACAAGTTTCAGCTAGTAATGGCGAATACCCTGTTCAAGAATCACAAGAGGAGGAGGTATACTTGGAAAAGGCCGGGAGATACGGGAAGATTTCAATTAGATTACATCATGGTCAGACAGAGATTCCGAAATCAGATACTGGATTGCAAGGCGTACCCAGGAGCAGATGCAGACTCAGATCACAATATAGTAGTGATGAAGAGTAGGCTGAAGTTCAAGACATTAGTCAGGAAGAATCAATCCGCAAAGAAGTGGGATACGGAAGTACTAAGGCAGGGGCGGGCAAACGTTGCACGCGGCTCCTGAGCGCACAGCGCTGCACGTGTGCTGCTCGTGTGCCATTGTCGAATGGGGCAGTGGCGACAGCCGGCAGGTTGCGGCAGTGTAGTACCAGGCTTATTAAGTTACGTTGTGCAAGACGCGACAGTTGGCTGCGACTGCGACGCTGCCCCCTCCTCTTTCCCCACCCTGGCAGACGGCGACACGGCCGCAACACGACTGGAGTCGTCGCTGTTTCCCAAGCTCCGGTCGACGGCGGCAGATTCAAATACATAAGAAAAATAAGAATTCCGATTTTCTTGCTGTAAAAAATACTGTATGTTAATGCGACAAAGCTACATCGGCTCCCAGAGTTAGTTTTTCCATACAGATTCTCCTTTTACTTTAAAAAATTGAAAAGTATCTCTTCCGGTTTTGTGTGGTTTTTCGCTGTATATTACTTCTCTATTAATTGTGAGGAAAGTAAAAGGCACAAAAAATTGATGTTTGCGTATCTTACAGTTTCACATCACAGCTTGATAATGAGGTGTCTATTTTTCCGATATTCGTCACAGTTATTCCGATACTTAATTTACAAGTAACCTACTGCATAAAATTTGAATTGTGTACAGTGAAAAATGTGGTCGCTGGCTACTTTACGTATGGTTCACGTTAGGTCATACATCGTTGCCGATGGAAAGAAGCTAACATATCGAAATTATTTTTAAAGTTGAGATCAGAATGCTATCGATCTCCGTTTCCGAGATTTGGGCTCATATATCTCCGGGAGCGTCGCGACTAGCCGCCAGTTCTGTCGACGCGCAACGAGAATCGTGTGGTCATCACACGATAGAGAATGCATTTGTTTTGTTTCGCTGACACATTTGGACCTAATGAAACCATTTTATGTCATATTTCTCCGGTATGAGTTACTAATATCTCTATATGCTCTTGACAATTTCATTTAAAATGCCACGAAATGTAGGTTTCTTAAAGCCAAGTGATCAAGCAGAACCCATTTTCTTGGTTTTGCTGAGGCATCTGAACCTATTCCAAGCTTTCTTTCTCGTTTATTTCTCTGATACGAGTCCCGAATATTCCTCCATCTGTTTTTGCACATTTCACCTGAAATTCCGATGAAAGATAAGTTTATTAACAATAAGCGCACGCTAGCGTCATTGCATTGTTTCAAGTTCTTGACAACAAGATAGGGTTACACCTTAAACATTTCTAGAATTTTGATTCTGAACGTCTACAGTATACACTGGCAGAAATGTGGAAGAAATAATGTCCGTGCTTGTTCACAAAATTTCCCCAAATTATACTTGCCAGTTTCTCCCATGCAGAAACTTTTGGAACAAGCTAAGACAACTTTTATAGCCGATTGAATCTTTATTCCCATCCAAATGAACTTCCATATTCTCATATTCTGACAGCATACATCGTTATGGATGACATGAACATTTAATCTTGCCAAGCTGCACTCAAAAGATGACTCCAGGATTTACAAAAGACGAATTTCAATTGTGAACTGTGTCAGACCAGAAGGGCCTTGTAAAACAGTAGTGCACCTTTGGCACAAGTTTTTTGAGCACCATCGTCTACCAATGAATTGAAGTGAATGTGACAAATTATTTATTGCAGCATACTGTTTGCGCAATCTGTTGAGAAACGCCTTCCTCAAAAACGAACATCTATTGATTACAGAAAGCTGTACAACAATCTGGTGGTGGTTTTCCACATCTAGAAGGTATCATCAAGACACCAATCTACCGTTTACTTTCAAAGTGAAGGTATTGTAAAATGTAACTTTCTCGCTGTGCTTTAGATTGTTCATTTTATAATGTACTTGATGTTTTCAATTTTTATCGTCACAAAAAAGAGTAATGCGAAAATTGACCTTCAAGTTCATCATTCTAATTCTACATCTGCATGGATTATACTGATTTTCATAACAGGCCTGAAAAATTTGCATTAATGGGAAAATATTATATATTTCACTCACCTGCCAGTTTCAACTGTGCACCAATTTCTCCCCAAATTCTGTCTCTGAACATAGTGTCTCTATATTTAGGGTTCTTCAAATCGTAAAGGCAAGGATGTTGCGAGACCAGCTCACAGAGCATCACATCCTGTGAGTGGCTCATTTCAGTTTTCCTTGACTGGCTCGATCGATATCTTTCTGGCAGCCGTACGTCTTTGCGTCGTGCGACTTCCGTCGCAACACTGCTCACTGGTGCAGTGCTGCGGCAGCTGCCGCAACAGTCGCGCGTCGCATCCCAAACTCGAACTGCGCATGCGCCAGCAGGCAACTTCTGATGTCACTTAGCGACCCATCGCAGTCGCTAGTGTGCGTCGCGTTTTGGACAACGTACCTTATAAGCCGCGGACGTTGATGCGAAGCGACCACTACGTAGTGAACGTTGTATTTCAAGAACCGGAAAATGCAGAGTGAAACAGGGAAACGGAGACGTGGAGATTTGCTATCTTTTAAAAAGTAATAGGAGAATAATTTTTTCTTTGTGCAAAGACGTGAAAATTCGAAATGTTAATATGTGGCAGTATTCTCGCTGGTCAGCGGAAGTTTAGTATTGAAGGCCATTATAATAAATTTCACAAGGACGAGTACAATTTATTGTCGGATTCTGAGCGGATGGGGAAATTGACTGAGCTTAAGAAGAGCGACCTGACGATATTAGATGCATCTGTCCTAGTTGCCGTTGTCACGAGAGATCTGCGACTTTCTCTCGTCATGTCTCTCATCTAACTGATTTAACATTTTATGGAGCACTGTTTTCAATTTTTCAGGACGACAACAATAATAGCCCAGCGGTACGTGCAAGCTATAAAATTGCGCTTAATATAGTGAGAGCTGGAAAACCATTTGCTGAATTAATAAGCCTCGGTTAAGAGCAAACATAAGTGATGAAAATTTACGTAACTGTTTGCGTTTGTCTGTATGCAGAAATTATGTTCCAGATATTAAACGTATTGTAAACTCCACCTGTGATAATTAAATAAAACGTATCGTAGTTAATAGGTACTCTTTCAAACCATGATTTATTTCAAGCACTCCTGCTAACCTTATTCCATCATTCAATAAAGCAAGCTAGAAAAACAAAACGCGTTACAGAGGAAGGAGTTGACAGAAGGATGGCGGGGAGGGGAGGTAAGCGGGTGGCCAGCTTGCCCCCGTGTGCACGCAGAACACCTGTTAGCTGCAGGCGTGCAAGTGCACCGCACATGTGCAGGATTCCTGCCCACCCCGATACTAAGGAATGACGAGATACGTTTGAAGTTCTCTAACGCTATAGATACAGCAATAAGGAATAGCGCAGTAGGCAGTACAGTTGAAGAGGAATGGAAATCTCTAAAAGGGCCATCACAGAAGTTGGGAAGGAAAACATAGGTACAAAGAAGGTAGCTGCGAAGAAACAATGGGTAACAGAAGAAATACTTCAGTTGATTGATGAAAGGAGGAAGTACAAACATGTTCTGGGAAAATCAGGAATACAGAAATACAAGTCTCTGAGGAATGAAATAAATAGGAAGTCCAGGGAAGCTAAGACGAAATGGCTGCAGGAAAAATGTGAAGACATCGAAAAAGATATGATTGTGGGAAGGACATTCAAAACAACCTTTGGTGATATTAAAAGCAACGGTGGTAACATTAAGAGTGCAACGGGAATTCCACCGTTAAATGCAGAGGAGAGAGCAGATAGGTGGAAAGAATACATTGAAAGCCTCTATGAGGGTGAAGATTTGTCTGATGTGATAGAAGAAGAAACAGGAGTCGATTTAGAAGAGATAGGGGATCCAGTGTTAGAATCTGAATTCAAAAGAGCTTTGGAGGACTTAACGGTCAAATAAGGCAGAAGGGATAGATAACATTCCATCAGAATTTCTAAAATCATTGGGGGAAGTGGCAACAAAACGACTATTCACGTTGGTGTGTAGAATATATGAATCTGGCGTTATATCATCTGACTTTCGGAAAAGCATCATCCACACAATTCCGAAGACGGCAAGAGCTGACAAGTGCGAGAATTATCGCACAATCAGCTTAATAACTCATGCATCGAAGCTGATTACAAGAATAATATACAGAAGAATGGAAAAGAAAATTGAGAATGCGCTAGGTGACGATCAGTTTGGCTTTAGGAAAAGTAAAGGGACGAGAGAGGCAATTCTGACGTTACGGCTAATAATGGAAGCAAGGCTAAAGAAAAATCAAGACACTTTCATAGGATTTGTCGACCTGGAAAAAGCGTTCGAGATTCTGAAAAAAGTAGGGGTAAGCTATAGGGAGAGACGGGTCATATACAATATGTACAACAACCAAGAGGGAATAATAAGAGTGGACGATCAAGAACGAAGTGCTCGTATTAAGAAGGGTGTAAGACAAGGCTGTAGCCTTTCCCCCCTACACTTCAATCTGTACATCGAGGAAGCAATGATGAAAATAAAAGAAAGGTTCAGGAGTGGAATTAAAATACAAGGTGAAAGGATATCAATGATACGATTCGCTGATGACATTGCTATCCTGAGTGAAAGTGAAGAAGAATTAAATGATCTGCTGAACGGAATGAACAGTCTAATGAGTAACAGTATGGTTTGAGAGTAAATCGGAGAAAGACGAAGGTAATGAGAAGTAGTAGAAATGCGAACAGCGAGAAACTTAACATCAGGATTGATGGTCACGAAGTCAATGAAGTTAAGGAATTCTGCTACCTAGGCAGTAAAATAGTCAATGACGGACGGAGCAAGGAGGACATCAAAAGCAGACTCGCTATGGCAAAAAAGGCATTTCTGGCCAAGAGAAGTCTACTAATCTCAAATATCGGCCTTAATTTGAGGAAGAAATTTCTGAGGATGTACGTCTGGAGTACAGCATTGTATGGTAGTGAAACATGGACTGTGGGAAAACCGGAACAGAAGAGAATCGAAGCATCTGAGATGTGGTGCTATAGACGAATGTTGAAAATTAGGTGGACTGATAAGGTAAGGAATGAGGAGGTTCTACACAGAATCGGAGAGGAAAGGAATATGTGGAAAACACTGATAAGGAGAAGGGACAGGATGATAGGACATCTGTTAAGACATGAGGGAATGACTTCCATGGTACTAGAGGGAGCTGTAGAGGGCAAATACTGTAGAGGAAGACAGAGATTGGAATACGTCAAGCAAATAATTGAGGACGTAGGTTGCAAGTGCTACTCTGAGATGAAGATGTTAGCACAGGAAAGGAATCCGTGGCGGGGGGCGTCAAACCAGTCAGTAGACTGATGACCAAAAAAAAATTCAGGTTTAGCTCGAAAATATCTAATGTTATCTTAAATTGCAACACAGTGTAATTCGAGTGTGAAGTTCAGAATATCTTCCGGTAGTTGCTTTGTCACTACTTTGTGAGTAAAGTGGAACCACATGTTGATCAGTAACTCTAACTAAGATCATCAATCTTAAATGCGAATGTGTTTGAGATTATAACGTCTCGTCTTGACAATATTTTTCAATATAGCAACTTTTCTTTATGTTCACCCCACATGGAGTGTACTTTGTGAGACCAGTACCACATGCTTATACTATTGTTTGACCCATGAGGTTAATAGTAAGATGATAGTAACCAGTTCGAGGTTTTTCTTTTGTAAATTGCGTTTCGATGTAATTTATTTTAATTATCAAAATTATTGTGGAGTTACACTCTTTGTGTAAACCAAATTGACCATGTGAAGCATGTGGTGTAATCATCAAAGTAGCCCTCGGCTATTCTTTTCAGTAACATTTCACAGAGAGTTAGTATGCATTTAGTATACCAGTGTGTGGTAATTTCATGACGGACAGGATTATACTACGAACGTAACTTCTTTGGGTGAAAATTAAATCGGTTGGTTGCGGTTAATTTCCTTTTGGATATGTTAAAACGTTCTTCGTGTGTTATTTTATGAATGCACAGTTGTATATAGTCTCCCAATCTTGGCTCCCTATTTGATGTGTTCCGTAAGATTACAAACTCACATTTTCACAACCCTAAATAAGGCACCAGTTTAGTTATGAATCAAGTTTGATATGCTGAAATTGTAATGGAACAATGATCAATGTTAAAATAAATGTCCAAATATAAACTGATTTATTTCTTTTTATTTAAATTGTCTTTATATATATATATATATATATATATATATATATATATATCACCGGTTATCGTAAGATGAGTACTAAAAGATTAAATTAATGTTAGTCTGGTTGGGAATTTGGTAAGCTAGACTGGATACCTGGTGAAATAGTTGCGCAGTAATGTAAGGTTAACTTCCTCAGATAGCTCACAGCTTTTAAGCCACTTTTATGGTCTTCAATATCAGCACCGCTTTCAGATCAAATTAATGCAACAACGTTACACATGGCGACCCTGTTCTGTGATTCCGCTAGACTCTGGAATCTCTGAAACGTTAGATTGCGAGCGTTGTATAACCTTAATTTTTTTTCCCTGCAGCGCTCAAACAACTTCTGCATTGTTTCTGAGCAGACTTTCAAAAGTTTCACTAGCGTTGTTGAGCGGCGTTGTGTTGTTTGTCTTGTTTTGTTTTCTATACTTGTGTGTTTTATATGTATGTGTTTTTTTATCGCTTGTAAATTGCACTGACTTCGATCAAAGATATAAATTTGTTTTGCGTGTGAAAAAGTGCGTACTAGATTGGGTACCTTTCGTGTGACTGTCGTAATTTTTGGGGGATACATTTATTCTGATTAGTGTTTTGCGTACCGGGTATAAATTGAACTAATGCTGACATGTAACCAAGCTAAAAGTAGGCGGTCCAACAACTTAAGCAACATGGACCAAGGGAATAATTTGATTTCGAATATTAACGCGTCGGACGGTTCCGAAAATGCAATGGGGAATACTTCAGAGGAAATGCAAAACAGGACAAACGGGCTCACAGCAGAGCCAGAAATTAATTTGCCTCCAACTAACCAAATTGATTTGGCAGAACTCATAAAAGCCTTATTGCATCAAAATAAAGAAAACGCAGAGAAATCAGAAAAATCGTTCTGAGAACAAAAAGAATCATCCGAAAAATCGATCCGAGAGCTAGGCGAACAAATGACGCAGAAATCTGAAAAATCGATCCGCGTACTACGATACTGACAAGATTTGATTGCACCACATTAGAGATTCCCAATATACTAAGTCATCCAAGAACAATTCTGCAATCCCAAACGTTTGTATATTGTCATCTATCTTATCTGTGGAGTACAACTGGTTTCATAGCCTGTACCTTTGTTGATGATAGAACTTTCAGTGTGCGAAAGCTCGCAATATTCTGACAACTGACTTAAATGTCTTCTAAAAGTGCTCTTTTCACTAACGTTATTAAAAATTAGTTTCAATAAGCCAGTAAAAATTACTCTTATGCACAAGAAAAAAGCTTTGAACTAGCAACTGCGGAAAAATAGCTGTAAATATTAACAACATAATTATTTTTTACTTGCCCAATGGATGCTACTTTTTATGCTCTGGAAGTATTCGATCGACGTTTATTTGCGTTTACTGAAATCTCTCTCTCTCTCTTTCACCATGTATGTGTGTGTGTGTGTGTGTGTGTGTGTGTGTGTGTGTGTGTGTGTGTGCGTGTGCGTGTGTGTATGTGCTCGCGTTCGCGCGTAAGTAAAAAAATTGTAAATTTGTGGTACGATCTTATGGGACCAAACTGATTAGGTCATCGGTCCCTAAGCTTACACACTACGTAATCTAGCTTAAACTAACTTACGCTATGGACAACACACAACTCATCCCGAGTAAGGACTCGAAACTCCGAAAGTGGGAGACGCGCGGAACCGCACGCGTGTGTGCGTGTCGAAAGGGCGATGAAGAAGACGGCCTTTGCTATATTAATGATTTACGATCTTAAGGAAAGGTTACGCAGAACATATTTTAAAAAAGGGCGAGGGAACATATTCGTGCTATGAGTTCCTTACGAAGCGCAATGACAGCTATCATCGTAAAATTAGAAGGGTTCTTTCATCATAAAACGAGCAGACTTATACTTGGCTTCATACTGCATTCAGGTCAGAAACACGAAGATTGTGTAAAAAACTGTGAAAGAATGTCCTATGATTTCATTCTACTGGTAAATAGGACACTGTGGCAGAAAATAATTCGTTTTGAGTCTCACAAAATATTTTCGTGCTGTCTGTAGCGCTCCTTACCGGAAAGAAAAACAGGGAATGATAGAGGAATGCTAATTTATGTTGCAGAAATACATTCTTGGTGAAACACTGTTATCATTACACAACAAAACACACTATTTTGTCATTCTTTCTGAACTTTTTATTATAAACGACTTTTGTTCCAAGTTATATGCCCAGTTTCTAGTTTCTGTTTCAAAGATGTCAGTCATGTCATGTTATAGGCCTACTATGGAACAACGAATCACAACAGCACAAAAAATTATGTGGTCACTCGAAACAGAGCAAAGTTATACTACATATAGCAAATCAATTAAGTGATTACAAGAGAAATTAATGGTGTAATATTTAAATTTGATTACAGGTTCTATATCTAATTCCTTGCTGCACCATATTGTAAGACCTGT
The DNA here is from genome assembly GCF_021461385.2 of Schistocerca piceifrons. Lineage (NCBI taxonomy): Eukaryota > Metazoa > Arthropoda > Insecta > Orthoptera > Acrididae > Schistocerca > Schistocerca piceifrons. Next base: position 53,943,474 of record NC_060142.1, on the reverse strand, counting down.
GCAGTGACTCAGAAACAATAAAAGAGTGTTCTGTATATATAAAATTAGCCATAAAATTTATTGTGCTGTATGGCAGTAATTAAACAGGCAGTAACCCACCTCGTTCATAGCTATCCACCACAGGGCCGTAAAACATGTGAAATTATACATGCTAGACACACATCAAACACAAATTAGTCCTGAACACATTTATACTCACACGGATCAGCCAGAACACTGTGACCATCTACCTGTTGCTGATATGTAGACCCTTGACACGTATAACAGAGGAGACACGTCATGGCATGGAACCAGTGAGTCTAGGTAGGTCGCTGGAGGAAGTTCGCACTACATCTGCACACACATCTCACCTAATACCTGTAAACATCGGAGAGATGATCTCTGACGCCACGTCCAATCACATCCCATATGTATATGATCAGATTCAGATCTGACGAGTTGTGGGTCAAGCACATGAATTGGAACTCACCACTGTGTTCCTCGAACCACTCGATCACATGGCGCATTATCTTGTTGAAAAATGCCACTGTCATCAGGAAACATGGCTGTCATGAAGGTGTGTACATGGTCTGCAACTAGTGTACGATACTCCTTGGCTGTCGTGGTGCCTTGCACGAGCTCCACTGGAGCTATGGATGCTCACGCGGATGTTCCCCTGACTGTATAGGAGCCTCTGCCGCTTGTCTTTGTCCTGCAGCACAGGTGTCAGTGAGCTGTTCCTCTGGAAGACGACGGATTTGCGCACTTCTATTAGCATAATGAAGAAGATATCGGCATTCATCGGACCATGCAACGCTGTGCCACTGCGACAATGTCCAGTGTCCATGGTCACGTGCCCATTTCAGTCGTAGTTGCCGATGTCGTAATGTTAACATTGGCACATGCATGGGTCGTCAGCTGCAGAGGTCCACCATTACGAGTGTTCGTTGCACTGTGAGTTCACACACGCTTGTACTTTGTCCAGCATTAAAATGTGATGTCAGTCGCACCACAGTTCGCCGCCTGTGCTGTTTTACCAGTGTGTCAAACCTACGATGTCCAACATCTGTAATGAAGGGTGGCCACTCAACCCCATGACGTCTGGATGTGGTTTCGTTCTGAAATGTTCCTACCGCGTCTCCAGGCCATCGAAATCTTCCCTCGGTCAAACTCAGATAGGTCAAGCACCTTCCTCTTTCTACACAGGGACAGCACTCTCACTGTTACTACATGAACTGTGTGTGTGGCTTACTAGTAGTCATTCCCGGCCAGGTGACGCTGCTATCGCCTGGATGGGTTTATATCGATAACAGGTCGGTGGTGGTAATGTTCCGGCTGATCGTTGTATTTACAAGTTGAGTCACAACCGTTAAAAATACGGCCACTGCATGTGACGAAAAAGAACCTCGTTTTACGATGACAGTGATATAAAACCTTCATTTGTACAGCATTACGATACAAGAAACTGCAATAGTACTATGGGCTTGGCTCCAGTGCCACCTCTTAGATGGATGCTGAACATACTGGTTTAGTGACACACACACACACACACACACACACACACACACACACACACACACACACACACAATACTTTGTGACTCGTTCCTACCAATCCAAAGTCAGTGGGAATAGCAACCATGGGCCAATTTCAGTTTGAAAGAAGTGCTGTCTTGTCATGGATGTTCTTTGAATATGACAAAATGTGACAGTCAAGACACCAGTTTCTACTCAGTTCTAGACTGCTCATCTGCTGTGTAGGTGTCGTTGTCAAGCAGACATGATAGCATTTACAGTCGGTCTATTAACATCTTAAGACGTCAATACACCCATACGAAAGTGTAACAGAGATGGGATGAGAACTCAAATACGGGGAAACGACTGTAGCCCTTGAAACTGCTACCAGAAAACAATGCTTTATGTAGGCATATCTTTCTTTATAAGCATGTAGTGGCAAAGACACGAACACACCAGTTCATAGCATTTTAAGAAAGCTAAGTCGTCTGTCAGAATACTGCGAATTTTTGCTCACTGTACAGTGTGTCATGGATTAGACAACCCCTTGACAGTTTGAAAGTGAGTGAAACGTATGATTTTCGGAACCGTTAGGCCATTCTACACCTGTCTTGAGTGAAATATATCCAGATGAAAACGTTTCCTGTTGGATTTCATCTACTCGTATGCGTACAGGACGAAAATTAACTCACAGCGCTGATTTGGCAATGATTTAATGCTGTCCGGTATTCCTTAGTTGTGTATTTTAAAGTAAAATCAGGAGAGCTATACTGCACTGATCTGCATCAGACGTTTCCTTTTCAACATACAGGAAGCAAACTTAACAGAGATCGCTTAAGGTATGGAAACACACAATCGTTGTGACATCCCTTCATTTGTGAGAGGAACAGGAAAGGGAATGACTTTAATGATACAAGAGTCACACAAGTAGGACGCCCTCACTGTTTACAGTAGGTCCCATGGCGAATTCAGTATTTGGAAAATCCGTGGTTAGCACAACGAAAACTGAGAGCGAAAGATTCGAGCTGAAGATATGCAAGCAATAGGATACAGATCAACTGAAACAAAGACAGAAAACAATCCAAAGCAACAGAATAAGAAATTGATATAGACACTAAAGTACATACAAGCAATAAATCATTCAATTTTGCATCGAAATCAGCGAATTTTATGTCAATCAGCGAATTTTATGTCAAAAACATCTCGTATAGAAGATTCCAAGAGAGAAGTGCTTGAATTGCGAGGCAGTTGCGTTGATCTACATGACATGCATCTATAAGCCAGGTATAGACATCTGATGTTGCTACAGCACTCCTCAATCGTTTCAGATGAATACACATGTGGTTCCTTCAACAAGTTTGTTTGTCTGGTAAGTCTTTCGTTGAGCAAGGTTGCGAATAGCCACGATAGTGAGGTTCTGCAGTTATATTTACAGTGCACACCACAATAGATTCTTCCACGTTTTCACACGTATCTCCGTTAGATGTCTACACAATTCCCATAAATTGCAGAAACATAGCTGATGTCCAGTAGTATACCTGATGCCTTCAGGTAAGTCCAATCCAGTAGTATACGTGATGCATTCAGATAAGCCGAATTTGGTTGCTAAGACATCAATCTGAGTGCCCTCAAACAACTTAGCATGATTGAGTATTATACCACAGGTAATCATAAGGATGCTAGTGTGGTCGATGTGATGCAGTTGCTAAAGTAACAGTGGTTGTAGGAGTAATTTCATTCTGTTGATTCAAAAAGTATGTCCCATGGCGAATTCAGTAAGGTAGTAGCAGCACATTCATAACATAGATTCAAATAGGTTCTCTACTACCTGCAGAAGTAATAGATTCACACTATAAACTCTCAACTTCTTGTGCTGCAACAACTGCACAATTTTTAATACATCGCAGTACTATTCTGTAAATACTGCTGCTTTTTAGTGTGATGGAAGTTTGATATAGATGTACCCAAAATGTCAAACTAGAATGATCTTCTCTGTAAACAGAATGTGATCAAATGTTAAGGCTAACATAGCATTTTTATTTGGTTTTTAGGTGTTTGCTGACACAAATAGTCTCTTATGTTATATATCAGATATGTAATACTTACAGTGGACTTCTAAATGGCGACAGCTGAGGAATCTGAAGATGTGAGTGGTATGTGAAATACGTTCATAATCGATTTGAGGTGGGAGGATAGGGGGAGGGGGGGGGTCAGTGAGACTTCTGTTTGAAAGCTACTGTTTCTACAGGAGTTGTAAATCATCTTACAATGAAAGCCTGTACGATTCCTTCAACAAGGGCGCTTATTCAAGAGATCTTTGCTGGGCATGATAGCTGGTGTCAGGAGATGTGAGAAACAACTGTGCATGCAGACATACAAAAGGTATACAAGTTTATTAGATTGTAGTACACTATGTTATGTTCATCTATAGTGAAATATTTCCGACAATTATCAAATTTAGAGGTATTCAAGGTTCTAAGGATTTTATGAAGATTACTCTGATATACTTTGGAAGAAATTCGGACTTTCAGTATTTTATGTGATTAGGGAATATGGTAGGGAACTCGGACAGTTTGTACACAGTACAGTAGAGACTACATAACACTTCATGCCATACATCCACACATTCCAGCAAAATTTATAACACAATACCACAAGACCTACAGCACATTGCCCTAAAACTGTAAGAAAATATTCCCACTCAGTAACAAGTAGTCCCAAAACTATAACAATTTGCCTCAAAACCATAGAGAAGGTGATGGACCATAGCATACTTGCATGATGAGCAATATAAGGTGATGAGCCTTAGAGCTAAGAGCATTGGCACAGTCTGCATGCTACTAAGGTTAGATTTCAAGATCATGATCCAGTATAGCAGTCCATGATGTCAGAAACCAAGATGTCGATCCACGATGGTGGACCTAGGCATATGAGTACATCATACAAACTTGCCTGTCCAAAATAGTTGTTCCAATTTCAGTAGCATAACAGGCATCTAGACGCTGCACCTGATATATTGGAGCAGGACATAAATTGTTTCCAGACATAGACTTTCCACTATATCCAACGTTGGTCACTTACTAAGCCTCAGCTAAGTCGTTTCAGAACACTGTTGTTCTGCACAACTTATCAAACAACGAGCAACAAATTAAAGCAAGTTAATTAGCACCTGACAAAGATTTGGAAGTGACAGTAGAAATACAGAATGTCCAGCAGGGTACAAAGATGCAGTTAAGCGGGATCAACTGTACAGCAAGCTGAAGTACATCGAGGACTGCATAACAGCCGACACAATCCATTCCTTTGATATATTACTATCTTTGTGAACAACAGTGCATCAATTGCCAGTGTGTTCAGGGATGATACAATGAACTTAACATCTCAAAACCCAGCACAGTGCATATGTTTAAGGTGTCCAAGTGTAGTGAACCTGTATGGCTTGTACACTCCATTATGCATTGCCACAGAGAGACTTGGAGTATAGCAAACATAAAACTGCTCTTCAGTGATGTTGTCAAGTATGTATACGAACATAAAACTCACAATTAGGAGGGGATTTTACAGAATTATAAAAGTGCATGTATGTGCCTTACAACTAAGTCAGCTGGTATTACACCTGTAAACGGATATTTCGTTCAAGCTGGATTTACAAGTGGCCTAAAAAAGTCTATTAGTGCTCCAGTTGGTTTACATACAATAGAAACTGAATTTAAGGGTATATGGAACGCCCTATGCTTACAATGTTAAATTGAGCTAAAAGTTAGGAACATTTTCTCATTTGTTATTTGGACAATACTCTTGATTTTTTCACAGAACGCAGAGATATGTTCTGCTTTTTTGCTGAATTATTAATTTTGAAAAAATAATTATAGTTTTTCAGATATTTTATTTTTTGTAAATGTTAAAAAATTATACATTTTAACAAGTATTTTAAAATTTACATCCATTAATACAAAATAATTCCACATACCTTTTAATTCAGATATATTAGAAGGTCTTAAGGAAGAACTACAGAAAATTTCATCTTTCTACTATAAATAGGCCCTGAGAAAATGTACCTTATACACAAAAAAACTAAAGTTACGGGAAATTATGTTCGAAGTTTTTACTTCAGTACTCCATAGCTTGTATCATCAAGCTATAGTACTCCATAGCTTGTATCATCAGAATCGTCCAACAGCTTCCTCTTAATGGCTCTGCTATTCTGTCTAGCCATCTTTGAATATACTTTTATGGCATTATCTGAAGACCTGAGCCATTCCTTGTCCAAACAAAGCATAGCTGCGGCAGTTCGTAGTCCTACACAGAGCCGCAACTTCTGCAGAACTTTGCACTTTGTTATATTGCCCTGATTGAATGATGAAACAGCTTCATAAACGCCAAAGTGAAGTGTGTTTATACCCACAAACACAGTTTTAGGTAGTCTATTCCATATCACATGGTTCACACACTCATTTGGATTTTGAGTCTGGCCATGAAGACATTTCTTTAGTAGACTAATATCTGCGAGGTCTTGGAATATTGGTTTTATTTCATCCATTATGGCAGGTGGCAGGTGATGAGGGTGATTGTATTGTTTCTTAGTTACCTTGCCTCTGTTGTACCCTTAAAGTATATAAAAATAGTAATTTACAAAATATTGCCGAGTGATGAATAGGGTTCATGTATAAGAAAAGAATGAGCATTTTTAACGATTATGATCTATTTTCCACAGTTCACAAAGTAGAAAATAGTATATTAACAATGTATAATGTTTGTATTAAAATAAATATAATAATAAATAATATTTTTACAAGCTGCAATATATTTCATTCTATAAAACATATATCACATGAGGTTTATCAGTTCAACTGTTGGAGAGAATCTTAGTTGTTCATACATTTGCAAAGTAAGGGAGACTTTGCAGCCCAATTATTGCTACACTTTTAAGTGAGATGAAATGTAATAATTCAGCTGTTACATTGTCAGGGCGTGATACATAGCAGTTCACACGTAATTCAGTAGTCATTGTACAGTTCACATCAGCGAAGACAAAATGGGAATAATGAAGTTAAACATCTAATATGTGAAAAACATTCATTGATACTGATTTTGTAATGACAAAGAATGCTCTTACTCTAGCTAAAACTGGATTCAGGCACACAGCACATGATGAAATGGAAGGTATGCTTTTAACACAAACACCAGTGCATCTGCATGGAAAGAACAGCACTTTCATCTCTTCAAGGAAACAGATTTTTACACGCAGATGAGCCATATAGTCCTATGCTATTTAGATGACAATGCACTTGATGGTTAAAGGAGCAACAACCATTACATCTTCCGGAAGTCTAGTGTTACTTGTATCCCTTACTGTGATTAATATGTCCTTGTTCTGAAATACAGTACCTATAATTTTTTACATCAAATTTGCTCTACCTATTACTTCTGTGACATTCATCCAGCACAGGTGACAAAATTTTGCACAGGTCTTCAACACATCTATGAAAACAACTACAATTATGAGCCACCTGTTCCCATGCAGCAGGACATGTAAAATCCAATGTAACTATTCTGTGAACTGATTCTTTTTTGTGCAAACTGTACTCTCTTATATTATTACTAGTAGTATTATTATTATACGCTGCAACATGCTTATTCATGGGTTCAGGCTTCTAACATGTACTACAAAAGCCAAGATATAACATTTCCTATGGCTGATGGTTGATCCTATACACAACCACAGGACATAAGACCTGTACCATGTGACAAGACAAATCACAGTCATGCATAACTGGAGTTATATATTGAATAGTTAGAATTAAAGTATGAACGGGTGAACCACACAATGTGTCTGTGTAAGGAAGAGACACTGCCCCCTTGAGAGCTTTACCCTTAAGTAGAGGATAGTGCAGCACACAAAGCAGATGGCATAGTATAGTCCTGCATCTTAATGTGATACCCAAAGAGTGTACCTCAGTGCATTAGCCAGACAGTATAGTATGACATTGTACCCCAAAACTACAATGCGATTATGTGGCATGGGATGGATTGGAACTCATAAGAGGCAGTCTCTGCTGTATATCATTCACTCAAAAAAGGTGTATAATGGCCTACCAGTTGCAAAAAACATATGTTTCACTCACTCTTAAATTGTCAAGGGCTTTTATGATCCATGTTACACTTCATTCTGTGTGGAAACTGCCAATATTTCATTAAATGGCTTCGTTGTCTTCTTAAAGTGAACTTTCGTTGCAAACACATTAACAATCCTTTATGTCACTGTACGTGTTTCAAATTAATACTGGAGTCATAGCAACTGTACAGACTTAGATAACCACAGAGATTAACTAATGTCAGTGTATCCTAGCAGACATAAATGTGTGCATACACAATAACACATATGTGTGCAGAGAGATCGACAGGGGAAGTGGATTGGGTCAGCATGAGACTCTGTCACGTGAGCACCAGTGAGTTCAGTAACCATCCGAGAGGCAGTATAAAGGTTTGCTCATAGCACTATTGACAGATTTTGTTGAAATGATATGCACATGCTGGTTCTCGAGCATTACTGTCATATGTGTTCTTTTTCCATAAAATGCAGCTGATACATTTTTGATGGTTGTAATTCTACTTGTAAATAAGTATTAATGTGGTGAGCTGTAATATCTAGTGTATGTATACGTTCAGATATTTCATAGCCCTGTAGTGCCTGGCTATGAACAAGGTAGGTTACTGCCTGCTTTATTACTGCCATCTATACTGTACAAAATTGTAGTGAATTTTATCAAAATAGAACCTCTTTTTTGTCTCCCAGGAGGACAAACATATAATCTGATTTACTAATTTTCCTTTGAGACACTTGAAATAACATGGTGCTGCATGATAATTGTGTAGGCTATTGTTCATTCTGAATTTCCCATCATTTTTCCATTTGGATTAAAGCAAGTCATTCTTGGAGTTTCATATTTCCCCACCCTATAACTGCAGTGCTATTGTAAACAGTATACTAGGGGCAGAAATTGGATTTACTATGCTACACTTCATGTCAAGCATTCAAATTGGCGATGTACTATTTGTGGCATCTTTGTGCAATTCGCTCCAGTGCAACAAGCTGGTTGCTGCTGTTTCAGTGCTGGTGACAGGAAGGCAGCTCCAACCTGCCAGCCAGTGGGACTCCTTCAGGGGCTTGGTTGAGTCAGTTGCACTTGGTGTGATGTATGACAGGACCGTATCAATAGCAAACCTCATAAAGGGTGTAACCGGAGACCACAAAAGTGATAATGTCCCCAGTGCAGTAATTGTTTAAATCGTACAGACACAATTGCATACATCTGCCAGTCCTATTCTGCTATGTACAACAGTAACAAGTGTTTGACAACTATATATATATATATATATATATATATATATATATATATATATACACATAGTGTGTGTGTGTTTCCCAGTGAGCTAAGCAGCTTTAAAATCAAGACAAGTTACCTCTTGGGTTTCAAAATTATTGTGACTATTGTTTGAACTGTAACATTTGTAGGGGCGGGAGAAAACTGTATAAACATAGCAAAGTAGATATAATTTATGGCAAGTGAACTGTAATGTCATATGGGTGAGAAAAACCAATGATTTACTAAATTTCCCACCATTCTGAACGGCAACCATGCAGGCTGTCACAGCATCTACAAGTGCACCATCTTAGATTTAAGGAGACATGGCAATCGTGTGGACTGTCCCAAGATTCTCACATCGCCATGCTGGTTCATCATTTTGGATGCTGATGCCATACAGACTGTCCTGGTATGGAAAGGACGCCATCTCAGATCGCCACCTTGCAGTCTGGTGCTGATTTTTTAATTTCCCATCAATTTATATTTGGGACAACAGCTGTGCTTCCACTGTCATGTTATAGGACTGCATAAAAAAGCTTTGGCACAACTTATGTATTTTGAATTTTTCGCAGTTTTCTAAAGTGCCCAGCACTTTTGACATAGAGTATTTTGCCTATGTCACAGAGGTGGGGGAAATCTGACATTGTTACATGACATTGTCAGTGATGCCATAGGATGGGATGTTGATGTCTGAAACATCACACACACACACACACACACACACACACACACACACACACACACATCATATTGATGTGTAAAACAACATTATGGACTCTCAAAGGAAGTGATTCATGCCTAAACATACGTGGCTAAAATGTAATATGCTAAACAAGCAGCTGACATTACAGGTTTGGCCTAAAAGAATGATATAGTAAAACCAATCTGATCAGGCTCATAACAGTGGAAAAAAGATGTTGGCTAAAATATTATGCTAATCAGAAAAATCCACATACATTTAGGCAGTTAGAACTACAGTCAGCGACTGGAAGAATGTAATTAATTCTATTATTTAGGAATACTCTTGATTTAAAGTACAATGTGCTCTCAAATTAAATATTTCCATATCAAGATTTTTCTATGCTCAGGAGTTACAGTCGTATCTCAACATTTAAAATGTGTAATGAGTGTTGCCATTCCAATCTGAGGATATGTTATTGCTGCTTTATAGAACTTAGAGCATCAGTTTTACACGTTTTTACAAGTTTTTCAGTAATGCTTCACGCCAGCAAGACTCAGTTTATGGAGAACAGGATAATGTATCATGTTCTACACTCGAAAAATATATTGACATAGTTTTCTTACATACAATTCAAATATACTAGAGGTTGGGTACAATAACAACTTTGATGGAAGGCTGCAATATTTAGCAATTGGAAACGTGATTTGTAGGCTCTCTAAAACTACGTTTCTATAATCAGTTACTAAATACCATCAAAAGTTAATCATAACACATGATGTGAAAACATATATTTACACGCAAAATATAGCCAAAAGACAAACTAACTGCAAAACATGCTTATTGAATGGAAGGAAGAAGGTGTTTTGATGAGATTTTATTTTATTGGAATATATCACTTAAACCGCTTATTTTCGTAACACACACGGAGAACATCTTCTATGTTTACACAAAACATAGCCAAAGAATGATGGAAGCAGACAGAGATAAAACATCAGCAAAGACGATGTTGCAACACAGATATGTAAGATTTTGGACATGAAACAAACTTTTCAAACACTGGACCCTCAAACTAAATACTTCTACATCTAAATTGTTTGTATTACTTATTGAAACATGCACAGCTTGCAGCTTGACACCACTGATAAAAACTTACAGGTTAAGTGTTGCCTATTAAGGACCAAAGTTTGATTGTTCTGCCACATTCTGCAAGCACAATGGACTCCAAAAGTAAATATTTTTGTATTTCAATTGTCTGTTTGACTTATTAAAATATATGCAGCTTATTGTCACTGCTTAATAAATTAAAGCTTAGTAGAAAACCACATTTGGAGCTTTGTACCATGTATGAAATTCAACTGAATACTTAAAAATTAGTTCTTAAACATTTCAAAGCACACATGGAAAGTACTGCACTTTCCAGTGATAATTAGCAAAGTAAGTAATGGTATTCCCACATCAAAATCTTGTCTGATATCATAGTCAGTCAAATATTAGAGTGATCCCCACATTCAGATATAAACTTCAGTTTTCAGTTCAAAACGTTGTAGAAACTACATGAGACTTTGATACAAAAGCACACAGAACAGTAGTAATACACAGTCTTATAATTAAAAAATAAAGGTTGCTATGCTTTCTGAGTCACCCAAACATTATAAAAACTCCATGCAGATGTCAGGAACATTCAGCATAAGTTAGCATTATCAGCAGTAGACTCTGAAAACAGGTTATTAGATGAACACCAACAAAAGTAAAATGATGATAACAGAAAGTAGTCGAAATAATTAGGTGATGCTGAGAAAAGTAGATTAGCAAATGATATGCTATATGTAGTAATTGAGTTCTGTTCCTTGTTTGGAGGGGGCAGGATGGGAGGGGGGTAAAGTAGACAGAATCAAAATGGAGACTGCCAATATCAAGGAAAACATTTCTGAAAAAGAGAAACTTGTTAACATAAAATGTGAAATTAAGTCAGGAAATCTTTTCATCTCTTCTGAAAATTTTTGCTTGCAGTATAGTCTTGTATGGAAGTGAAATGTGGGTGGTAAATAGTTCAGATATGAAGGAAATAGAAGCTTTTAACATGTGGTGATATTGCAGATTAGATTCGCTGTGTGTACTGATTGATGTAGGTGATGACACACAAGCATATTTTAGTATATATTCTTATCAGAAACAGCAGTCACAAAAATGATGAAATATGACGTTATTAAATTGTAAATTTTGACAGAAACATTAATTTGAGTGTATCAGTACCAAATGTAATGCAAAATGTAAGAAGTTAAAGACGTGTGAAAGACATCTACCAGATGTTAAAAGACAAATAAACTGGACTATACTTGGTGTGTATTAAATGTGATATTACAAGGTTCTTCATATATGACTTTCTGACAACTCTGTGTGCATGGAGATGGGAAAGAAGTTATGTGAAAGCTGTTTTTCATCCAGTCTTGTTGTATATCACCAAATACAATATATCAGTGGACAACTCTCAAAGTACTATCCTGGGATATTACTGGGTGTATATGGCCATCAAGATTACATTTGTCATACCCTAACAGACCTTCTTCACTTAATTCTGTTTATAGAAAGTGTATATGATGTTACTGAGAAGTCATACATACAAACTCGTTTTGCTTTATTAATAGATATTGTAACATAACCATCTTACATTTATTCTAGGAGTACACAATACATGGTTTCAGTGTATCACTCAATCAACTGCATTATTAGATTATCATTTAATTATGAATGTGTTAATTCCTTTCATATTTGTTACTCATTATCCAACACTATTTGTAACAAACTGAATGTCATCTGAGTACCAAAGTTGAGTTTACTATTTCATTAACAAAATTGTGAAGCTGGATAATCTGATATATTCTGGATTTGCATTTCAATTCTGTTAAAACAAAAATTTCTTATCCTGATTGATAATAACCCAGTTATATAACAATTTTTGTACTAAAATTGGAAAAATTTCCAAATAGAAAGTTCTACAAAGACAGTTACTAAATCTGTAAATTAATTGACAGGCAATTATCTTTAATGTAATTTACAATACAGTTGGTTGTAATGAATAGTGTAACTCTACAGCCACAGCCAGCTTAAATATTAGTAGTCAAAATGATTAAGTAATTTAGTTGAAATTTCCATCTTTTAAAAGTAATTGTTTTAAGTTCACACTTTATGAAATCTATATAATATATAAAAGCCAATGTTCTGACTGACAGATGCATTATTGCCCAGCACAAACTGTTAAGGATAGAAACATGAAATTTGGAGAGGCTGTTGATTTTATACTGTAGGCAATATCTGAAAAGGGGGTTTTCGAAATTCCACCGCTAAGAGGGTGAAATAGGGGATGAAATGTCTTTTGAAAAATATGTCTCTATCAAAACAATTTGAAAGAAGAACTACGAAAATTGCTATTTTGTTTCTGAGTCAAAAATAAAGAAATAACTGTTTCAGCATTTTTAAAAGCTGAATTACTAAGGGGATATAATACTGAGTCAAAGTTTTTTTGAAGCATTTTAAAGCTATATTTATGAATGAATGATTTTAATTCTCAGTGAAAATCAAAATCAAAATATGAATCCTTGAAATTTTGTTTTTGCCATCTCATCTCTAAGGGGATGATATAGGGCCTAACTGATTCATTGTCTCATCTTTGTCAGCCCAAACTGCTAAGTATAAAAACTTTAAATTTAAAGGGGGTTTACATCTTATATTTCAGGCATCATTTAAGAAGGGATTGTCTGAAATTCCCCGCTCCTAAGGAGGTAGAAATAGGAGATGACAAGCATTATGAAAATTTGTCATTATTAAGGCAATGATGAAGCTAGAACTATGAGAACTGGTATTTACTTTCTCAGTCAGAATCTTAATAAAATGCACATTACCAAATTTCTGGAAAATCAACTACATGAAAATTGGTATTTGCTTTCTCAGTTAGTCTTCTAAATTCAGCCCCCTAAGGGAATAAAATATGTGATTAAAAAAAGTGTTTCACTGTTTCTGGAAATTCAACCTCTATAGGAGTGAAATAAGGGGTGAAAGTTTTTATGGAAATATTTCATTATGAAAGCATTTTTGAAGCTAAATATATGAAAATTTGTATACGCTTTTATATTAGGAATAAAAAGTACTGTTATTGGATATTCAGCTCCTAGTGTGTGAAGTAGGGAATGAAAATATTTAAGAAAGTATTTAGTTATATTTAACAAAATTTAAAGCTAAATCAATGAAAATTGGCATTTCACTTCTAGCTGAGAAATAAATATATGTGTTGGGATGAAATTTTCTGTTGAAACATCACCAAAAAAACGCAAAAGGCCTGATAACAAAGACCTTGGTCTCCAGCTACCAGAATCGCGTCATGGTCAGAAGTGCATTTGGAATAGACCATGCTGTTGGCTTGATTATGGTGAAAAGTTTAGAAGATATCGCAATTTGTGAATAAGATGAAAATTCGATTAAAGAAAAACAAAAAACAAATCTGGGTAGACCATGCAATTTATGTGATCGAAGCAGCAGATGCAACGCTAGTTTTGTGAGAAAAAGAAATTGTGAAATTGTGTGAGGAAAAAAAAAACTGTTAAACTTTTACTGCATTCCTGTGTAGCTTACAGTTATATTGAAGTTTATATGAGTAAGTAGTTTTTCATTACAATTCTCCAAAAGTATGTTAATGACAGTCAGTATAGGGTTTAATTGTTGTTGTTAAAGTATGGTGTATTGTGAGAAAGAGGTGTGCTGTGGACGACGGGCGCGATTCTCTGCCAAAGATGAGATGGGCGGGTGCTCAGAAGAAGTAACTTTATTACTACTTCTTTACTAAGCTATACTGCTTGGGCTCCGCCACGTATGTGGTCGAAATTGGCTGTGGGCAGGATGAATCTTTAATTATTCCAACCAACTCATGTAGTCATTACAGTTTGTTTCCATCTTCATGTAATATTCTGGCATAGTAGGCGCAGGCAAGATATTACAGTGGACGCATGCAGCTTGTGACAATGACCTAAGCAGGTGTCTCCAGTAATCTGGCGACGTGCTGACAGTGGTGGGTAAGCACCTCTCATGGCTTTCTGCAGCGGATGAGACTGGTGAGGTTCGCTCGCGTTGCAGAAAGTCGCCATGTCATTCCAGCATGGGGATGGCATCGCCTGGAGTTGAAGTCTGGACCGATGCTGAACGGCAGCAGAAGGTGGCTGGTGCAGTGTTGGTTGCCCACGTTGGGCAGGCAGGCAGAGGTCCGTGGTTCATGACCTGGCTGCAACAGTGGTGGCGGCAGTTGTCAGAGACTGGGCGTCTCACATTGCCCACCTGGTCTAATGCTGATGGGCTGATTCACGCAGGCTTAATTGCTATTACAGGTTGCTGACTTTGTGGGAGGTCTGGTGTTAGTGTGTAATGCCAAATTATCTGAAATAGGGCAGTGACTGGATGTCGTAATCAGCAGCGTGTCGAGTTTTAGATCTTTCTGGTGGCTGGCTGGTTTCGTCTCACAGATGCCTGTGGCACGAAAGTAGTTTGTAGGTCGCTGACCTGTGCCTGACAGCCTCCAATATGTGACCTACTTGCTGTCCTGGCAGTCTAGCTTCAAGTTCGTTTAATTTTATCGTTCTCAGTGGAGAAGTCAGTATGTAATATGCTAGTTTAAAAAAAATGTGTTAATTTGTACGAATAAGACTTACAAGGAAAACTCCCCGTCGCACCCCCTCCAGTTCATTGGTAAGACGGCCCTAGTGGACAGCCCGTCAAAAGCTGAACACAAGTCAAGCATGAAAACAGAGAGAAGGTGTACTCGACCGTGAAAAAAAAAGCAAAATAACCAGTGAACTGTTCAAGAAAAAGAAGTGAAAGATAGAGTATCCGGGAAGAGAAATGGCATGGTGGTTAAGAGGTTACAGTGTCTGACTAAAAAGCGGGAGAGCCGTGTTCAAAGTTCCCTCGTACCAATTTGTAACAGCAAAATGTGGGGTAGGGACCTATAATGGAACTTGATCCGGACACCCCCCAAAACATGCGTTTTTCATATTAGGTGCATTGTGCTGCCACCTACTGCCAGGTACTCCGTATCAGCGACCTCAGTAGTCATTACACACCGTGAGAAAGTAGAAAGGGGTACTCTGTGAAACTTACGGACTTCGAACGTGGTCAAGTGATTGGGTATCACTTGTCTCATTCGTCTGTACGCAACATTTCCACACTCCTGAAGATCCCTGGATCCACTGTTTCCGATGTGATAGTGAAGTCGGAACGTGAAGGGACACGTTCAGCACAAACGCATACAGGCCGACCTCGTCTGTTGACTGACAGAGACCGCCGGCAGTTGAAGAGGGTCGTAATGTGTAATGTGAACAGTGGAAAAATGTTGTACGGAGTGACGAATCACGGTACACAATGTGGCGACCCGATGGCAGGGTGTGGGTATGGCGTATGTCCGGTGAACGTCATCTGCCAGCGTGTGTAGTGTCAACAGTAAAATTCGGAGGCGGTGGTGTTATGGTGTGGTCGTGTTTTTCATGGAGGGGGTTTGCATCCCTCGTTGTTTTACGTGGCACTATCAAAGCAAGGGCAGACACTGATGTTGTAAGCACCTTCCTGCTTCCCACTGTTGAAGAGCAATTCGGGGATGGCTACCGCATGTTTCAACACGATCGAGCACCTGTACATAATGCACGGCCTGTGGCGGAGTGGTTACACGACAATAACATCCCTGTAATTGACTGGCTTATATAGAGTCCTGACATGAATCCTGTAGAACACCTTTGGGATGTTTTGGAAGGTCGACTTCGTGCCAGGCCTCACCGGCCGACATCGATACCTCTCCTCAGTGCAGCACTCCATGAGGAATGGGCTGCCATTCCCCCACCAACCTTCCAGCACCTGACTGAACGTATGCTTGCGAGAGTGGAAGCTGGCATCAAGACTAAGGGTGGGCCAACACTATATTGAATTCCTGCATTACCGATGGAGGGTGCCACGAACTTGTAACTCATATATGTATATATATATATATATATATATATATATATATATATATATAAATGGTACGAGGGAGTTTTGAACACGGCTCGTCCGCTAGGCAATCCATCACTATGAACACTTACCCACGACAGCGTTGTTGCTTCAAGTAGCTCTTTATAGCACTTACTATTCCTGAACTGTTCACTGCTTCTATTTTGGTTTTTTTCATGGTTCGGTACACCGTCCTGTTTTCATACTTGATCTGTGTTCAGTGTTCTGGGCCCTCTTACCACTAAGTCTGAGGCGAATGTGATGGGGAGTTTCGCTTGTTATAATATTGAGACAGTACAGTAACTTAGAAAAGTCAGCGTTTCATATTCCTCTTGTCATAATATTGTTTAACACGTTTACTTTAGTTAAACTACAGCATTGTTGCTATTACACATGTGACCGCAGACAGTCGGAGCTGTGTTTGAACACAAATCCATTTCACAGTGGACAGATAATCCTCTAAACAGCCAGCGGGAGGAATAATATCATAAATGTGACTGGTTGCAGCAATATATATTTTCAACTCACATTGTGACTTACTGCAACAATTTCTACACAATGCTCCTGGAAGCAAGAGAATGCATCTTAACATTCAGGGGAAATTATTGGCTGACATTACGCTGTATTAGAAAAAGATTAAAGGACCTAGAAGACATAATCAGATATCTCTGTTACTTCGTACACGTACACACTGTCAGTGGGTATGTAAATGACTGGACTTCCAATACTCTTTGACTGGAAGAACGGAGTCCTGAGTGTATAGGTGTTGTTTGTATTTAGTGTTGTTACCAGGCCTGGTAGGGTATATAAAGGGTGTCAACAGCATCAGATGTTGATTAATCACTGTCAAGGACACGAAGAATCCATCCACTCGTGTCTGACAGCATTATCAACACTGGGAAAGCTTTGAAAGAAGCTTCATTGTGGATCCCCATTTGGTCAGCTGGGTGAACCAGGAAATATCCAGATGTATGAAGCATTCAGATGTAGAAGTGTTCAGATCTTGGACTGTATGGAAATTAGACTGCACGAGATATTCGTTGTCAAGACGACCACTTCCGACCACAGTAATGGAGGATGTCTGTATTGTGCACCAAGCTCATCGTAAAGCCTTCACATCTGAACTTCCCATCTGAGAAAAAGTAATGGACTCTCTGCAGTATTTTGTGTCCTCACCATTGATCAGAGAGTAGCAGCAGCCGGACTAGAGAACTGCCATCCCAGCTGTACGCCGCCACCAACACAAATAGGTGCATTTGGACTGGTACCGTGACCACGAAGTGGACTGCTGAAGAACTGCACTGCGTTGTGTTCGGCGATGAATGACGGTTGTGCAGTACCTAGGTTGACCATCGTTGGCGAGTACAGTGGACACCTGTGGAGAGGCTCCTTTCTTCCAATCACTGGGTGACGGACAACAGCGTTATTGCTCTAAAACTGGAAACCTCCACAAATGCAGCTAATATGTTGTCAATACTGACAGAAGTAAAAACGAGTTACCACTCTTTTCTTGCAGTCTGGAGATGTAGTTGAGCCCGATGCTGATCATGCGTTAGTCAGCAGGTGGGGAATCTGCTGCTTCGGCAGCGAGGAGAATAGCTGGCTGGATAACGGTTTCCAGCGATGGAAAAGTTGGCTGGCCACTCGCTCTGTGACGAGAGCCCTGAGAATGCTGGACACAGAGAATTCAACCTCTTCTCGGAAATGTTTGTCAAGAAACCTTGCGAGCCCTGGAGCCGCTGAGCAACTACATCGGCTGTGGGAACTCCGAGGCTATCTTGCGGACACAGAGCGGAGGTCTCTCGGAAGCTGCTGAACGCCACACTTTGCCATGTTAAACAGTTCCCGGAAGTGCTTGTCATGACGCCTGGCGACCGCTGCAGTCGCTGTGGAACCATAGCGGCTCTGGGAAACCCGACACTATTTTTTCAAATCCAGAATGGTGGTGTGTCGGCAGCTACCAAGTGGAACATTCCTGTGGACGGTAATATCTGTCACTTCCAGGTCTCTGTAACACTGGTAAATTCGTCTGGGAGGATCAGGAAAGGCAGTAGGGGTAGCAGGGAACAGGGTGACCAATGGTAGTTCGTCATTGAAGTCCTTTATGAGACAACAAATCAAAAAAAGTTTGAAGCCAAGATCTGTTTATCGGGGTACAGGAGTGAAAAGAGTAAGGGAGGCAGCGATTGTCGGTATGGACTCGGGGCCAGTAGTGTAAATGTGAAGTGGTGACAGCGGCGGAAGCAGCTGGAAGCAGCCTGGAGGACAAGGGTGGCAGTTCAGCAGGGACCGGTGGAGTGAGGAGAGGCACAGAACTCACTGTCGACAGTAAAGCGCCGTAGTAAACTTCATGTAGTTTCATTTAAGGTTGGGAGCAAGTGATTCTCATCTGTCTCCTGGGTTTTACTAGCTGCCAGGTAGGACTGGAAATGTCCAAAGCTACTTTAAAACTTAGCTTAAATACATTCACAGTTTCGAATGTGGAGAACCGTCAGCTGTATAATGGAATGATGACAATGAAAATTCGTGCCAGACCTGGACGCGCACCCTGCGAGCAGTCACCTTACCATTAGACTATCCGCGCACGACTCAGGGCCAGACACAAACTTCGATATGTCGTCAACCGTGTGTTTACGACCGGCACTCGTACATTCATATGTGTATTCAGTACAGGTTGAGACATTTCAATTGACAGTCGCATGCCCGATGCGGGTGGGTAAATACGATATTGCATGCATGCATGTTCGAAGGAACATTGCATTGTATTTCTGAATAACACAGACACTGCAATCTCGTAAACATTACTTGTCATAGTGTAAAGAAGGGGCGTTTATTAGGCTCTACAAATACAGAGACTAGATGAGACGGTGCTAGGCGCTTCAGTCCGGAACCACGCGCCTGCTACGGTCGCAGGTTGGAATCCTGCCTCGGGCATGGATGTGTGTGATGTCCTTAGATTAGTCAGGTTTAAGTAGTTCTAAGTCTAGGGGACTGATGACCTCACATGTTAAGTCCCATAGTGCTCAGAGACATTTCAATTTTTTTCGCCTGCAGCGCCTCTCCTGGAAACGTGACCATATCGGTTGGGCTCTAGACGACTAGAGAACCGTGGCCTGGTCAAATGAATCCCGATTTCAGTTGGTTAGGGCTGATGGTAAGGTTCGAGTGTGGCGACGAAGGCATGGACCCAAGTTTTCAACAAGGCACTGTGCAAGTTGTTGGTGGCTCCATAATGGTGTGGGCTGTGTTTACACAGAATGGCCTGAATCCTGGTTATTTTCGGCTACTTGGAGACCATTTGCAGTCATTCATGAAGTTCAAAGTGCCAAAGGACGATGGAATGTTTATGAATGACAACGTTCCATGTCACTGGGACACAACTATTCACGACTGGTTTGAAGAACATTCTAGACTGTTAGAGGAGATGATTTGGCTTCCAAGATCGCCCGATATGAATCACATCGAACATTTATGGGACATAATTTGGAAGTCAGCTCATGCACAAAATCCTGCACCTGCAACACTTTCGCAGTTAAGGACAGCTGTAGATTAAGCGTTGCCCAATATTTCTGCAGGGGACTTCCAACGACTTGTTGAGTCCATGCCACGTCGAGTTACTGCTGTACGCTGGGAAAAAGGTGCTTCGACACGATATTAGGAGTCGTCCCGTCACTTATGTTTCGTATTTCTGGCGAATCGAGTCAGTACATTGTCGGTAAAAGGGGTCAATATTTTTCAGTTAATTTATTGCTGTTATTAATTTCTTTTCCTTTTACATTACTTTGTATGCGTTTTCTAGGACCGAGAATGACATCCAAATGCAATACCGTGAGAGCAGATGGTTCAAATGGCTCTGAGCACTATGGGACTCAACATCTGAGGTCACCAGTCCCCTAGAACTTAGAACTACTTAAACATAACTAACCTAAGAACATCACACACATCCATGCCCGGGTCAGGATTCGAACCTGCGACGGTAGCGGTCGCGCGGTTCCAGACTGAAGCGCCTAGAACCGCTCGGCCACCCGGCCGGCTGTGAGAACAGAATTCATCGATAAACAGCGGAATTGTTTGGGGTGCTGCTTTCTTTTCTACAAAGATGACTGGAAGTGGAAAAGATTCTCAAGTAAAAGCAGATAGTGGTGAAAAAATATTTAGTAATGAGCAAGAAAGATCAAAGTACAAACAAGACTACAAAACATTTAACCGAAGGAGTCTACACCAAAACCTTGAACCAGTAAACAGAAAGCACTAAAGCACTACTTCTTACATCCCCAAGAATTGCAAATGAAACAAAAAAAACGTGATGGGAAATGAAATAAATAAGTCTTCTCAGCAAGACAGCCCGAAGAAATGACAGGTTAAGAAAGAATCATCAAAGTCAGCTTCATCAAAATCTTCCGAAGAAACAGATGACGATAACGAAGCATCTTTGAATTCTGCAACATTACATACGGTGACACATATTCGGTGAAACTGAGAGACTGGATTCAGCGTTAAGAGCAACGGAAGGGAGTTGTAGCACGAGAACTGTGTTGTTGTAGTGCAGAAGAAGGGGATTATTTGAGGAAAATGTGTTGTTATTTTAACTTTATACATTTTTGCACTGACCCTATCCGCCAAACGTATGCTCCAGATCGCCTAACTCAACGAATAAGTCCTTGCAGAATATTCTTGAGATTCATTTTGTGAAACTATGAACAACATATTAGAATTTGTAGGCGAAAGGACGTAGTTCTTAAATATTTACAACGAAAATCTGTCCAGCGAAAATATGTGTTGAACAGGGTGGGGCAAATAAAAGTGGTCCGAACGAGTGGACACAATTTGACGTGAATGTATGCATGCGAACCACACCCTGTGACGCGCGCACCAAATGTACGCCAGTCACGTGATCTACACTGGTTCAGAGCGTAGTACGGACTGTCAGTGTGAGTGGAGCAGTGCAAGGGGTATGATGATACAGTGGAGCGGTGGGTGTCTGTTGTGCAAAGTTACGTGACAAGTCCCGGAAACGGTGTGGTCAGTTGTTTGCTGAAGAGTTTGTTGGTGTCAAAGTGCCAACAAAGACGCCCATGGAACGCCTAGTCCGAAAATGGCGACAGACAGGATCTGTTTTGAACAATTCAAAAAACATTTCGAAACTTGCCCATACATGAGAAAATGTGGCTGCAGTTCATCATAAAATGCTTCAGAATCCTATCAAATCAATCTGGCGCCTGTTGCAAGGGAACAGCATATCACGTCCGTCATGTAGGCGAATACTCCACTTGGTCCTGCACATTCATCCCTACCGACTGTTTGTCGTTCATGCATGCTCCTCAGCGCCTCCACTTTTGTTACTGGTTGTTCAATGAGATAACAATGAGTGGCGTGGACATTGGATCTGTTGTTTAAGTCTGATGAAGCCGGGTTCCAACTGAGAGGTTATGTCAACCCACAGAATCACAGGTTCTGGGCAGCAGAGAATCCACATAACCTCGCGAAACATCATTGCATGCCCAGAAGGTTGAGGTCTGGTGTGCAGTGTCTCCATCTTCTTTCATCAGACTCTGACTTCGGCACGTTAGGTTGCCAAAATTTTGAAACAATTTGCGGCAGCATTAACGGAGGAAAAAAGACCTGCAGTTACTTCCATCAGGATGGAGCAACTGCCCACAGAGCCGGCAGAACCTTGGAGCACAAAGTTGGTAGCAGATGTCAGTCTGATCTGACGGTGTGCGATTACTTTGCGTGGGGAGCCCTCAGGTCTAAGGTGAACCGCAACAACCCTCATAGCCTTTAAGACGCGCAGCAGAACATTTCCCACAAGACTGCAGCAATTCCAAAAGTCCAGCTTCGATCCGTCTTCAACGCCTTCCTGACCAGGGCCCAAAAGTGCTAAGAGATGAATTGGTCACTTTCAACATCTGCTGTAGTCAGTTTGTTACAGTATTTCCTTTCCTCTGCTGTGTTTCTTTGTACCCTGGAACTCTGTTCTCCTGGCCACTTCTATTTGCCCACCCTGTACTATGACACTCACATTAACGATACAATGAGTACAGTATCAGGTATCATCCAATTAACGCCTCTGTCAAGGTTGCCAGTGTTATCTAACATCCATCCTCCTCATATCCAAAGCACTGCTAAGAGATCGGAGGAGATGTCGCAGTAATCCTCAACTGCCCTTACAGCAGGATCGGAATCTCCAGAAAGTAGAGAAACTGTAATCCAGGAACCTATCATGGAAGATTGTTGAGACATTCATCAAACTTTTGCATCCACACTATAGACAACAGTTTGATAAGTTAAAATGAAGTGAAACTTCCTGGCAGATTAAAACTGTGTGCCCCACCGAGAATAGAACTCGGGACCTTTGCCTTTCGCGGGCAAGTGCTCTACCATCTGAGCTACCGAAGCACGACTCACGCCCGGTACTCACAGCTTTACTTCTGCCAGTACCTCGTCTCCTACCTTCCAAACTTTACAGAAGCTCTCCTGCGAACCTTGCAGAACTAGCACTCCTGAAAGAAAGGATATTGCGGAGACATGGCTTATCCACAGCCTGGGGGATGTTTCCAGAATGAGATTTTCACTCTGCAGCGGAGTGTGCGCTGATATGAAACTTCCTGGAAGATTAAAACTGTGTGCCGGACCGAGACTCGAACTCGGGACCTTTGCCTTTCGCGGGCAAGTGCTCTACCATCTGAGCTACCGAAGCACGACTCACGCCTGTGAGTACCGGGTGTGAGTCGTGCTTGGGTACCTCAGATGGTAGAGCACTTGCCCGCGAAAGGCAAAGGTCCCGAGTTCGAGTCTCGGTCGGGCACACAGTTTTAATCTGCCAGGAAGTTTCATATCAGCGCACGCTCCGCTGCAGAGTGAAAATCTCATTCTGTTAAAATGAAGTGTTTGTATCCATTTCACATCATCGGCAGCACTGGGTGCATCTTTTACAATTGCTTCCTGGACGCTTCTTCACTCCTTAGCTGCATATGAACCACATGTTGTGTGGCACATTGTCAAGGCTGCAGGTGGGGCTGCAGCTTTTCATCACTTGTGGAGAGACGATTTACGTCTTCCATTATAGGTCCTACGCTTGTTTAAAGATGGGCATTCTTTGTAAATTGAAATCAGGCGGAGTTCTGTATGGATTGTCGATTATACTTAGGTGGACAGGATTTGAAGAGATCCATTCTTCATGGTAGGTCTGGTTAGCATCGAAATATACACACTGACCTTCCAGAAGATTATGACCACCTACCTGATAGCCAGCATTTCCATGTTTGGCACCGATAACAGTGGCGACGCGTTGTTGCATAGAAGTAATTAGGCCCTGGAATGTCGCTGGAAGGAGTTGGCATCCCGTCTGCACACACAAGTCACCGAAATTCCGTAAATTCCGGGGAGGGGGGCGATGAGCTCTGACACCGCGTTCAATCACATACGGGATGTGTTCAATCTGTTTCAGATCTGGCGACTTGAGGGGCCAGAACATCAACTGGAACTATCCACCGTGTTCGTACAACCATTCCCTCACACACCTCGCCTTCTGACATGGCGCATTATCTTGCTGAAAAACGCCACTGCCACCGTGAAACATGACCATCATGAAGGGGTTTACGTTATGTACGAGGCTCCTTGGCCGTCATGGTGCCTTGCACGAGCTCCGCTGGACCCATGGATGCCCACATGAATGTTCCCCAGAGCATAATGGAGCCAGCGCCAGCTTGTCTCCGTCCCAGAATACAGGCGTCAGCAAGCTGTTCTCCCGAAAGACGACGGATTTTCGCCCTTCCATCGGCATGAGGAAGAACGTATTGTGATACATCAGACCATGTAACGCTCTGCCACTACGCCAACGTCCTGTGCCGATGTACATGTACCAGTTTCAGTCGTAGTTGCCGATGTCGTGGTGTTAACATTTGCACACACACGAGTCACCGGCTGTAGAGGCCCGTCATTAGTGGTGTTCGGTGTACTGTGTGCTGACACACACTTGCATTCTGACCAGCATTAAAGTCTGATGTTAGTTCCGCCACAGTCCGCAGCCTGTCCTGTTTTGCCAATCTTCCCAGTCTACATCGTCCGACACTTGTAATGAGGAATTAGAATTACATTAATACGTTCAGCTAATGACGGGTGTTGATATATATCAACGGGTACAGGTGAAAATGTGTGCCCCGGCCGGGACTCGAACCCGGGATCTCCTGCTTACATGGCAGACAATCTATCCATCTGAGCCACCGAGAGCACAGAGGATGGTGCGACTGCAGGGACTATCTCGCGCACGCCTCCCGCGTGACCCACATTCTCACCTTGTATGTCCACGCACTACATTCGTAGTGTCCCACCCCAACACGGTCACTACTCGTGGAAGAAAGATCGGCAGAATGTGGACAGGCAAAAGTTAGTAGAGATTCGTGCTGCTGTAAAAAGTGCGATGCGCGAAGCATACAACCAGTACCGCCGTCATACCTTAGCCAAAGATATTGCTGAAAACCCAAGGAATTTCTGGTCTTACGTAAAATCGGTAAGCGGGTCGAAGGCTTCCATCCAGTCACTCACTGACCAGTCTGGCCTGGCAATGGAAGACAGCAAAACGAAAGCTGAAATTTTAAATTCAGTATTTCAGAAATCTTTCACGCAGGAGGATCGTACAAACATACTGCCGTTCGAGTCTCGTACAGATTCCCGTATGGAGGACATAGTGATAGACATCCCTGGGGTTGTGAAGCAGCTGAAAGGGTTGAAAATAAATAAATCGCCAGTTCCTGATGCGATTCCAGTTCGGTTTTTATTTTGAGTACTCTACTGCATTGGCTCCTTACTTAGCTTGCATTTATCGCGAATTTCTTGCCCAACGTAAAGTCCCGAGCGACTGGAAAAAAGGGCAGGTGACGCCTGCATATAAGAAGGGTATAAGGACGGATCCTCAAAATTACAGACCATTATACTTAACATCGGTTTGTTGCAGGATTCTCGAACATATTCTCAGTTCGAATATAAAGAATTTCCTTGAGACAGAGAAGTTGATGTCCATGCATCAGCACGGCTTTAGAAAGCATCGCTCCTGCGAAACGCAAATCGCCCTTTTTTCACATGACATCTTGCGAACCATGGATGGTATCAGACGGATGCCATATTCCTATATTTCCGGAAAGCGTTTGACTCGGTGCCCCACTGCAGACTTCTAACTAAGGTACGAGCATATGGGATTGGTTCCCAAATATGTGAGTGGGTCGAAGACTTCTTAAGTAATAGAACCCATTACGTTGTCCTCGATGGTGAGTATTCATCGGAGGCGAGGGTATCATCTGGAGTGCCCCAGGGAAGTGTGGTAGGTCCGCTGTTGTTTTCTATCTACATAAATGATCTTTTGGATAGGGTGGATAGCAATGTGCGGCTGTTTGCTGATGATGCTGTGGTGTACGGGAAGGTGTCGTCGTTGAGTGACTGTAGGAGGATACAAGATGACTTGGACAGGATTTGTGATTGGTGTAAAGAATAGCAGCTAACTCTAAATATAGATGAATGTAAATTAATGCAGATGAATAGGAAAAAGAATCCCGTAATGTTTGAATACTCCATTAGTAGTGTAGCGCTTGACACAGTCACGTCGATTAAATATTTGGACGTAACATTGCAGAGCGATATTAAGTGGGGCAAGCATGTAATAACAGTTGTGAGAAAGGCGGATAGTCGTCTTCGGTTCATTGGTAGAATTTTGGGAAAATGCTGTTCATCTGCAAAGGAGACCGCTTATAAAACACTAATACGACCTATTCTTGAGTACTGCTCGAGTGTTTGGGATCCCTATCAGGAAGCAAATCAGAGACGGGCTGCTAGATTTGTTACTGGTAGGTTTGATCATCACGCGAGTGTTACGGAAATGCCTCAGGAACTCGGGTGGGAGTCTCTAGAGGAAAGGAGGCGTTCTTTTCGTGAATCGCTACTGAGGAAATTTAGAGAACCAGCATTTGAGGCTGACTTCCGTACAATTTTACTGCCGCCAACTTATATTTCGCTGAAAGACCACAAAGATAAGATAAGAGATATTAGGGCTCGTACAGAGGCATGTAGGCAGTCATTTTTCCCTCGTTCTGTTAGGGAGTGGAACAGGGAGAGAAGATGCTAGTTGTGGTACAAGGCACCCTCCGCCACGCACCGTATGTTCCGAAAGAACAGACACCAAATCCTTATAAGTACTTGTAATGAACAGTGGCCTCCCAACCCCACGAGCCCTGGACGGCGTGCCGGCCGATGTAGCCGAGCGGTTCTAGGCGGTTCAGTCTGGAACCACGCGACCGCTACGGTCGCAGGTTCGAATCCTGCCTCGGGCATGGATGTGTGTGATGTCCTTAGGTTAGTTAGGTTTAAGTACTTCTAAGTTCTAGGGGACTGGTGACCTCAGATGTTGTCCCATAGCGCTCAGAGCCATTTGAACCATTTGAACCTGGACGTTGTTTCACCTTGGTTTAGCCGCGTGTTGAAAACACTCACCACAGCACTCCTCGAACACTCGGCAAATCGTGCAGTCTCCGAAATGGCTTTCCTCATTCTACACACGGACAGCAAGCCCACTGAAGTGACGCTGCTATCACCTGGACGGGTTTATGTCGATAGATACCCGTGGTCTAGGGGTCAGTCGGCTCTCAGCCGTGCTAGCGTGCGGAGCTGCTCCGCGCGTTGTCCGACGCTCCGCTCTCGGCGGTGTTTACTTCCACGTCGCGGTGTTTGTGTCTATCGAGTCCATTACTAACGTACACCATGGCGCACTCGTACCGCCGTGCAACGATCAAAGTAACGTTTCAGGCCGAACATCCACGACCCAGAGCTTTCGAAGTCGAACAGTTCATACTTGAGCATCTACGTTTGAACCCCTAGGACGTAATCGGCATACATTTTTCCATCACTGGAAGTGTTGTCTACATCAAGATGTCGACGGAGGAAATTTGCAATGACATAATTCACCGTCATGCCACCGGACTCAAATTTAAACACTCTGATGGACATATGGGTGCTGTGACAGTCGCCCATGCTGGATTCGGTCTCCGGACATTGCGGGTGTTTGAGCTCCCGTTCGAGGTGCCTCAGGATGTGGTCATTGCCGCTTTCCAACCATATGGCACCGTCTTGGGTCACGTCGCGGAGAAGTGGCAAACATTTACGACCTACCCTGTATTAAATGGCGTCCGGCAAATAAAAATTGAGCTGACGAAACATGTCCCATCGTACCTGCTGATTGGCGGTGTGAGGGCCATCGTCATGTATGATGGACAGCCACGAACGTGCGCAGGATGTGGCCAGGAGGGACATGTACGTTCCGAATGCTTACGCCGCCGTTTAATACAGATGCCGTTACGTGAAGAGACCCAGGCTTCGACGGTCACGTCCTTACCCATCACCTACGCCAAGGTTGCACAGGACCCCGTCGTACCAATCTCGATTGCGCGAGCAGCATCGTCAACGCCACCCGCCGCAGCACAACGCGCCGAGGACACAAGCACGGCGTTACCTCCAGTGCTCGCTTCAGGACCGTCCGGTTTGCAGACCGAAACCGATGTTCCTGTTGGAACCATGGACGTCGTTGGAACCATGGACGTCGACCTCGGTGTCGTGCCGACGTCTGCCTTTGTCCAGACGGGTTCGGCGTCAGACGACGGGCGACCACATTCTGATTCAGAAGGCCACATCAGAAAACAGCGGTCGCCTCGCAAACACAGGAAACGACGACGAACGCCTTCCGATGACGCCCTTTTTCAGACGGCCCCACGAGATGTCGACCTGATGTCTGACGGTGATCTCCCACATTGCGTCCAGTCACGCGATGTGGCAGCAACAGGCGCCCCTCCTGTGACGCCTACTCTCCCAGCCAGGGACGTGTCCTCGCCGTTGTCAACGAATGATGACGGCGGTCCCCCTGCCACTCATGTTGCGGAATCCACAACACCCGTTCCGGAAGTACGTGACCGTCACATGTCCACGCCGTCAGCTTCCTGGGCCGATGACGTTGAAGAAGAAGCGGAACAGACTGCCAGCGTGTCTGTACAGGAGTCCACCTCGGCGACACTGGGGCTGGCGCCCCGCCAGTAATTATCACCACTGCGGGACCACCGGCGGGTCTCCACCTGCCGGCTACTTCTACCGTACGTTCTGCAAATACTGAGGATGGCCGCACACAGCAATATCGTATCGCCACGATGAATCTTGCCACCATTCGTGCCCCCCATAAACTGGCCATGTTCAGAGACACTATTTACTCTGCGGATGTGGATATAGCACTCTTACAAGAGGTGTTTGTGGCTGACTTCCTAGTTACTACCGGATACAACGCCCATGTTTCCCCCGCATCCGATACCGGTAGCGGCGTCGCCATCCTGCTACGCGACGGACTCCCTGCAGAGGACGTCATCTACCTCCCCACTGCGCGAGGTATGGCCCTCACACTGTTCGGCGTGCGTACTATTAATATCTACGCTCCGTCCGGCACTGGCCGCCGTCATGACCGACAAACTTTTTTTGCCGAAAGCGTCACACCCCTCTTCACCGGTCCGCAGGACGATTTGGTACTCGGTGGGGATTTTAACTCGACACAAGAGCCCGCGGACCAACTCCCGCGACATTCCCCTTGTGCATCTCTCTCAGTGGTCATCGACCGTCTCCGACTTGTTGACACTTGGAAGAAGCTCCACGGAATTCAACCGGGCTATACATTCTACACCTCTCACTCGTCAAGCCGCATAGATCGCATCTACGTTACCCGCTCCCTTGCTGATGGCACACGTCATGCGGAAGTCTGGCCCTTGGCCTTTTCAGACCATGATGGGTACCTCTGTGTCGTCACTCTCGCCCGACAGCAAGTGTGGCATAGTCGTGGTCTGTGGAAACTCAATGTCGCTCACCTGACCTCCTCCGACTGTCGCCGTATGGTCGAGGAAGCGTGGGCACGCTGCCACCATCGTCGAGAAGCCTATGACTCCACCTTATCATGGTGGTTCTCCTGTGCAAAGCCGACCCTCAGGAAGACTCTGATGAGTTTTGGGAAGGAATTAAAGGCGTGGCAAACTAATACCCTGCACTTCTACTACACCATTCTACGTGACTGTACGACGATGCCTTTCTCGCCAGCCCGGCAGTCGATGGTCCATCGCACGAAGGCGCAGATCTCCTTGATCATGTGGCGTAACTTGGAAGGCACTGTAGTCCGTTCTCGAGCTTCTAGTCGAATCCCTCAAGAACGTCCGTCGATGTACCACCTCCATCAGGAAAGACAACGACGACGACGACGAGCTCTGATCCAAGTCCTAACTGATGTGGAAGGGCGCCGGCACGACACCCAACAAAGCATCGGTCGTGCTCTCCATGCTCATTTTGCCGGGCTATACGCAGCCGTACCGCATTCTGCAGCACTGATCACAGAAGTCGCTCAGCTTACTACGAACACTCTTCCGGAGGATGCAGTGCATGACCTCCAAGACGACGTAACCACAGATGAAGTGGTAGATGCTATCAAGGCGGGTTCCGATAACAGATCTCCTGGACCTGATGGTATACCCATCGAATTTTATAAAAGTTTTCACTATTTGTTGGCTTCCACGTGGACGGCAATCGCACAAGAGCTGATGTCACCGATGACAGTGGTCCCGAGCGCCTTTCTAGAAGGAATTATTATCCCCGTACATAAACCGCGCGGGTTATCGAGGGTCCAGGACTATCGACCAATTACTTTGCTCAACAGCGACATGAAAATATTCACACGGCTACTGGCATCGCGACTCAAGAAGGTCGCACGTTACGTGACATCCTGCGACCAGACTTCCCTAGGAGGCGACAACAACATCCGTACGGCCCTTTGCCGTTACAGAGACATGATAGCATTGGCTCATTATCAACGTCTCCCTGGCGCCTTGGCTTCACTGGACTTTAGCCAGGCTTTCGACCGTGTTGACTACTATTTACGGACAGTTCTGCAGCATATGGGTTTTCCTGGCGGTATTGCAACAGTGGTTATCCGCCTGTTGAGTAGTGCAACCTCTAAAATCATGTACAATGGTCGTCTTACACCGTCCCTGGTCATAGCACGATCTGTACGACAAGGATGCCCTCTTCCCACGATTTTGTTTGCTTTCGCCTTGGAACCCCTGCTCCAGGGCATGCGCCAACGTTTGGAAGGCATGGCTGTGCAAGGCCACCGTTTTTGTTGTACAGCCTACGCAGACGACATAGTACTATATCTGCGCAGTGAAGATGAAGTACGAGCAGCACTGACATGGGTGGCGACTTACGGCGAAGCGTCAGGGAGATGCCTCAACGTGTCAAAATCCAAGGTCCTGCTCATTGGTGAGGGCTTGCCGGAGAGATGCGTTGCCCCCCTTAGTGTCGCCGCCACCATACGGTGTCTTGGACTTGATTTCACAGCAGACCTGCGCCGCTCAGCGACTATCAATGGTAGACGCTTGCTACAGACAATCAGAGCAAATCTCGCAGATCACCGGCTACGAGCTCTCGACGTTATCCAACGCGCGCACTACGTGAACATGTATCATGCTTCCCGTATACCACACGTGGCTCAAGTACTACCAGTCCCAAATCTCCCGGCGCGACGACTGTTGATGGCTTTCGGCTCCTTCGTCAGCTCGGGGATGTTATTCAAGGTGCAGTATGAATCCCTTGCACTGCCACGAGATCGTGGCGGGATGGGACTCATCCACGTGCCGACTCGTGTCAAGGCACTATACGTCAGCTCCCAACTAAAACTTTGGCATCGTTGCCCGCAGAGCCTTACTAGCCTCCTGCTTCACAACTTTGCACCGGCCTCCTTGTCCGCCCCAGTACTGGTATCGACCATTCCAACCCCCTTTTATTACATCCAACGATTTTTCCTGGAGTTCAGTTATATCTACCGGTCCTTACCGCTTACACGTTTGTATCTCACGAAAACAGTCTCCGAATTGTTACAACAGTGCAGCCCGTCCAACCCCATCGAACGTAAGTATCCACAGTACATGTGACGGCACATATGGAAGGCGATCCACGCGCGTTTTCTCGAATCAGACGTTCAATCAGCGTGGTACATCACCGTGAATGGCAAACAAGTTAACCGAGATCGTCTGCACCGCATCCATCTCGCCGATTCATCCCTCTGCACCCACTGTGGCGTGGATGACACGGATGTCCACCGGTTCCACTGTGGCACAGCGCTAGACGTCTGGACACTTGCGCGGCGAATTTTGGCGTTTCTTACTCGCCAGACACCGGCTCAGATCGACGTCCACATGCTTTTGTACCCCGATAAGACTTTCTACCCCTCCGCCAAAACTAACTCTGTGAATTGGATCTGTGGCCACACGATTCGCTATCTTTTTACTTCTGGCGACAAGTCTACGCTAGGATATTGGACTTATCTCAACGAACGACACTGCGTCCTGATACGCAACCCACGCTATAAACAATATTTTTCCAATTTCCTACGGAGCACTTTCGACGACCCACCTAGTAGCTGGAACGTCCAAGCCCTGAGAAGCTGAAAACTGTATAAAACGAACCGAACTGAATAGATCTGCTACCCAGAACTCACGCCTACGCCATGAGAAGACACGTTTGGACGAGCTGGCATGCTGTAGGCGGATACACTTCAGGAGCTCCTGTAAGAACTGGTCTTTAACTACAAGTCGCACGACGACTTAAAAAGCTTTTCCTTATTTCTTCCTCATAGTTTGTTCTTAAAGGAAAAATAAATTTGATTTTGGCTTTGAGAAACTTTTTTTTGTTCCAAAAGATTGCTTCTTCGCCAACAAGACGAAGGAGACTCATTTTTGTTTACTGGAAGGAGAAACCAGTATAATCGGAGTCTTTGTTTTCTTTTGAAAGAAAAAAAACTTTTTCTTATTTATTCCTCACAATTTGTTCTTAAAGGAAAAAGAAATTTGAGTTTGGCTTTGAAAAAAAAAAAAGAAAAAAAACGAAAAAAAAGAAAAAAAGGGGGTAGCGTCTTTGATTCGTAATCAAACCGTCTTCGATCCCGGGTTCGATCCCCACCACTGCCTAAATTTTGATAAATAATCAGCATTGGCGGCCGGAGACTTCCGGCATAAGAAGTCAACCTCATTCTGCCAACGGCCTTGTCAAAGAGGGCGGAGGAGCGGAATTGCCCCTAAAGGCGGAAGAATCAGCAATGATCAACGACATGAGGATGCAGAAGGCAATGGAAACCACTGCATTAAAGACACGTAACGTGTATCCACAGGACATGTGGCCTGTAATTGAAGAAGTGTCATGATGATCTCTCCATTGGCAAAAGATTCCGGAATAGTCCCCCATTCGGATCTCCGGGAGGGGACTGCCAAGGGGGAGGTTACCATGAGAAAAAGACTGAATAATCAACGAAAGGTTAACGTTCTACGAGTCGGGGCGTGGAACGTCGGAAGCTTGAACGTGGTAGGGAAACTAGAAAATCTGAAAAGGGAAATGCAAAGGCTCAATCTAGATATAGTAGGGGTAAGTGAAGTGAAGTGGAAGGAAGATAAGGATTTCTGGTCAGATATCGGGTAACATCAACAGCAGCAGAAAATGGTATAACAGGTGTATGATTCGTTATGAATAGGAAGGTAGGGCAGAGGGTGTGTTACTGTGAACAGTTCAGTGACCGGGTTGTTCTAATCAGAATCGACAGCAGACCAACACCGACAACGATAGTTCAGGTATACATGCCGACGTCGCAAGCTGAAGATGAACAGATAGAGAAAGTGCGTGAGGATATTGAAAGAGTAATGCAGTATGTAAAGAGGGCCGAAAATCTAATAGTGATGAGCGACTGGAATGCAGTTGTAGGGGAAGGAGTAGAAGAAAAGGTTACAGGAGAATACGGGCTTGGGACAAGGAATGAAAGAGGAGAAAGACTAATTGAGTTCTGTAACAAGTTTCAGCTAGTAATAGCGAATACCCTGTTCAAGAATCACAAGAGGAGGTATACTTGGAAAAGGCCGGGAGATACGGGAAGATTTCAATTAGATTACATCATGGTCAGACAGATTCCGAAATCAGATACTGGATTGTAAGGCGTACCCAGGAGCAGATATAGACTCAGATCACAATATAGTAGTGATGAAGAGTAGGCTGAAGTTCAAGACATTAGTCAGGAAGAATCAATACGCAAAGAAGTGGGATACGGAAGTACTAAGGAATGACGAGATACGTTTGAAGTTCTCTAACGCTATAGATACAGCAATAAGGAATAGCGCAGTAGGCAGTACAGTTGAAGAGGAATGGAAATCTCTAAAAAGGGCCATCACAGAAGTTGGGAAGGAAAACATAGGTACAAAGAAGGTAGCTGCGAAGAAACCATGGGTAACAGAAGAAATACTTCAGTTGATTGATGAAAGGAGGAAGTACAAACATGTTCCGGGAAAATCAGGAATACACAAATACAAGTCGCTGCGGAATGAAGTAAATAGGAAGTGCAGGGAAGCTAACACGAAATGGCTGCAGGAAACATGTGAAGACATCGAAAAGAGATATGATTGTCGGAAGGACAGACTCAGCATACAGGAAAGTCAAAACAATCTTTGGTGACATTAAAAGCAACGGTGGTAACATTAAGAGTGCAACGGGAATTCCATCGTTAAATGCAGAGGAGAGAGCAGATAGGTGGAAAGAATACATTGAAAGCCTCTATGAGGGTGAAGATTTGTCTGATGTGATAGAAGAAGAAACAGGAGTCGATTTAGAAGAGATAGGGGATCCAGTATTAGAATCGGAATTTAAAAGAGCTTTGGAGGACTTACGGTCAAATAAGGCAGAAGGGATAGACAACATACCATCAGAATTTCTAAAATCATTGGGGGAAGTGGCAACAAAACGACTATTCACGTTGGTGTGTAGAATATATGAGTCTGGCGATATACCATCTGACTTTCGGAAAAGCATCATCCACACAATTCCGAAGACGGCAAGAGCTTAATAACTCATGCATCGAAGCTGATTACAAGAATAATATACAGAAGAATGGAAAAGAAAATTGAGAATGCGCTAGGTGACGATCAGTTTGGCTTTAGGAAAAGTAAAGGGACGAGAGAGGCAATTCTGACGTTACGGCTAATAATGGAAGCAAGACTAAAGAAAAATCAAGACACTTTCATGGGATTTGTCGACCTGGAAAAAGCGTTCGACAATATAAAATGGTGCAAGCTGTTCGAGATTCTGAAAAAAGTAGGGGTAAGCTATAGGGAGAGACGGGTCATATACAATATGTACAACAAGCAAGAGCGAATAATAATAGTGGACGATCAAGAACGAAGTGCTCGTATTAAGAAGGGTGTAAGACAAGGCTGTAGCCTTTCGCCCCTACTCTTCAATCTGTACATCGAGGAAGCAATGATGGATATAAAAGAAAAGTTCAGGAGTGGAATTAAAATACAAGGTGAAAGGATATCAATGATACGATTCGCTGATGACATTGCTATCCTGAGTGAAAGTGAAGAAGAATTAAATGATCTGCTGAACGGAATGAACAGTCTAATGAATACACAGTATGGTTGAGAGTAAATCGGAGAAAGACGAAGGTAATGAGAACTAGTAGAAATGAGAACAGCGAGAAACTTGACATCAGGATTGATGGTCACGAAGTCAATGAAGTTAAGGAATTCTGCTACCTAGGCAGTAAAACAACCAATGACGGACGGAGCAAGGAGGACATCAAAAGCAGACTCGCTATGGCAAAAAAGGCATTTCTGGCCAAGAGAAGTCTACTAATATCAAATACCGGCCTTAATTTGAGGAAGAAATTTCTGAGGATGTACGTCTGGAGTACAGCATTGTATGGTAGTGAAACATGGACTGTGGGAAAACCGAAACAGAAGAGAATCGAAGCATTTGAGATGTGGTGCTATAGAAGAATGTTGAAAATTAGGTGGACTGATAAGGTAAGGAATGAGGAGGTTCTACGCAGAATCGGAGAGGAAAGGAATATGTGGAAAACACTGATAAGGAGAAGGGTCAGGATGATAGGACATCTGCTAAGACATGAGGGAATGACTTCCATGGTACTAGAGGGAGCTGTAGAGGGCAAAAACTGTAGAGGAAGACAGAGGTTGGAATACGTCAAGCAAATAATTGAGGACGTAGGTTGCAAGTGCTACTCTGTGATGAAGAGGTTAGCACAGGAAAGGAATTCGTGGCGGGCCGCATCAAACCAGTCAGTTGACTGATGACAAAAATATATATATATATATATATATATATATATATAGAGAGAGAGAGAGAGAGAGAGAGAGAGAGAGATAGAGAGGACATAGGAGAGGGAGAGAAAGGTGGCAGGAGATGAATTAAGAGGAGGGAGGGGAAGATCCACAGAGAATGGGGGGATTTGAAAGAGAATGGGGGAGAGAGAGGGGGGCGAGGTGATGGGCAGGAATAGGGGAGAGAAGGAGATTAGGACGTACATCAAGTACTGTACATTTAGGAACGTGGGCTTCCTCTTTCCTTTCTTTTCCGTTTAACCAGACGGAGTCACAGCGCTGCATGCCTGGGAACAGCTCGTACGTAACATATTTTGACACGATTCAGCCGACATTACCTCACCGGTTCGGAAAATAAGCTTGTAAAGGGATGAAATTTTAACCAAGACACACATTTCCGTCAGTTTATTTTACAATCACTGCGCATGTATCCGCGAATAACCACATCCCCGCAGACCTCTATGCCAGGAGGCCGTGATGTCGCGGTGTGCCTACTGACCAATAGGGTTGTTTGTGCGGTGCGCCCCCGCCGGCGCTCACGGTACCCAGATTTCTCCTGCCAGTGGCTGCCGCGGCACCGTGCACTGCGTAGCCAGCGGTCACTACGTCCCACTGCCGGTCCCGGTAGCCAAACTTCCGAAAGCGTCGGCGTTGCTTCCAGGAGCTGCTTATTATGAGTACACCGCCGCCGCCGCAGCAGCAGGGTGAGTAACGGCTACTCTTCCGTCGACTACCGTTAGTCGTCTCGGCAGTGATAAGGGGACTGCTCCACAACGGTGCGTGCCGTGTCGGTGGACGGACTATGTTTGTCTCACAGTTGCGACGTCCTTGTCGTCAGTTAAGAAAGGAAAGTTAGACGGCGACTCGCCAAGAGCTCTGCCCCGATTAGAGCTCGTCTGCAACACTCACACCATTAGGAACAGTGTGCCGATTGTGATAGAAGAAAGTGAGGAATTGTCGCTTACGATGGCATTTCGTTTTGTGTCTGAATACTATGCCTGCGAGGTGTGTGTGATTGCTCGGGTATGTGTGTGTGTGTGTGTGTGTGTGTGTGTGTGTGTGAGAGAGAGAGAGAGAGAGAGAGAGAGAGAGAGAGACAGTGAGAGAGAGAGACAGAGAGAGACGGAGAGACACAGAGAGAGAAACAGAAATAGACATAGAAGGAGAGAGAAATAGAAATAGAGATAGAGGGAGAGGGAGAGAGAGAGAGAGGGAGGGAGCGAGAGAGACAGAGAGAGAGAGAGAGAGTGAGAGAGAGAGAGAGAGAGAGAGAGAAAGAGAAATATAGAGAAGGAGAGACAGAGAGAATGAGTGAGAGAGAGAGAGAGAAAGAGAGCGGGATGGTGGCAGAGAAGAGAGGGCGTAGTGAGGAAGCAGAAAAACAAAGAGAACGGAGGACAGAGAGAGAGCGAGAGAGACAGGAGAGATGTAAGAAAACAACGGAAATTTACTCCAGCACAGCTGAAGCGATACAGTGAGCCGGCCGCAGGTGGCCGAGCGGTTCTAGGCGCTTCAGTCTGGAACCGCGCGACCGCTACGGTCGCAGGTTCGAATCCTGCCTCGGTGATGTGTGTGATGTCCTTAGGTTAGTTAGGTTTAAGTAGTTCTAAGTTCTAGGGGACTTATGACCTGAGATGTTAAGTCCCATAGTGCTCAGAGCCATTTGAACCATTTGATACAGTGAAGACTTGTTTTCTGCTATCGCCGGCGAAACTCCGGGATTTTCCTTTTAACACAATACGTGTTGAATAAAATGGTAACAGTTTTCCCCCTGCGTTATTCGTTTCTATTTGCCGCTCCCTAAGCACTTTCGGTCTAGTCTCGCTTATCTTCACAAGGAGATACTCGCCTGAAACGCCCCTATATCGGCACAGCGCTTGTGAAACGAAACCTTCAGCGCTAAGCACCAAAATCTGTTCCATGCTCAAAATCCGTAACCAGTTCATTCACGTTGCATGAATTCACCTTATTTTCGCCGTTCGCTTGGCCTCTATATGTTTTTGTATGCCTGTAGTGGTCATGAAACGGTGGCCGGGAAAGAAAGGGGCGGAGAGCGATGTTAGTACGTATGGACGAATAAGGAGATGATGTTTCGGATACGTATATCTACATATTTCAGCCACGCAGCGCGATTCCAAAAATCAGTAGATCGCTAGGAACATCTTCTTTCCGCACTTGTTATTTAAATAAGTCAGTCATGCGTAGTATGGTTGCTGAGGTGTCAGAGAAGTCAACTACGATGAAGAAACAAAGGACCAACTATGAATCAAATCTGAAACCTTTAGATGTCTAATAATACGTCGCCGTGCTGGTTATATGCCAGAGAATATCGTAAACACCAGGTGATATTCTGGCAGCGTATTCGGTCATGCCATCAGTCTGAAGAGATTGCCGTAAGTTTGCCTCTTTACACCGAGTGTATCATAATTAGTAGCGAAAACTGGCACAAGTACACGATAATGGAAGGAAAAATGCTCCAGTTAACTTGCGTCCGCAAAAGTTCTTTCTGCAACAGTGAGGTTACGAACAGCCACAGACTTCAGCGTGAATTATCATCCCAGTTAGCACAAACTATCTGAAATGTAAACTGTGTAAATCTCCTGACTATATGGGCTCAAATCTCAGCCGTGACACTTGATTAACTAATGTAGTAGACGCATGATAGGGCACTGGCTCATTTTGCTGCTGATATTAGACAAGACCTAACGCGCCAGTATGGTTCAAGGTGCATAGAGCTTCGGCTCTAAAATCATCTGACCTCCATCTTCCGGTTTTCCCTGTCTTGACTCGTCTGAGAAGTGAGGTGTACAGCAGTCCCGTTGACTCGAGAACTGGGGCAGCGAATGGTACAGTCTTGTTAATATTTACGCGATGATCCTGTGGTGTTTGAATGAATTCTTATTTTAGTGTGGGGATGAACGCAGCACTACATCGAAATAAGAGGACTATACGTGGAACACCTGCCTTAACAAGTATGAGTAAAAAGTAAATTGTATCGTCATGAAACAGTGTTTTTTCTTGTTACGACAAATCAAGGATAAAATCCGAGCCCAGTTACATGGAGACGGCAGAAAAATTTAACTATACATTCGCAAAAATCTCGCAAAACGCTTGTCTGCTGACCCATGTTTATAGGACCGTTTTTGCTTCTGATACCACGTATTTTTACATGTGTCAGTTTTTGCTATTAATTATGATACACCCCGTATAAGTCACATTTACTGCGTCCCACTGCTCGGACTTAACTCATTGTCTTGTGCAGCCCATCGTTTTGCCCCAGATGTGGCAGTCAGATTGGCTGGAAAAGTAAGCCCATATACGAACTACCCCTAATCATGACCACGTGATATGCTGTCTAAGGATCCTGAATACCGTGTGGCAATTGGAAATCTGTGATTGTTACTGCGCCAAGAAAGCTTTAGATTAGACACCTTGGAGAATGTGTTCGCTGCTGCGGTAGATAAAAGACAGCACCAGTGACTTTCAAGTAAATACACGTGTTGACAAAAGTGAACTTCATTCAGTTTTAGTTTTATATCAAAGAAAATTTCTTGCAGTGTAAGCGCTAGCTGCGTCAGAATACGAGCTAAGGATAGGATACCTGGTTAATTATCAAGGGGGGCACTGTACGGGAAAAGCTTACGGAAAGAGGAGACAAGTTATTGTGCATCGATGATTAATTAATCTAGTAAAGAAGAAACCTCTCAGGGGGAAAAAAGATTAACAGTTGTCACAGCAGTTATGGGTACATGGTTCAAAAGGCTCTGAGCACTATGTGACTTAACTTCTGAGGTCATCGCCGGCCGCTGGTGGCCGAGCGGTTCTGGCGTTACAGTCTGGAACCGCGGGACCGCTACGGTCGCAGGTTCGAATCCTGCCTCGGGCATGGATGTGTGTGTTGTCCTTAGGTTAGTTAGGTTTAAGTAGTTCTAAGTTCTAGGGGACTTATGACCTCAGCAGTTGAGTCCCATAGTGCTCAGAGCCATTTGAACCTTCTGAGGTCATCAGTCCCCTAGAACTTAGAACTACTTAAACCTAACTACCCTAAGGACATCACACACGTCCGTGCCCGAGGCAGGATTCGAACCTGCGACCGTAGCGGTCGCACGGTTCGAGACTGTAGCGCCTAGAACCACTCTGCCACAGCGGTCGGCCGGTTTTATAAACACTGCAGTAACATCGCATACCCTCTCAACTCGAGAAGTTTCATTTTATTCCTCCTCCCTTTATGAGTGGTTCATGTTTTTTGTCAGACAGTGTATAATAAACCTGACGCCTTTTGCATGCCGAAATTATGGTACCTATTCACCTCGAACACTTTTAACTTAAAAAAAATTAGTTATCTCTCCGTTGACATCGCGGTAAATTTTACCCTGTAACGTTACTGCGAATCACACGAGAATCTGTGTTTGTTTATACACTGAAGCGCCAAAGAAACCAGCATAGGCATCTACATTTAACTATGGAGATATGTAAACAGGCAGGGGTCAGGGATTTTCTCTCCCTCGTGATGACTGGGTGTTGTGTGCTGTCCTTAGGTTCGTTAGGTTTAAGTAGTTCTAAGTTCTAGGGGACTGATGGCCATAGATGTTAAGTCCCATAGTGCTCAGAGCCATTTGAACCTTTTTTTTGTAAACAGGCAGAAAGCGGCGCTGCGATTAGCAACGCCTATATAAGACAACAAGTGTCTGCCGCAGTTGTTAGATCGGTTAATGCAGCTACGATGGCAGGTTGTCAAGATTTATGTGAGTTTGAACGTGGTGCTACAGTAGGCGCACGAGCGATGGGACGCAGCATCTCCGAGGTAGCGATGAAGTGGGGATTTTCCCACACGACCATTTCAGGAGTGTACCGTGGATATCGGGAATCCGATAAAACATCAAATCTCCGAAATCGCTGCGGCCAGAACAAGATCTTGCAAGGACGGGGCCAACAACGACTGCAGAGAATCGTTCAACGCGGCAGAATTGAAACCCTTCCGCAAATTGCTGCAGATTTCATTTCTGGGACATCAAGAAGAGTCAGCGTACAAACCATTCAACGAAATATAATCGTTATGGGCTTTCGGAGCCGTAGGCCCACTCATGTACACATAATGACTGCTCGATACAAAGCTTTACGTCTCGCCTGGGCCCGTCAACACCGACATTGGACTGTTGGTGAGTGGAAACATGTTGCCTGGTCGGGCGAATCTCGTTTCAGATTGTATCGAGCGGATGGATGTGTACGGGTATGAAGACACCCTCATGAAACCATGGACCCTCCATGTCAGCAGGGGTCTGTTGAACATGGTGGAGGCTCTGTAATGTACTGGTGCGGGGTGTGTACAAAAATAAATGGCTCTGAGCACTATGGGACATAACTTCTGAGGTCATCAATCCCCAGAACTTGGAACTACTTAAACCTAACTAACCTAAGGACATCACCCACATCTATGCCCGACGCAGGATTCGAACCTGCGACCGTAGCGGTCGCGCGGTTCCAGACTGTAGTGCCTAGAACCGTTCGGCCACCCCGGCCGGCGGGTCGTGTACAGTTGGAGTAATAATGGACCCCTGATACATCTAGATATGACTCTGACAGGTGACACGTACGTAAGCATCCTGTCGGGCTGCCTGTATCCACTTATGTCCATTGTGCATTTCGACGGAGTTGAAAAATTCCAGCAGGACAATGCGACACCTCACACGTCCACAATTTCTACAGAGTGGCTCCAGGAACACTCTTCTGAGTTTAAACACTTCCGCTGCCCACCAGACTACCCAGACATGAACATTATTGAGCATATCTGGTATGCCTCGCAATGTGCTATTCTGAAGAGATCTCCACCCCGTCGTACTCTTACAGATTTATAGACAGCCCTGCAGGATTCATGGTGTCAGTTCCTTCTAGCACTACTTGAGAGATTAGTCGAGTGCATTCCACGTCGTGTTGCGGCACTTCTGCATGCTCGTGGGTGCCCTACACGATATTAGGGAGGTGTACCAGCTTTTTGGCTGTTCAGTGTACTATAGCAGAAGTGGGCGCTAGGTCATTACGTATGAGTATCACTACGCCCTCTAGGAGGAAATCCTGCATACTGTAACTGTTGCTGCATGGTACAGTGCGTATTAGACCGCAGTCTCTGTAACAAAGTGTGATTGCATAAATGGTCTGTAGGATTGAAATCATGCTTTTCGGGAAACTAGTTCATTAGAACGTTTTTGTTCCGTAATCTCTCACTGATCAATCCCTAGAATTCGTACACGATGAAAAAAATAACGCTGTAGAAGGGTGCGACGAGTGCATACAAGGGCATGCTGAAAAGCAATACCTTGAAATTTTCTATGTGAAACTTCTTATAGGTTTGTAAATAAAACAACGTTATTAACATTGTACATCTTCATTCTTCGTGTCCAGATATTTGCAGCTCTTTGCCTCTGTAGGGCCACGAATTGCAGCATGTAACATGGCGTTGTGTAACGTAATTATGTCGGTGCGTGGGAAATAGCGTGCTGTAGCCGAGTTACGAATTCGAAGAGTTCGACTATGTATGTAACGCTCTCTCCTTCAGCATGACAATCGCAGATCACTGGCCCCATTCGATTTTTATCTGTCTCCAAACCTTAAACAACACCTTCGAGGACTTCACTTTGATAGTGATGAAGCGGTGCAAGCAGAGACGAGGTTGTGACTCCGCCAACAAAGTCAAACATTCTACAGTGACGGTATCAACAAACTGGTCTCTCATTCGGAGAAACGTCTCTGTCACCAGGCTGACTATGTAAAGAAATAAGTAGGTAGACGTGGAGAGTAAAGATGCACGGTGTAAATAATGTGTGTTTCATTCCAAGACCTTTAAGAGTTTTCCAAAATTAATTCAACACGCCCTAGTAAGTACGAAAGACAGAATGACAGGATATACAAAGAAGCATGTGCATCTTGCTGTACATATACATAGATAGATACAGCGTTTTCTATTTTGCACACGGCAGCTGTATGATTCAATATAAC
Source organism: Schistocerca piceifrons (assembly GCF_021461385.2). Classification (NCBI taxonomy): domain Eukaryota; kingdom Metazoa; phylum Arthropoda; class Insecta; order Orthoptera; family Acrididae; genus Schistocerca; species Schistocerca piceifrons. The sequence goes on along the minus strand of NC_060142.1, from coordinate 53,900,702 downwards.
TCCACATGACAAAAGTATAGCTGTTTTATGCCACCCGACGATGGGTCAAAATCGTATTTCCGCCTTCGCACAAATAAACGTAAACAGAAAGCGGCTGATTTCTTCCACTACCGAAAACGACATGAAATGATTCAAGAGCTTAGAACGTCACATCAGCCAGTACACTCTTTGTGCGCTAGGTCAAAACAGGTATGTGAGTTACACTACAAGAATAACTTAGTTTTATAACGGAGAACTAAACTAAAGAGATGTTGGCGTCTTCATGGCAACAGCCGCTTCACAACCACAGTTCCCTTCTTCTCTCGGCGTTTATTTCTGTCGGCAGTGAGGCCATTAGAGGAGCAGCGCCTTTTCTGATTGGAGAAGCGCTGCGGAAAACACTCTAAAGCGGCCTTGGCTATAGGCTATTACCACCACCCGCCTCGGGAGATTTAGGGAGCTGTGGACATCCTAGCTGGGTGCGCCCGATCCGGGATTTACCATTGTTTCGTTACAAATATGACAACAGTGCATTGGTAGACCTATATTATTCATGCACTGATTTAAACACTGATTAAAGATAAACCGTCGTTTTATTTCTAACTTGACCTATCCGTTTCAATCAAAATCGAAGACTGAAAAAGAAAATCATACGATGGGCGTTCAATAAATGATGCAACACATTTTATTTTCTGAAAACAGGTTATAATGTTGATGCATTAATTTGTTCTCAAAGCGGTGCTGATATTCAAGGCAATAAAAGTGGGTTAAAAGCTGTGAGATATCTGGGGAAGTTAACCTTGCATTACTGAGCAACTGTTTCATCAGGTATCCAGTCTAGCTTACCAAATTCCCAACCAGACTAACATTAATTATAATCTTTTAGCAGTCATCTTACGATAACCGGTGATATATATATATATAAAGACAATTTAAATAAAAAGAAATAAATCAGTTTATATTTGGATATTTCTTTTAACATTGATCATTGTTCTGTTAAAATTTCAGCATATTAAACTTGATTCATAACTACACTGGTGCCTTATTTCGGATTGTGAAAATGTGCGTTTGTAATCTTACGGAACACATCAAATATGGAGCCAAGATTGAGAGACTGCATACAACACTGCATTCATAAAATAACACACGAAGAATGTTGAAACATATGCAAGAGGAAATTAACCACAACCAACCGATTCAATTTTCACCCAAAGAAGTTACGTTCATAGCGCAATCCTGTCCGTCATGAAATTACCACACACTCGTATACTAAATTCATACTAACTGTCTGTGAAATCTTCCCGAAAAGAATAGCTGAGGGCTACTTTGATGATTACACCACATGCTTCACGTGGTCAACTTGGTTTACACAAAGAGTGTAGTTCCACAATAATTTTGATAATTAAAATCGAAACACAAATTACAAAAGTAAAACCTCGAACTGGTTACTATCATCTTACTATTAACCTGATGCGTCAAACAATTGTATAAGCACGTGGTACTGGTCTCACAAAGTACACCACAAGTGGGTTGAACATAAAGAAAGGCTGCTATATTGAAAAATATTCTCAAGACGAGACGTTATAATCTCACGCACATTCGCATTTAAGATTGATGATCTTAGAGTTACGGATCATCCCACACGTGGTTCCACTTTACTCACAAAGTAGTGACAAAGCAACTACTGGAAGATATTCTGAACTTCACACTCGAATTACACTGCGTTGCAATTTAAGATAACATTAGATATTTTAGATCTAAACCTGAAATAAAGGTGATTAAATTTTCAGTTAGGCTGAACTTAAGAAATTCATTGTCCTACGGACTTAGCAGACACGCACTTAGCTGGAGATCTTACCACTTCAGACGCTCGCCGCAGACAGACTGCCGTGGGCCCCCACCGAGGGTGCTTCCAGATACAAAACGGAAGTGACCAGAGAGGCAGCTTCCTATACCAACATGACAATGGACGGACAGGACCATACTAAGAATAGAAACCTCTTTGCTTTTAGAAAGCGTAGCTACCTGTTCCGACGTTGGTCCTACTGTTCTCTAGCAGACAGGCTTGTCTGCTACCATCAAGCATGCAACTAGAAATACATTTGCTCATTCATCCTTTCACACAGAAGGGAAGGGGGATGACAGTATCTTATCATATGCAGTATATAAAAGAAAGCGGATGTAGGTTCTGTATGAGACTGTGTGACACGAATTACATATAAACTGTGTTTTAAAGCGTAGAAGTGTGACAGATCGTTCTTGATTATGTGTAAAAGTAACACGTTCCACTGCCCAGTATCCTCCCAGATAGTCAGAAACACCACAGTAAATTTAGAAGTGGAATGCATGCCGTAAATGGCAACAGTTTTAAAAAATTAACGTGAAAGGAATCCAACAGAGACCTTTTAAGGTTGATTTTGTTCAAGATTCCAGTACTGCACATTATTCCCCGTTCATCTAGCTACAATTCGCTATTTCTCCGTTCAGTACGATAGCCTGGCGTCACCCTATTTAGACGGCTTGTGTGCCAACTTGGTAACCAGTCTACTGGTGGACGTCGGAGACAACGACCCGCTGCATCAATAAGTTCCCCGTCATCCACGCACTGTTTGCTGCAGAGTGCATCCTTCATTGGGTCAAACGGAAATCGGAAGATGCGAGTTCCGGGCTGCAGAGTGGATGAGTGGGAGCAGTTTACTGGAGCTTTGCAAGCTCCTCTCGGGCGCCCATACTTGTGTGAAGCCTTGCATTATCATGGTGAAGGAGAGTTTAATTTGCATTTGTGTGGCGACGAGCACGCTGAAATCATTCCTTTAATTTCCTGAGCATAGCGCAATACTCTTCGTAGTTCGTCGTTTCACCATGAGGGAGGATATCAAACAGAATAACCCCTTCAGAATCCCAGTCCACTGTCGTCATGACTTTACCGGTTGAGGGTGCGCGTCTGAACTTTCTCTTGAGAGATGGTGTGGCGTCGCTCTATGGATTGACGTTTTGTTTCCGGTCCGAACTGATCGCCTGTGACAAAAATTGTCATGATCATCCTCGTAACGCGCAAGCAGTTCCGCACAAACTGTCGTTGCTCCTTATGGTCTTCTGTTAGGCGAAGAGAAACGCAGCGGCCACACACCTTTAGCACCGCCATGGGTGGACGAATGTGTCAGCAGTGCCAACAGAGACGTCCAGTGGAGGAGCTTGATTGTGATCCATCGTTCACTTCGAATCATAGCGTCCGCATGTTCCTTCATTGCAAGAATCACAGCTGTGTGCGGCTGGCCGGCGCTCTGGAGATCGCACAGGTTTGCGCAGCATTGTTGCGGTGATACAATAGGCTCTCCCAACGACTCACCGTGCTTTTGTTCACTGCCAGATCACCGTATACGTTCTGCAAGCGCCTACGAGTATCTGCGGGGCTCCGGTTTTCCACCAAAGGAAACTTAATGACAGCTCTTTCCTTGGAACGCAAATGCGTAACAGACGTCATTTTAAAGGCTCCCTATAGCGCCGCAACCTACCGGAAGTTCATGAACCTATAGGGGCTGAAGCAAGAATATTCCACGGTGTCCCACAACAAATTCCACACTTTTTCAACCGAAACTGGCTGGGAGTAAAATGTTTTCCATAACTTATTGAACTCCCCTCGTATATTTCCTAGCGTTGATAAGTGAAAAGACGCATGCAATCACAAATAGAACTTAAAAGGTGCTTACTTTGCCCCATGTACTGTATCAACCCAGGGTCCAGTCAGAGATACCTGCGACCCCTCAGTGGTTAATTAAAAGCATGAACATGCTTGTAGGCAGTGGACATTGCGAATAAAATCCAATTACAGTGACGTTATCGTACATCTCAGGCTGAAAGAGAAGAGCATAATCAGCATTTGTTAAGTAGTGCTGGAAATGAATTCACATTTTGTATTAATCTCTAAATGTACATCCCTACAAAGACGAGCATTTGTTTCATACACATTGTACACTAAGAACCTAAGTGTTCAGCAGACTCCTCAGTTTCTATAAAAGGCACTGTAACTTTCACAGCACACGACAAGTTTGAACGTTTTCTGAATGTGAAATGGATGAAAATCAAGCCTAATTGAAAGATGTACAGGTTTAAATTTCAGTTTAAATGAGGAACTTGGAGTGGAAACGTTCTTATTTGGAGCATTATGGATAAATAGATAAATGGTACCAGGCGAGATTTTCGTGCTCGATATGTAGAAGAGCAACCACCTGTAATACCTGCCCTTCACCCGATCTATCATTCCTTCCAGAATGTAACTCAAATGTATACAATTATTCCAAATGTTAATCACTTCAGAAATGAGTTAATGTGTTTGATATTTACTTTAAACATGTGCTTGAAGGCTCCATATCTCCTGTACTAGGAGTCGTACAATGATGTCATGTTGCAGGTACATTCAGTAGTGTATGCAGATACCGTCCGCACCGGCCGTTGTAGCCGAGCGGTTCTAGGCGCTACAGTCGGGAACCGCGCGACTGCTGCGGTCGCAGGTTCGAATCATGCCTCGGGCATGGATGTGTGTGATGTCCTTGGGTTAGTTAGGTTTAACTAGTTCTAAGTTTTAGGGAGCTGATGACCACAGATGTTAGGTCCCATAGTGTTCAGAGCCATTTGAACCATTTTTAGATACTGTCCGCAAAATGTGTTGCAAGTAGAATTAGCAGCAAGCAAGTAATAAAGTTGGATAGGAACACATAAATCAGTCGCAATCTCATTGGTTTTCTATTATTCTTGCATATCGAGATTTTAGCTATAAACAGCCTTCAGTGATAAAATAAAAGTAAATTACAGAATCAGAATTGGTTTACATAAAATATTAAGTAAAACACCACGTAATCCAGTAGCAATGACCCATTCTAGTGAACATATCACCTGAGTGGGTTACAATCTAACGAACTCGCAGTAGTGCACGTCACCATACGTCTTTACTGGTCTGTAAGCAGAAGGAAACTTCGGTTGTTGTTTACAAATATAGCGGCCTCAGTTAGTGTCACGTAGTATAAGTAATGCTCTCCATAATACAAAAACAACTAACCCAGTTTCATTCCAATATGGTATTTTGAAACCCTTTTTTAATAAATAAAATCGTAAAGTCTATTTCCATATCACTTTTAATTACATGAGGAAATGCCCATTTACAGTGCATTTGTTTACATATTAGTGGTGAAGCGACCCACAAAATCTTACGCAAAACATTATTAAAATGTTCCTACAACTGTTCTATACAGAACTGTCACGTCAGATTAGAAATAAAAATTCGTCTAAAAATACAGTTACATACCAATTTGAAGTTCGCCAAAAGCTAAAAACCAGCATAGACACTCATGTCACAGTGTTTACGTGGTCCACTAAATAATTCATATAAAAGAAATATAAAAGTTTATGTACCGTGCCTTTATGAAAATGTGTAAACACCACAGTAAAATACTGAAGATCAATAGAAAAAGGCTAATTTAACTACGTACATTAAAAGAAAACATTTGTATGTCTTTAGTTATTAAAAATTACTTATTAAAAGATGGCTATCAAAATACTGTACTGGACTCAAACTGGGTTATTTATTTTTGTATTATAGAGGGCATTAGTTACACTACTCGAGGCTAACTGAGTCTACTGTACTTGTGAACAATAACCTCAGTTTCCTTCTGCTTATAGATCGGTTAAGGCGTACAGTGACACATATTGCTGAGCGTTTATTGGATTGTAGCTCACTCAAATGGTATGTTGACTATAATGGATCTTCGCTTTTCGATAACGTGGTGTTTTTCTTAAAGTGTTACATAAATTAATTCTGATTCTGTAATGTCCTTGTATTTTAACACTGAAGATGGCTGTTTATAGCTAAAATTTGGATGTGCAAGAGAAATAAAAAAGCATACGACTGTGACTGGTTGATGTGTTCCTATCCTTCCTTATAATAGTCTATAGGCGCTATGCACAACTGTTCCTTAAGGAATCAAAGTAAGTAAAGCTGTGATTATTAAAACTCCAGGCCTGGTACTGAGGTCTTACTGCATGAACAGAAAAACTGTAATGAGAGATAAACTTGTCTTTCATTATTCTGTGGTGGATATCAGTGAGAAAAAGTATTCAAAATGTTTAAAATTATGTGTAATGTTTGTCGAAAAATGCTAAGTGCTCTCATTCTCAAGTACTGGATGGGTACAATGTGGTTAATTTGTGCGTATTGGGATACGCTGCGTGAAGATATACACTATTTCTAACTTTATTACTTGCACCGTGGGAACTCTTCAACGTGACATTATATCTGAACATCAACAAAAGCAAAGCGAGGATAATGGAATGTAGTCGAATTAAGTCGGGTGACGCTGAGGGAATTAGACTAGTAAAGGAGTTTTTCTATTTGGGGAGCAAAATAACTGATGATTGTCGAAGTAGAGAGGATATAAAATGTAGACTGGCAATGGCAAGGAAAGTGTTTCTGAAGAAGAGAAATTTGTTAACATCGAGTATTGATTTAAGTGTTAGGAAGTCGTTTCTGAAATTATTTGTATGGAGTGTAGCCATGTATGGAAGTGAAACATGGACGGTAAATAGTTTAGACAAGAAGAGGATAGAAGCTTTCGAAATGTGGTGCTATAGAAGAATGCTGAATATTAGATGGGTAGATCACATAACTAATGAGGAGGTATTGAATAGAATTGGGGAGAAGAAGGGTTTGTGGCACAACTTGACTAGAAGAAGGGATCGGTCGGTAGGACATGTTCTGAGGCATCAAGGGATAACCAATTTAGTACTGGAGGGCAGCGTGGAGGGTAAAAATCGTAGAGGGAGACCAAGAGATGAATACACTAAGCAGATTCAGAATGATGTAGGCTGCACTAGGTACTGGGAGATGAAGAGGCTTGCACAGGATAGAGTAGCATGGAGAGGTGCATCAAAGCAGTCTCAGAACTGAAGACCACAACAACAACAATATTTCAAACTTTTAAATTAGGCCAGTAATTAAATGAAATACTATCAACCTCGTAAGGCAGTAGACAGCTAACTTGCAACTAGGATTGAGCCACCGTGTGATCGTAGACATGTAAACTAAAGCAAACTATTTTCCAGTTTCTAAATACCGATGGTGCAACCATGAAAATACGTTTTGTATTATTGTTATTGACACATGACATGAGAACTCTGTGTTTAGTGTAATGGAGTGTGAATGAAGTTATAGAATTTTTGTCTAGAGCACATTAATTGAAAATGGCGAGGAGTTCAAAAGGCTTACTGTTGAAATATTAATAATGAAACTCAAAAATTAAAGATTCAGAGTTAATTGTCCTCACGAAAAAGTGGGAGACAGTAGCGTGTAAAGCTTCTTTTCGCTGTCACTCTCAGACACAACTTCTTGAAGGTAAAAACCAAATTCCAGAAATCGTTTTTCGTTGCAGTGTTTACATGTTAAGTCATGAAGCTATTTTACTAGACCCGTCAAGCGTCGCTTTTCTGATCGTTACCTGTTTGACACAAATGACGTCTGTAAATCAGCTGTTCAGGCTTCTGATTTAGTAGGACGGTGGCTGTTCCTCTTCCGTTAAATATCGGTGGTGGAAACTTCATGCTGGGTCTAATATTTCTACTTCTCCTCTACCGCACGAAAACAACATCGTCGCCGGCCAGTGTGGCCGAGCGGTTCTAGGCGCTTCAGTCTGGAACCGCGTGACCGCTACGGTCGCAGGTTCAAGTCCTACCTCGGGCATGGATGTGTGTGATGTCCTTAGGTTAGTTAGATTTAAGCAGTTTTAAGTTCTAGGGGACTGATGACCTCAGATGTTAAGTCCCATAGTGCTCAGAGCCATTTGAACCATTTTTTGAACAACATCGCCCAGATTAGCCGAAATCCAAGCATGTTTTAAAAAGGGCTGTGCGTTTGCATGGGAGCGAAACTATGTTGTGAAAGAGGAAATCCTGCGGATAGAACCGCATTTCCGGAATAGATCTTGGAGTGATCACATGACCAACCAGAAGCGGTTTTGAGAAATCGGTTTAGGAAATCTAGATTTGGGGGCCCCATGAAATCGTGGTAGACGCTGTTCTCTTCTTCCTTCTCTTCTTTGCATATTTATGTAGCAGACATTATCTTAGATTTATCCACAGTTAAAGAAAGCTATCAATTAGCGCACCAACTAGAAACACTTCTTTTATGTTCATCCAGCGGCGATGCTTTGCGGTAGACAATAGCAAAAAAATGGTTCAAATGGCTCTGAGCACTATGGGACTCAACATCTGAGGTCATCAGTCCACTAGAACTTAGAACTACTTAAACCTAACTAACCTAAGGACAACACACACATCCATGCTCGAGGCAGGATTCGAACCTGTGACCATAGCAGTCGCGCGGTTCCAGACTGAAGCGCCTAGAACCGCTCGACCACACCGGCCGGCTAGACTATAGCAGCTATGGAAGAGAGTGCCATCGACCCTTCACACAACTTTCTATGTCTGTTGACAACACTAGCAGTGCTCTTACGCTTTCTTGTGGCCTTCGCAATGTTAGTTACCCGCATCTCGCTAGTAACCTTCTGAAAAGCGGATAGTACATTTTCCGTAGATTTAACAACGCTTCAAGTAGAATGTAATGCAGTACTTTTCGGACATCTACGAACAGAGTTTCGAAGGTATGCATACTCAGTCGGTCAAATTAGAGAAAGAGGTTGACACTGAACCAGAGAAAGAAAAGCCAAGAATTGTTTATTTACCTTATGCTGGCTCAACACCCTGAAAGATCGGTACGTTCCAACGAAAATACGGCATCCCGAGTATTTCGCTCCCACCAATAAATATAGAGTCTTTATTGTAATGTTAAAGACGATCTCGGTCTCCGTGGGACAGACTGTACGGTCGAGTAGAGATGCGACTAAAACAACCAAGCAATTCTACTGTCGCTGAGCACAGCGTCGAATGTAATCGTGAAATGGAATACGGTAAAACCAGTAAAGTAGTGCGTACGCTAAGGTTCTGGGACAACGTAATTATGGAATCTGTCGACACAAAGATGTAGGAAAACCTAATAAAATGGATCGGAGGTTTCGATGTAAACAAGGCTTGGGGTCTGGCATTCAGTTTATTAAGAGACAGCCAGTCGTCACGTCCACTAACTGTACTTGTGTCTGCTACTTCTTAACACTATCGTCTTTGCCGGCCAGTGTGGCCGAGCGGTTCTAGGCGCTACAGTCTGGAACCACGCGACCGCTACAGTCGCAGGTTCTAATCCTGCCTCGGGCATGGATGTGTGTGATGTCCATAGGTTTGTTAGGTTTAAGGAGTTCTAAGTTCTAGGGGACTGATGACCTCAGAAGTTAAGTCCCATAGTGCTCAGAGCCATTTGAACCACTATCGTCTTTATTTGTTTTGCTCTCAGTGCAAATTCTGTGCTCAGTGGAATATCCAACTCATTTAATACGTCTTTTAATTCCTCCTCACTTTCCAGTTGGAGGAGGTGTGCGCTTGTCTTTCTCGTAATATTGCTCACCCAAGCAGTTGGAGGAAAAACCTTGAATTGAATGTGGGTTCCGAACGTTGGTATACTTCGCCGTTTTTCGCGAAGACCAGACGTGGTACTCACATTATGTGCAATATAAAATCCACACGACAACCCGAAAGTCTGAGTTACGAATCTTTCACTTAACCAGATGAACCGTTAGGGTACAGGATGCTGGCAACAAACATCAAAAAAATACAGCCAAGGCAGAAACGAAGATCAAAATTAGAACACTGTTCAGAAAGATTTGTTGTAGGAAGTAATGAAGACGCCAATTTGTTTCTAGTTTCCTGAGTATATTAGTTTGGAAAATTCTAAGATTTTCCGTCAGTAACCAGAAGTTATCATCGAGGGATATATACGATAGTCAGATTTACTGTGAGGTTTGAAGAATACGTGCAACACTACAAGCCACAACACGTCAAGGGAAATTTCGGCACTGTCGCTGCCGCAGCGGTAAACATGTTTCTCTTGGCAAGTGAAATCCGGGACTGACCTTGGGAACAGTGAAAGGACTTAAGGGACGCTCGTGAACAGCTATATGGGGCGTAGACTATCTATCGGCTGCGGTTACAGCTTCAAAGTAGTCCCTGACTTCCATGCATCTAAGGCCTCTGATTACCCAGTATGATTAGATTCATTCATTGGAGTTTTCCATAATGTTTCACGTTATCACATGAAACGCGCATGAATCAGTTCAAATGGTTCAAATGGCTCTGAGCACTATGCGACTTAACTTCTGAGGTCACCAGTCGCCTAGAACTTAGAACTAATTAAACCTAACTAACCTAAGGACATCACACACATCCATGCCCGAGGCAGGATTCGAACCTGCGACCGCAGCGGTCACGCGGTTCCAGACTGAAGCGCCTTTAACCGCACGGCCACACCGGCCGGCATGAATCAGTTTTCCAGATCCAGTCGAAATATCTTCTCCCGGAAGTGAGCGCCAGTTATGGAGTGTCTTTCTCGCTATCACACAGGAGATATTACGATGGGCCTATACCATATCTAAACCACATAAGAATTTGAAAACAATGATTGACTGTATTGCCATTCATGTCCCAAATCGTTGAATATTGTTTATACAGATCTGATAAAGTGTAATTATAATGTAACTTTACCCTCAGTTTCTATCGGAGAACTTGATATTGTAGATGTTGTGTATGTCAGAAACTAATGAGATGACATTTTCAGTTTTTTAGTAGAATATACGCTGCCACGAACATTTTTTAAAAAACGTAGGAGTGTACCACACCGTGATTCGAACCCGATTTCCTGCCTTTCGTGGGCAACACACCAGCATTTATGCTATTACGCACATCTCGTGGTCTCACTGAAAGTCTCATTCTGTCAAATTTTTCTGTGCATAAGAACAGTGCAACTGACAATTCGTGCCCCGTTCCGACATACTGCTAAAACCTGCTCCGTGATTCGGCACACCTAGTCGTTGTCTTCCACATACTCCACAGGTATTATGTGAACAGTGAAATAGCGATATAAAGAGACGACAGAAAAAATAGCCTTCAAGATTTGTACACTACTCGTGAACAAGTAAAGTAAGAGAGAACCCCTTTGGGGTAGAGATCAACACAAGAGACTAAAAAATTGTTGACTAATTCAGACACCTCAGTGTTACTGGAAATGGAGTAGAAGTAGTAAAATTCTTACACATCCTTGAGAGAGTTGTTCCAAAAACCAGAATCTTCGTAAGCATAGAACTAGGTGCAGATATTTGATACTGCGAACTCCGAGCTTAGTGCGATACGAGAAAGCAAGAACATCACAAGAAGATCCGAAAAAAATGAGAAATTTCTTTTCAGCCGCGTGAAATCAGAAAGTTCACCAAACACATCATCCGTCACACAGAAGTGTTTATGAAACATTGTTCTACGAAAATAATTATATCCACATACCCAGATTCGATATCTGATGCAGAATTATGGGAGATTATTTAGTAAATACCAGTCAGTATAGAAAGGGAGAAGAGAAAGCGGAAGTCGTTACAATGTAAACTAAGAAAATCATAAGCGCTGATGAGAATGAAGGAAGATTAATTTTACTGAAAATTGTCCTGTAATTTCTGGCACACTCGCTCTAGCAAGAGTAATTCCAGTCTTGTCCACAGTTTCAAATATGTGGGTTGATGCAGCTCGTTATTGTGTTACTAAAATACGTCCCACTTTCACCGATATCAATGATATAGGATGAGACTTGCGCGACTAAAATAAAAATAATTGGATTTTTCAGTCGTCTTTGTTCTAGAATATCTTTGTATAGCACGAAACACTATAATATATTCGGCCATATCCATATATATTATTTTCCCGTTCCGTTGCCTAGTATAGGCTGTTTTAGATACGATGCATTCTAGAGCCTAGATATGGCCAGTCGAATACCAGGCCAGTTGGTAGCGTTTCGTCACAAGGTTATTTGGTAAGCGTGACAGCGTTACGGAGATGTTTATCAAACTCAAGTGGCAGACTCTGCAAGAGAGGCGCTCTGCATCGCGGTGTAGCTTCCTGTCCAGGTTTCGAGAGGGTGCGTTTCTGGATGAGGTATCGAATATATTGCTTCCCCCTACTTATACCTCCTGAGGAGATCACGAATGTAAAATTAGAGAGATTCGAACGCCCACGGAGGCTTTCCGGCAGTCATTCTTGCCGCGAACCATACGCGACTGGAACAGAAAAGGGAGGTAATGACAGTGGCACGTAATGTGCCCTCCGCCACACACCGTTGGGTGGCTTGCGGAGTATAAATGTAGATGTAGATGTACCTCCAGCACATGCGTTTTTCTGATGACATTGAACTCTTTCCCTCTAGCGTAGAGAAATTTCAACAACGAATGGAATACCCTAATAGAGAGAGAGTAAAAGTGGGCCTGCAAATAGATCATAATGACATTAAAAGAATGTGCAATCAATACATCCAAAAGGACGTTATGCATGTTAAAAGTGACATGTGTCGCTGTAAAACTGCTCGTTGATTTCCAGTAAGTTGCCATAAATTAAAAATAGCATTAGTTAACTTAATGTCCGTTTAGAATAAAGGGGTTTTAGAAAAGGTCGTTCAACCAGTTTTCTCAAATACACTGCACAACAAAATCAAAGGATCACTTTCTCGAAACGCTTTAATTACCACCCACTGCGACGATAAGTCTCAAATTTGGCTCAAAGTTGCTTACAACCTTACTCTGTAATGGTACATAAGCGTGGCGACCTGCGAACTCACACCTGGGCTCGTCGAGGCTTCAAGCAGCAAGGTGTCGTCACTTGCGAAAAAAGGCCACAGCTCGGAAGTTCATGTGAGCTGTAAGGTAGGTTAATGACGTCACATTGGCATCAAATTTCACTTAAATACTGCCCAACACCACAAGGTCGTCACAATCCCTCTTATTTCATCCCTTCTTTTCACGTCTCTGCGATAGATGCCAGGACAGCAACAGCCGGCGATGAAATCACGCTTTTTTCTTGTGGGTGGCCGAGGGAAAGTTTTCTGACACACCGCCGCTCAGAATAGACACGAAAAGGCCTTGGGGTTTGGTAGAAAGGGCGCCAATTTCCCCACATTTCGTGGTCGAAAACGAGTTCGTTCTTTGATGAGTGACAAGAAGACTTTAATGACATCGTGGGCCAGCAACCGAACTGAATGTAGTCGCAACCTTTTGGAGTGCAGTGTGACAGCAATTTTTGCTCTCGTGTACAGGTTGGAACCACTAGGGAGTATACAAAACAAAATAACTGATGATGGTCGAAGTAGAGAGGATATCAAATGTAGACTAGCAATGGCAAGGAAAGCGTTTCTGAAGAAGAGAAATTTGTTAACATCGAGTATAGATTTAAATCTCAGGAAGTCGTTTCTGAAAATATGAAAATATGAAGTGTAGCCATGTATGGAAGTGAAACATGGACGATAAATAGTTTGGACAAGAAGAGAATAGAAGCTTTCGAAATGTGGTGCTACAGAAGGATGCTAAAGATTAGATGGGTAGATCATACAACTAATGAGGAGGTATTGAAGCCGGCCGCGGTGGCCGTGCGGTTCTAGGCACTGCAGTCCGGAACCGTGGGACTGCTACGGTCGCAGGTTCGAATCCTGCCTCGGGCATGGATGTGTGTGATATCCTTAGGTTAGTTAGGTTTAAGTAGTTCTAAGTTCTAGGGGACTGATGACGTAAGATGTTAAGTCCCATAGTGCTCAGATCCATTTGAACCATTTTTAGGAGGTATTGAATAGGATTGGGGAGAAGAGAAGTTTGTGGCACAACTTGACTAGAAGAAGGGATCGGTTGGTAGGACATGTTCTGAGGTATCAAGGGATCACCAATTTAGTATTGGAGGGCAGCGTGGAGGGTAAAAATCGTAGAGGGAGACCAAGAGGTGAAAACACTAAGCAGATTCAGAAGGATGTAGGCTGCAGTAGGTACTTGGAGATGAAGAAGCTTGCACAGGATACAGTGGCATGGAGAGCTGCATCAAACCAGTATGTGGACTGAAGATCACAACAACAACAACAAAGTAAAACTTATCAGCATAGCGTGAAATTTAATTTTTTGTATCCCCTGTCTCCAAGGCTAATTATTTAGGAGATGAGGATTCAAAAGCTTTCAAAACAGTTGAGGAAGAGAAGCCATGTAGAGAAAATGTAGCCCTACAAAAGCGAATGCATATCAGCCAAAAAAATTGGAAGATGGCAGGGGATTATATGGCAAGAATAGGCTCACAGAATCTGTCATAGAAAAAATTCAAAATTGTTAGGGCTTGCCGATCGGGTAAAATGTTAGTAGCATAGAAGATATGAGAAACGCTGTAAGGATAGTTATGTTTCAGCTATTTCTAACAGGCCTGTGCCCTCCAGAAAGTGTTTAGTGGTGCAAATACAAAAGAGTACAGCAAAAAGTTGAGAAATATATTCACAAATCAGCTATTCCTTTTGCAAGTACAAGTCTTGGAAGGATCAGATGTACGTCTATTGAAGAAATGTCTTCATGGCCGTGCACAGCATCCTAACGAGTCCATTACCAGCATAATCTGGACCTCAACCCCCAAGACAGTGTTTGTGGCAATTAGTAGACTGCATTTTGGCGTCTTTGATGCAGTGACAAAGTTCAATGAAGAAAACGTTGCAAGGTGTGAAGACCTGAAAAGACTACTGCAAACTGTCGGTCGTTTCACAGTAAAGAAAAACTAACGGCGTAAAAGAAAGACGTTAGAGACCTTGAAACAAGAGCAAGATAGCGCAGACAAGAAGGACAAAGGATATTGCAACAAGAGATTGAAGAGAATGTAGGCAACCTATCATATGGAACTGGGATGAACTGACAACTTTAATGGTTGTTTCACCTTAACTTGTACCTTTTAACAATAAAGTGTACTTTTTCTCAGCTTCTACTAGCCAGAATTTGGTCAAAATTTCATGACCTACGCACTGGAGTTTTGTGCATATTTTAATACTGGATTTTCTTATTTTGTAAATCTCAAGGAAGTTGTAGAACCTTACATTCATATAAACGTATAGACAGTTTTTTGTTTATTTTTATGTCCACCTTTTTACAATAATTAATGTCTTAAAACTAATGAGTACTTTTAGAAATCCCTCGTTAGAAGTGGTTACGAAAGTGTAACCTGCAATCATGTTGTTTTAGAATTTTTGTTCTCCATCGTTTTTGAGAAAAGCTATGATTTATATAAAAACATTTCACATTGTCTAATATTGGGATTTCCCAACCTGTTTGGAGGCTCTTAATCGTTATAATACCGACAGTATTGTTTTCTTAAAGTTAGTAATGTAACCTATTACAGAAAAAATGTTTAATTTTACAGTCGATAATACAGAAGGCCCCAGCCATAGACAACATTCCATTAAATGGCTCAAATGGCTCTGAGCACTATGGGACTTAACATCTTAGGTCATCAGTCCCCTAGAACTTAGAACTACTTAAACCTAAGGACATCACACACATCCATGCCCGAGGCAGGATTCGAACCTGCGACCGTAGCAGTCCCGCGGTTCCGGACTGCAGCGCCGAGAACCGCACGGCCACCGCGGCCGGAAACATTCCATTATAACTACTGATAGCCTTGGGAGAGCCAGTCCTGACAAAACTCTACCATCTGGTGAGCAAGATGTATGAGACAGGCTAAATACCCTCAGACTTCAAGAAGAATATAATAATTCCAATCCCAAAGAAAGCAGGTGTTGACAGATGTGAAAATTATCAAACTATCAGTTTAGTAAGCCACGGCTGCAAAATACTAACACGAATTCTTTACAGACGAATGGAAAAACTGGTAGAAGCCGACCTCGGGGAAGATCAGTTTGTATTCCGTATAAATGTTGGAACACGTGAGGCAATACTGAACCTACGGCTTATCTTAGAAAATAGATTAAGGAAAGTCAAACCTACGTTTCTACCATTTGTAGACTTAGAGAAAGCTGTTCACAATGTTGACTGGAATGCTCTCTTTCAAATTCTGAAGGTGGCAGGGGTAAAATACAGGGAGCGAAAGGCTATTTACAATTTGTACAGAAACCAGATGGCACTTATAAGAGTCGAGGGGCATGAAAGGGAGGCAGTGGTTGGGAAGGGAGTGAGACAGTGTTGTAGTCTATCCCCAATGTTATTCAATCTGTATATTGAGCAAGCAGTAAAGGAAACAAAAGAAAAATTCGGAGTATGAATTAAAAACCATGAAGAAGAAATAATATCTTTGAGGTTCGCTGACGACATTGTAATTCTGTCAGAAACAGCAATGGACCTGGAAGAGCAGCTGAACGGAATGGACAGTGTCATATACGATGAACATCAACAAAAGCAAAACGAAGATAATAGAATGTAGTTGAATTAAATCGAGTGATGCTGATGGAATTAGATTAGGAAATATGACGTTTAAAGTAGTAAATGAGTTTTGCTATTTGGGGAGAAAAATAACTGATGATGGTCGAAATAGAGAAGATATAAAATGTAGACTGACAATGGCAAGGAAAACATTTCTGAAGAACAGAAATTTGTTAACATCGAGTATAGATTTAAGTGTCAGGAAGTCGTTTCTGAGAGTATTTGTATGGAGTGTAGCCATGTATGGAAGTGAAACGTGGACGATAAATGGTTTGGACAAGAAGAGAATAGAAGCTTTCGAAATGTGGTGCTACAGAAGAATGCTGACGATTAGATGGATAGATGACATAACTAATGAGGTGATACTGCACAGAATTGGAGAGATGAGAAATTTGTGGCACAGCTTGACTAGAAGAAGGGATCGGTTGGAAGGACATATTCTGAGGCATCAAGGTGTCACCAATTTAGTATTGGAGGGCAGATGCATACACTAAACAGATTCAGAAGGATGTAGGTTGCAATAGGTACTGGGAGATGAAGAAGCTTGCACAGAATAGAGTAGCAGGGAGAGCTGCATCAAACCAGTCTCTGGACTGAAGACCACTACAACAACAATACAGAATCTACAGGGTGTTTCAAAAATGACCGGTATATTTGAAACGGCAATAAAAACTAAACGAGCAGCGATAGAAATACACCGTTTGTTGCAATATGTTTGGGACAACAGTACATTTTCAGGCAGACAAACTTTCGAAATTACAGTAGTTACAATTTTCAACAACAGATGGCGCTGCAAGTGATGTGAAAGATATAGAAGACAACGCAGTCTGTGGGTGCGCCATTCTGTACGTCGTCTTTCTGCTGTAAGCGTGTGCTGTTCACAACGTGCAAGTGTGCTGTAGACAACATGGTTTATTCCTTAGAACAGAGGATTTTTCTGGTGTTGGAATTCCACCGCCTAGAACACAGTGTTGTTGCAACAAGACGAAGTTTTCAACGGAGGTTTAATGTAACCAAAGGATCGAAAAGCGATACAATAAAGGATCTGTTTGAAAAATTTCAACGGACTGGGAACGTGACGGATGAACGTGCTGGAAAGGTAGGGCGACCGCGTACGGCAACCACAGAGGGCAACGCGCAGCTAGTGCAGCAGGTGATCCAACAGCGGCCTCGGGTTTCCGTTCGTCGTGTTGCAGCTGTGGTCCAAATGACGACAACATCCACGTATCGTCTCATGCGCCAGAGTTTACACCTCTATCCATACAAAATTCAAACGCGGCAACCCCTCAGCGCTGCTACCATTGCTGCACGAGAGACATTCGCTAACGATATAGTGCACAGGATTGATGACGGCGATATGCATGTGGGCAGCATTTGGTTTACTGACGAACCTTATTTTTACCTGGACGGCTTCGTCAATAAACAGAACTGGCGCATATGGGGAACCGAAAAGCCCCATGTTGCAGTCCCATCGTCCCTGCATCCTCAGAAAGTACTGGTCTGGGCCGCCATTTCTTCCAAAGGAATCATTGGCCCATTTTTCAGATCCGAAACGATTACTGCATCACGCTATCTGGACATTCTTCGTGAGTTTGTGGCGGTACAAACTGCCTTAGACGACACTGCGAACACCTCGTGGTTTATGCAAGATGGTGCCCGGCCACATCGCACGGCCGACGTCTTTAATTTCCTGAATGAATATTTCGATGAGCGTGTGATTGCTTTGGGCTATCCGAAACATACAGGAGGCGGCGTGGATTGGCCTCCCTATTCGCCAGACATGAACCCCTGTGACTTCTTTCTGTGGGGACACTTGAAAGACCAGGTGCACCGCCAGAATCCAGAAACAATTGAACAGCTGAAGCAGTACATCTCATCTGCATGTGAAGCCATTCCGCCAGACACGTTGTCGAAGGTTTCGGGTAATTTCATTCAGAGACTACGCCATATTATTGCTACGCATGGTGGATGTGGAAAATATCGTACTATAGAGTTTCCCAGACCGCAGCGCCATCTGTTGTTGAAAATTGTAACTACTGTAAATTCGAAAGTTTGTCTGCCTGAAAATGTACTGTTGTCCCAAGCATATTGAAACAAACGGTGTATTTCTATCGCTGCTCGTTTAGTTTTTATTGCCGTTTCAAATATACCGGTCATTTTTGAAACACCCTGTATATACCGGATGGTTCAAGAAGAAAGAACAGATTGTCACTGGACAGAGTAAGGTCCAATGTTTTGACACTGCTGCGCTGTTGTTCCTTTGTAGCAACATGGAGAAAACAGCACAAAAGAAATCATTTTGTGTGTTGGAATTTGGGCGAAGCCAATTCATTGCTTAAATATAACATGCCATAGACGCAGCAAGAAGCCGCCTTTGCAAAAGTGGATCTATGACTGGCACTCAAGTTGATTGCATAAGCACAAGAAAGAGCTCTTGTCGGACACGCACATCTGATGAAAATGTCGAGCGTATCCGAGAGGCGTCACACCGACCCCTGGGAAGTCCACGAGAAGGGCACGCCAGGAACATCAACGTCCTCAAACGGCGACTGTATTTGAAGCCTTACTAGTTGCAGTTACTGCAGTAATTGCACCCCGGGGACCATAATGCAAGGTACGGATTCTGCATTTCAGTTCACCAGGACACGGCAGAGGAGACGTTCCTCCGAACGACTCATCTTTTGGACGAATCAACACTTCGTCAACCGTGTAAAGTAAACCGCCATAATGTAAGGATTTGGCGGTCACAGAATCCTGACCTCATCGTCGAACATGAAATAGACTCGCCGAAACTGTGTTTTGTGCGTTTCCTGTTCACAAAGTTTGTAGCCCTTTTCCTTTTGTGAAGGAAACTGTGACAGGATTGTCACACCTGGACTTGCTCCAAAACTCTTTTTTTTTCAGTTTTACGGATATTCCAATTATTTCTTTTTTAAGCATGCTGGCTCCCTGCCTCCCCTTCACCTGGAGGTGCCGCGTTACCTTATCATCCCAGAATGTTGGACTGGAGGAGGTGGACAACACGATCTTGTTCATTGCTTTTGGTCTCCCACCCCACACGTTGTGATTTTCTTGTGGAGGCACGTAATAGCAGAGTCTTTGTCACCCGTATGGTAGCTACTCTTCAATGGCTGAGAAATCGAATTGTTGAAGCTGTCCATTTTATAAACAGGGACCTGTATATTCATGTGTGGAATAAAATGGACTACCGTTTCGATTTTTCTTGAGCAATGCATGGAGCGCACGCTGGGTATATGGTGTGGTGTCTGTGTGAATATAAAACTTTGCACCTTCCTTTATCTAGTGACGTGAAAAATAAGTTCGTACGTTTCATGGTTTGTCTGTAATAAACAACTGAAATCTGTTCTTTGTTTTTGAATGACCGCGTTGAAATCCGGTTTCGCAGGAGAGAGCGGATCAGGTTCTGGAAAGGGACCAAGGTCAATTACTGTTAGTCATACAAGAACACACACAACTTTATTCCTCAAACCAATGCACTGTTTTCTCTTTAAGACAACAAAGATCAATTCACGGCTGAGGGCCCAAGTAACTTCTCCAGAATGTTTGCTTTTAGTCCGCAGCTCGTGGTCGTGCGGTAGCGCTCTCGCTTCCCGCGCCCGGGTTCACGGGTTCGATTCCCGGCGGGGTCAGGGATTTTCTCTGCCTCGTGATGACTGGGTGTTGTGTGATGTCCTTAGGTTAGTTAGGTTTAAGTAGTTCTAAGTTCTAGGGGACTGATGACCATAGATGTCAAGTCCCATAGTGCTCAGAGCCATTTGATTGCTTTTAAAACACCAGGATTTAGAGTAACGGCGGAAGGCCTTAATTAAGTAAAATTACAATATCTTCTTGGCTAAAGGCTGAGATAATATTTCAGATCAGCTAAGGAAATTATTTAAAAGCCAAGCATTTACAAATTCCGGCTAAAGGCCATATTAAGGAAAATTCAAGTTAATTCTTCGGCTGAAAGCCCAATTAGAATTTTTTTTTTACATAATAAAAGAGAGACTTTAAAGATAAGCCTTTATACAGTACAACAGAAACAAATCTTAGGAAAACTTGAAGTATCTTGTCGGCTGAAGGCCCAAACAATTACTCAAGAATGATTAAAGATAACCTTAAGATAAACATTTACAGAACACTGCTGAAGGCCATATCAAGAATTCAAGATAATTAAAGAGAAACCTTACAGATAAGGATTTACATATTAAAGCCACAGATTCTGAAACAAAACCGGTTGAAGGCCTAAATGCAGAGCAATAGTAATTTTAAAAGAATCACGGCTGAATGCCTAATCTTGAAGTTGGTATGAAGTTCGGCTGAAGGCCACATACTAAACAGAACAGACAATATTAATACACAGCTGAAGACCTGGCACAGTGTCTGTGACCAAATAAAATGACAATCACAAACAACAAACAGTGGTGTTCCGAAGTGTTCCAAGGGTCAGCCTGGGGAGGAAACTCTAACCACAGTTTGGGTGAGACAGGCAGCCAATCGTAACACTAAACGATGGGGTTGCAGCACGTCCTACGGACGGCTGACGAACCAACCCCACCGCACAATCAAGCCCGTTCCACCCAACCAACAGTACGACAACCACGAGCGAAGACGAGGGTCGCGGCAGGTTTATTTCTTAATAATAACTGGCGAATACACACAGTCAAAGCACAATAAACACTCAAATAGAAAAGAGAACAACACCGAGCTGTCGAACTACACGCCGTGCCGGACAGCATCAACATGGCGAGGAAAACACACTGCCGCAAAACTACGCTAACGACCAGGTCAGGTAACCGGAACGTTAACGCGCACAAGGCAGAAGATACTGCTGGTACACTTCACTAATAAATTACAATCATTTAAAAGGTTAAACACCATAGAGGGAGACGGCTGCAAAATTTTGCCGACTCCAACACACCATCACGTTACTGCTTGCGGTGACAGCCCTGGATGCAACAACCAGCAAACAACGAAGAGACGCCACAACGGTTTAGCTTTCATGAGAGGTTCACTGATTACTCAACTCAAGTATGCTGGTGCGGTGGGCTAAGAGCTTAGCAGTTCTCGCAGCTGATGCCGCACAACTCCGACCACGCGTGCACGCCGCCAGCGGCCCTGGTCTGATGATACGTCGCAGAGACTTCCTCGCTGCACCGCCGCAACCGACCAACTGCCACACACACCGTGACACGGAAATATAGCTGCCACACGAAAGAAGTTACAGCAATACTAGTATCGATAAACACTGCTGCTGCCACTGACGGAGGCAAGTGTTGTTTTTTTTTTTTTTTTTTTTTTTTTTTTTTTTTTTTTTTTTTTTTTTTTTTTTTTTTTTTAATAGAGGTGGAGCCCCTCCACGCCCACACCGGCATGATGGCCAACACAAAAGGTCTACTGCCATCTCTGCATAAGGGTTAGTGTTCACTAAAGTGAGGTGTCGCAGGATGTGGGTACTGCGATGTTTGCGTACGTCTGGTTAGGATTAACCATTAATACGCGCTCATCTGGAGATAGATTGGTCGAAATCTGACGAAGGGTAGCGGTTTGAAGGGCAGAGGAAAAAAAGTGCCAAGGCAAGGGCCAAGGGAAAAAAATCTCTGCGAAAGTTAGGTCGAGCGGCAAGAGCAGTAGCGGTTGTCTTGCTGCCTGCGGTGGGTTGTGTAAGGATAGGCTTTGTTAGTAGTGGGTATCATGCATGTCGATACCTTGACGTTGTGCGTTTGTGCTGCTCGGCGGCTGGCGCTGGGTGCTGGTACAGGGTCCTCGTTCAGCGTCAGCATGCGGAGGCAAGTGAGCAACTCGTTCATATATTAACTGAGGGAGGAATAAGACGCCAGTCGATGGTGACAAAATGCCCCGAAGGAAAAACGGCGTTAACATGAGCCGACCACGTCTGACGCGTATTCTAGTGATACTGTAATGTTGAGGTGTATACGTTTGTTTTTCATATGGTTTTGCACGCAGACTCCAGCAACGACTGTTGCCAGATTTTGCGAACTTCATGACTTCAAGAGGTTACATTAATTCTTCTGACAACTTCTGATATTTTGGTAAACATTTTTGGAAAACAGTGATCAATTAATTGTTATATTTTGACTAAAGTTCAGTTTTGATCACATAATGTATGTTTTAATGATATAGGTAACCGGTTTCGGATCTTTCTACAAAACCATCATCAGACCTGTGGATAAATTTTAAGAAATACTAGATACCAATCATTAAATAAAATGAAAGTGTCTAATGATGTCAAAATTTAACAAGATAAAATAAAATTAATTATACCCATGGCTCCCTTAGGCAATGCATGTAAAATATGCTGCACAACATAAAAAAAAATTATTAAATTGACATTGATTATCATAAAAACTATTAGATCGATGATTTTAAAAAATTTAATCAGCAGTCTCATCAGTTATTCAGATATACGAGGTGCGGCTAGAAAAAAACCGGACTGATGCTGGAAAAAACATTTATTTACAATTATTTACAATTTCATGTTATCTCCTTCAATGTACTCTCCTCCTCGGTCTCTACACCGCTCCATACGAATTTTCCACTGTTCATAGCAATGCTGCAGATCATTTTCGGTAAGTCCATACATTACTTCCGTCGCTTTTTCTTTTACTGCTTCAACAGTCTCAAATCTAGTTCCTTTCAAAGCTGACTTGACTTTAGGGAAAAGAAAAAAGTCACAGGGGGCCAAATCAGGTGAGTAGGGTGGATGATCCAAGATGGGAATGTTGTGTTTTGCCGAAAACGTCTTCACTGACAACGCACTGTGAGCTGGGGCATTGTCTTGGTGAAGGATTCATGACTTTTTTCTCCACAAATCGTTCCGTTTTCTCCGTACTCGCTCACGTAGGGTAGCCAGAACGCTAATGTAGTAATGCTGATTCACTGTTTGTCCCTCTGGTACCCAATCAATGTGCACAATCCCTTTGATGTCAAAAAAACAATCATCATTGCCTTGAATTTCGATTTTGACATTCGTGTTTTTTTTTTTTTTTTTGTCGTGGAGAACCAGGTGTTTTCCAATGCATCGATTGGCGTTTAGTTTCGGGATCGTAAGTAAAAAACCACGATTCATCGCAAGTAATAACAATTTGTAAGAAGGTGGGATCACTTTCAATGTTTTCCAGGATGTCAGAACAAATCATTCTTCGGCGTTCCTTCTGTTCAATTGTGAGACACTTTGGAACCATTTTTGAACACACTTTGTTCATCTTGAAACTTTCATAAAGAATCTGCCTAACACTTTCCTTGTCAACTCCTGTTAACTCAGACACTGCTCTGATTGTTAAACGGCGATCTTGTCGAACAAGTTTACCGATTTTTTCAATGTTTGCATCAGTTTTTGCTGACAATGGTCTGCCAGTGCGAGCGTCATCACTGGTGTCTTCGCGGCCATCTTTAAATCGTTTAAACCACTCAAACACTTGTGTTCGTGATAAACAATCATCGCCGTACACTTGTTGTAACATTACAAACGTTTCACTTGCAGATTTTCCTAGTTTGAAACAAAATTTGATGTTAACACGCTGTTCTTTCTGTACACTCAACATTTTCCGACGCACAGACAAAACGTCAACTACTTAAAACAGACGCCACGGGCAGACTGAGTGCAGGAGGCAGATGAAACTCGAGCAGTAGGCGGAGCGAGAGTCACATAACAGTCCACGCGACGTTCAGCCTTATTGCATTCGTTTTATTGTTTCACCAGAACTAGTCCGGTTTTTTTCTAGCCACACTTCGTACATAATGTGGAACGTACTCTTGGCTGCTACCCTACTGCTATAAAGAATATTGCTATAAAAACTACAGTTAAAATAAGACGATTCTGCAGCATCCAACAAAGATGCAATTGTGATGTAGGCGACTCGGTATAATCGATATATACCACAACGCCAAGGACTTTCACATCTTTGATGTAACTGGTACTGTAATAGTATTAAGGTATCCCATAGAGGGCACAACTATTACACATCGTAGTTCACTGTTTTTATCCAAAATATAAATAAGCTGTAGACATACTAACTATCTGTTAATCAGACATTTAAATGAATCAATTTTATGTTATTAGTGTATTTCCTACTTTTATACTTTGACGATGGCGTCATATTATGAACGCTGATTGGCAGCTGTGAAGTAGTGTGACAGGAAGTAGGCGGAGCCTCTGCATATTTAAGCTCGTGCTCAGCACTCATAACCATCAGTTGACTGCGTAGCAGCTGAGGAGAGCTCCGCCTACCATCCTAAGGGAGCCATGGGTATAATTAATTTTATTTTATCTTGTTAAATTTTGACATCATTAGACACTTTCATTTTATTTAAAGATTGGTATCTAGTATTTTTTAAAATTTATCCACAGGTCTGATGATGGTTTTGTAGAAAGAACCGAAACCGGTTACCTATATCATTAAAACATACATTATGTGATCAAGACTGAACTTTAGTCAAAATATAACTTCTGATATATATGTGTGGTATCATATATCGATACCACCCCACGAGCTACATAGCATTGCAAGTTTTCATCAGACGCCGATAGCAATCACACGGGATGTGGTGGACCCAATGATGCACTCCTGCTGCGGGATTTCCCCAGCGGCTCTGGACCAAGAGCGTCACCGGGCGCCGTGATAGAGACTGGCTGGCGGCAGCCGGTCACCGCTTGCACTTGGAGAGACTCATTGCTACGACCCCACTGTCCGTGTTTCGCAGAGTGAGCCTCATCCTAGTTGTTACTGTATGAGAGGAACTCTTATTTGTGCTGCATTATTTGTAATGACGCTTATTATGGTTGGAGAAATTCATGTTAATTAAATCTTCTGTTTACTGTGTTAATTTGTTCGCTAGTTATATCCGCTGCTGTCCAGCTTTCCTATGGCGACAGTTGCCACATCACTCTGTGCCCGGGAGCGATGACCGACGCAGTCTGGTCCCTTTAATCTGCCAAACCAACCAACTCCGTGCCCACCCCTCCTTACCGTGGTGTACGAAGTCGTACTCAAACATCTGTGCTAAACTTTTTGTGAAAAAGTAGCTGCAGACGGTCTCAGACTTTGTCAAAGATATGTGTTTTGCGTGCTAGGGAGTAAAGGTTGGGGATTAAGTCAAGTAATGGGCCCTACATCGCGTGTGTTGAAGTTGTGGGGAAAAACCACGGCTTCTTACCGGAATGAGACAGTCGCCAGAAGTTGGACGAAAAAGGAATTTTCGATTCGAAGATAGATTCAAAAAGACTTATACTTCCACTTCACATAAAATATGGCATCGTGAAACAATTTATTATAAAAGCGCTACAGTTTCAAGTGTGCTGCAAGTAAGTTAGCGTGGCTGTCAGAAGCTAAGACGAAAGAAAGAGAATTTTGCCACGTTCGCAAACTACTGAAACACGAAACATTGAAAGACAAAATGATTGAATTACCCTTTAAACATCTCGGCAACAACTTCCTTGGCAGCTGCAAAGACCTTGTTTACGGGCATTGGTAAGAAACATGCTGGATAACTTTTAAAGTATTGGCAGCCGCCGGCCGGGGTGGCCGAGCGGTTCTAGGCCTACAGTCTGGAACCGTGCGACCGCTACGGTCGCAGGTTCGAGTCCTGCCTCGGGCATGGATGTGTGTGTGATGTCCTTAGGTTAGTTAGGATTAGGTAGTTCTAAGTTGTAAGGCGTATGCTTCGCCGGCGATGGGCGAGGCATGACAGAATCTCTGACCAGAGAGTAGTTTATCGTTGGTTGTTGCTTGTCGCTAGTCTGCGCTTGGCTGTGCGAGTCGACAGTAGTAGTCTGGTGCAGTCTGGTGGAGTCGGCATGTGTCGGCGGTGTGCTCTGCTCGCGACTCTGGTCAGGACTCTGGAGGATGAGTATTGTTGTAGAAGGTAAAGAAGCAGCCTTGCGCATATTTAATAATGTATGTTAATTGTAATTTAATTTGTTCCAAAAAATGCCCCAATAATAATTTTTATATTATAAAGTAATTCTTCTAAAGAAAAGCATTCAATTGAATTTAGAGAATATTTCCAATGCATGATCACTCCTTCCAAGAATAAAAAGAAAATATACGCCAGCATTGCACGAAGCTGTGTCGAAAGATATCTAATTAAGAGCAGATATAATTGCAGTTTTTATTGAGGTAAGAATTTTTGCTTTTTTTATTCAGAATACAGGGCCGAAGGTAAGCGCTGCTGTCCTCATCAGGTTACTAAACTTTTTTTATTATTTTGGTGTTTAGGAATTTTTCCGTTTCCAACTTAACATTAAATGAGAAAAGAATTTTGTGGGAATATTAAATGTGAATGCATTTCTGCACACAGACTATAAATGGGAGCCAATTGTGTTCAGAGGTTACAATATTAGAAAAATTCATTTAATTATTATTCTTTGGGCAGGCTACACTTGGCTGATTTTCATTTTCCATTTAATTATATTTTTTGGGGGAAGGTTAGACTTGGCTCCATTTCCATTTAACATTTTGTGTGGGGAGGTTACACTTTTTTTTTAACTTTATATTATAACAATTATTATTGGGGCATTTTTTTGGAACAAATTAAATTATAATTAACATACATTATTAAATATGCGCAAGGCTGCTTCTTTACCTTCTACAACAATACTCATCCTCCAGAGTCCTGACCAGAGTCGCGAGCAGAGCACACCGCCGACACATGCCGACTCTACCAGACTGCACCAGACTACTACTGTCTACTCGCACAGCCAAGCGCAGACTAGCGACAAGCAACAACTAACGATAAACTACTCTCTGGTCAGAGATTCTGTCATGCCTCGCCCATCGCCGGCGAAGCATACGCCTTACAAAGTTCTAGAGCCATTTTTTATTGATAACCTAAATGACCTCGAAGCTGCGCTTCCGGGACTCCCACGTCAGCTATTTTCTAGAATATCTAGGTGCCGTGAGTTAGGAACGGGCAGAAATGTTCCATCACGACATTAAAGAACTGGACAGGGGCGAGCAGGACTGATGGGGTGCCAGTGTGACAGCTGACTACTACTGGATGCTGCGCAGGAAGTCTCCTCCGTCAGCGTACACAAGAAAATGGAACAGACATTTGAGGGAGAAAAGAAGAGACATTGAGATTTATACCTTTCTATTACACATGAACAATGTAATACTTGATTATACTGTTAGCTGTGCTTTATTTTGTCGCGTTTTTTTTAATCTACAGATCAGGCAGAACATAATGACCACCGTCCTACTATCGATATAAATCCGTCCAGGCGAGAGCAGCTCACCTGGCGAGAAACGACTGCTAGCCAGACACACGCGTGATGCATGTAGCACTAGTGAGCGTGCTGTCCGTGTGTAGAATAGTGAAAGCGTGGGATCTAACTGACAAGGGGAGGCTGTGACATTGGGCTCACAGATTTACTTCAAACTTACAAGGGAACCTCCCCATCGCACCCCCCTCAGATTTAGTTATAAGTTGGCACAGTGGATAGGCCTTGAAAAACTGAACACAGATCAATCGAGAAAACAGGAAGAAGTTTTGTCGAACTACGAAAAAAATAAGCAAAATATACAAATTGAGTAGTCGATGTGCAACGTAAGCGACATCAAGGACATTGTGATCTGAGGGGCGCCGTAGTCTCGTGGTTAGCGTAAGCAACTGCGGTGCGAGAGGACCTTGGTTCAAGTCTTCCCTCGAGTAAGAATTTTAACTTTTTTATTTTCTAGCAATTGACGTGTGTCAATTATCAAAGTTCAGGCACTCACACAATCAACTTCGCTCTCGAAAATTCCAGGACATGTTCAGATTTGCTTGGACATATGCAGGATTTGACGGTCTACACACGGAAAAAATTGGAAAACGTTAAAACATATGTTTTGACAGAGCACAGGGAAAACTGTGTGACTGTGAAACTGTTGCATTCATTTGTTGCAGTTTGTGACAAACTCTTATGTTTTCATCACTTTTTTGGGAGTTATTATCACATCCACAAGAAAACCTAAATCGGGCAAGGTAGAAGAATCTTTTTACTCAATCGCCAAGTGTACAAGTTAGGTGGGTCGACAACATATTCCTGTCATGTGACGCACATGCCGTCACCAGTGTCGTATAGAATATATCAGACGTGTTTTTCTGTGGAGGAATCGGTTGACCTATGACCTTGCGATCAAATGTTTTCGGTTCCCATTGGAGAGGAACGTACTTTCGTCTACTAATTGCACGGTTTTGCGGTGCGGTCGCAAAACACAGACACTAAACTTATTACAGTGAACAGAGACGTCAATTAACGAACTGACAGATCATAACTTTGCGAAAATAAATAAAGTAAAATTTTTACGCGAGGGTAGACTTGAACGAAGGACCTCTCGTTTCGCAGTTGTTCATGCTAACCACGGGACCAAGACGCTCTTGAACTGACACTATGCTAGATGTTGCTTATCTTGCACATGGACTACTCAGTTCGTATATTTTACTTATTTTTTCCGTAGTTCCACACAACTTCTTCCCGTTTTCTCGATTGATCTGTGTTCAGTTTTTCGAGGCCTATCCACTTTGCCAACTTATAACTAAATCTGAGGGGGAAGCGATAAGGGAGGTTCCCTTGTTAGTACACCTTTAGCAGGCCACTAAACAACATAATGTGCAAGTAATAAGGTGTACTACTCTGTCAAGTCCGCGAAAATCGCAAGAAAATTTTTACGGGTTATTATGTGCCCTATAGAGCCGGACGCTAGGATTCGTGGTGGTGAAGTAATTAGGTTTAGAGCATCGAAAGACGAACGTGTATAAGGCGACGGTTCGCCTCCCGCTCAAATATAATTCTTAATCTATCGAAAGAAAGAGAAATTTTTCAAAACGTCAACGAGGTGCGGAAAAACTGTATTCATTCGATGTAGCAGATGGCGTTTCAATTTATGTTTTCAGTGACTCTGTGACAAATATCATCCTGCAACGTGTGATGTCGAGAGTACATCCGACGAGCAATCGTACGTTACTCTTGAGGTCTGGCACATGGTGACTCACTATTTAACTCAATAACGTCATTTGCATCATTATTTCCCAAGCTGTCCCTCGTCCTTGAAAATTTAATGAAAATAGTAAACAGTCATATAACGTATGAAATTCACTACATGAAAATGGACGTGGTTTTTTAAAATTATATTATCTCTCAAAGTCATATAAATTAAATAATGTGATGAGTGATGAAAAAATATTGATTAAAAATAGAGATTATATAGTTTAAAAAATAAGTGTTACCGGGATTCTAAGCATCGCCTCGTCCACGTCCATCTTGCACAGGGCGAACGCTCAACGCATAACCACAATGACTTTGTACGGGCGACACCTTCGCACACATTCATAGTTACACTACTGGCCACTAAAATTGCTACACCAAGAAGAAATGCAGATGATAAACGGGTATTCATTGGACAAATATTCTAGAAGTGACATGTGATTACATTTTCACTCTATTTGGGTGCACAGATCCTGAGAAATCAGTACCCAGAAACACCACCTCTGGCCGTAATAACGGCCTTGATACGCCTGGGCACTGAGTCGAACAGAGCTTGGATGGCGTGTACAGGAACAGATGCCCATGCAGCTTCAACACGATACCACAGTTCATCAAGAGTAGTGCTTGGCGTATTGTGCCATCATTGACCAGACGTTTTCAATTGGTGAGAGATCTGGAGAATGTGCTGGCCAGGGCAGCAGTCGAACGTTTTCTGTATCCAGAAAGACCCGTACAGGACGTCTCCGAGGTGATAGTCCACGCTGCTGAACAAAGTCGTCGAACTGTTCGTGCAGATGGTTGTTGTCTTGCAAACGTCCCCATCTGTTGACTCAGGGATCGAGACGTGGCTGCACGATCCGTTACAACTGTGTGGATAAGATGCCTGTCATCTCGACTGTTAGTGATACGAGGCCGTCGGGATCCAGCACGGCGTTCCGTATTACCCTCCTGAACCCACCGATTCCATATTCTGCTAACAGTCATTGGATCTCGACCAACGCGAGCAGCAATGTCACGATACGATAAACCGCAATCGCGATAGGCTACAATCCGACCTTTATCAAAGTCGAAAAAGTGATGGTGCGCATTTCTCCTCCTTACACGAGGCATCACAACAACATTTCACCAGGCAACGCCGGTCAACTGCTGTTCGTGTATGAGAAATCGGTTGGAAACTGTCCTCATGTTAGCACGTTTTAGGTGTCACCACCGGCGCCAGCCTTGTGTGAATGCTCTGAAAAGCTAAACATTTGCATATCACAGCATCTTCTTCCTGTCGGTTACATTTCGCGTCTGTAGCACGTCATTTTCGTGGTCTAGCAATTTTAATGGTCAGTAGTGTATATAACAGATGCGTAAGACGTCTCTTAGCATATTCTCCGAATTGCCACTGTAGTGTACCTTTCCTACTTGGAGATTATGCTGTTTTAATGAGCTAATATAGGTGTACAACTTTTGAAGCAAATCCATGATCCCAACGTCCTGACTTCCCCTTCTGTGTTTGACCGAGGGCA
The DNA here is from genome assembly GCF_021461385.2 of Schistocerca piceifrons. Classification (NCBI taxonomy): domain Eukaryota; kingdom Metazoa; phylum Arthropoda; class Insecta; order Orthoptera; family Acrididae; genus Schistocerca; species Schistocerca piceifrons. The sequence continues at coordinate 53,869,869 of NC_060142.1, read as the reverse complement.
GATTGCGATGGCCCGGAGGCTCAGAGCGAGCATTTCGGAAAATGCAAGAGTTGTCTGGAGTTTGAGGAGTGCTGTGGTGAGAGTGTTCAACACGTGGCGAAACCAAGGTGAAACCACGTCCAGACGTCTTGGGGTTGGCGCTGCCTCCTCTCCTTACACATATCGTACGTCGTAGACTGCACTGACTGGTAACACACGACAGGAGTTTAACTGTGGCGGAAACTAACATCAGACTTTAATGTTGGGCAGACTGCAAGCGTCTCCACCGAACACTCCTAATCACAGGCCTCTGCAGCCGGTGACTCATGCATGTGCAAACGTTAACACCACGACATCGGCAACTACGACTGAAGTAAGCACGTTGAAAGGTCTCTGTTGGATTCCTTTCATGTTTGATTTCTTAAATCTGTTGTCATTTACGGCATAAATTCCTCTTCTAAATTTACTGTGGCGTTTCTGACTATCTGGGAGGAGACTGAGTAGTGGAACGTGTTACTTTTACACATAAACGAGAACGATCTGTCACACTACTACACTTTAAAACACAGTTTATATGTAATTCATGTCACACAGTCTCATACGGAACCTACATCAGCTTTCTTTTATATACTGTATATGATAAGATACTGTCATCCCCCTTCCCTTCTGTGTGAAAGGATGAATGAGCAAATGTATTTCTAGTTGCATGCTGGATGGTAGCAGACGAGCCTGTCTGCTAGAGAACAGTAGGACCAACGTCGGAACAGGTAGCTACACTTTCTAAAAGCAGAGAGGTTTCTATTCTTCGTATGGTCCTGTCCGTCTCTTGTCATGTTGGTACAGGAAGCTGCCTCTCTGGTCACTTCCGTTTGTATTTGTGAGCCACCCTCAGAAAGGGACCAGGTCAGTCTGTCCGTGGCGAGCGTCTGAAGTGGTAAGATCTCCGGCTAAGCGCGTGTCTGCTAAGTCCCTAGGACAATGGGTTTCTTAAGTTCAGCCTAACTGAAAATTTAATCACCTTTATTTCAGGTTTAGCTCTAAAATATCTAATGTTATCTTAAATTACAGCGCAGTGTAATTCTCGTGTGAAGTTCAGAATATATTCCGGTAGTTGCTTTGTCACTACTTTGTGAGTAAAGTGGAACCACGTGTTGATCAGTAACTCTAAGTTCATCAATCTTAAATGCGAATGTGCGTGAGATTATAACGTCTCGTCTTGACAATAATTTTCAATATAGCAACTTTTCTTTATGTTCAACCCACGTGGGGTGTACTTTATGAAACCAGTACCACGTGTTATACAATTGTTTGACCCATCATGTTAATAGTAAGACGATAGTAACCAGTTCGAGGTTTTTCTTTTGTAAATTGCTTTTCGATCTAATTTATTTTAATTATCAAAATTATTGTGGAGTTACACTCTTTATGTAAACCAAGTTGACCACGTGAAGCATGTGGTGTAATCATCAAAGTAGCCCTCAGCTATTCTTTTCGGGAAGATTTCACAGAGAGTTAATATGAATTTAGTATACCAGTGTATGATAATTACATGACGGACAGGATTGTGCTACGAACGTAACTTCTTTGGATGAAAATTGAATCGGTTGGTAGTGGTTAATTTTCTCTTGCATAGGTTCCAACGTTCTTTGTGTGTTGTTTTATGAATGCAGTGTTGTATGCAGTCTCCCAATCTTGGCTCCATATGTGATGCGTTCCGTAAGATTACAAACTCACATTTTCCCAGTCCTAAATAAGGCACCAGCTTAGTTATGACTCACGTTTAATATGCTGAAATTTCAATCATCAATGTTAAAATAAATTTCCAAGTATAAACTGATTTATTTCTTTTTATTTAAATTCTCTTTATATATATATCACCGATTGTCGTATGACTATTAAAATATTATAATTAATGTTAGTCTGGTTGGGAATTTGGTAAGCTAGACAGGATACCTGGTGAAACAGTTGCGCAGTAATGCAAGGTTAACTTCCCCAGACAGTTCACAGCTTTTAACCCGCTTTTATTGTCTATCAGTACCGCTTTCATAGCAAATTAAAGCAACAACGTTATAACGTGGCCATCGGCACTGGAAACCACGTCCAGACGTAGTGGGGTTGGGCGGCTACCTCTCGTTACAGACATCGGACGTCGTAGGCTGGGCTGACTGGCACAGTAGCAGAGCGTTGCATGATCTGATGAATGCCCACACCTTTTCCGTCATGCCGATGGGAAGACGCGAATCAGCCGTCTTCCAGGGGAACAGCCCCCTGACACCTGTGCTGCAGGACGGATACAAGCAGTTGGCGGCTCCGTTATGCTCTGGGGAACACTCACGTGGGTGTCTATGGGCCCAGTGGAGCTCGAGCAAGGCACCACGATGGCCAAGCAATATCGTACACTGGTTGCAGACCACGTACGCCCCTTCATAACGGTCATACTTCTTGACAGCAGTGGCATTTTTCAACAAGATGGTACACCATATTACAAGGCCAGGACTGTGATGGAGTGTTTCGACAAACACGGTGGCAAGTTCCAGTCGATGAGCTGGCGCCCCAACTCGCCACATCTGAACCCGATTAAACACAACTTGGATGTGTATTTGCATCAGAGCTGATCCCTCCCCGGGAGTTTCAGAATTAGGTGACTTGCGTGTGCAGATGTGGTGCCAACTCCCTCCGGCGACCTACCAAGGACTCGTTCCCTCCACGCCACGACGCGTCGCCGCTGTTATCCGTGCCAAAGGTGGACATACCGGATATTAGGTAGGTGGCCCTGATGTTCTAGCTGATCAGTTTATGTGTTCTGTATGAATTTGCATTACGCTTTTAATCGAACAGATCCTGGAAAAGGAAATAAAATGCTTCAGTTAGGCTGAAGAACTTACACATACACGACTTTAAAGTAGCAAGATCGCCACCAAAATGACAGACAAATGCCGGCCGCAGTGGTCGTGCGGTTCTAGGCACTGCAGTCCGGAACCGCGGGACTGCTACGGTCGCAGATTCGAATCCTGCCTTGGGCATGGATGTGTGTGATGTCCTTAGGTTGGTTAGGTTTAAGTAGTTCTAAGTTCTGGGGGACTGATGACCTAAGATGTTAAGTCCCATAGTGCTCAGAGCCAATTTGGCAGACAAACAAAACACGGGCAGTGGGGGTAGACCTCTTTGCCCCGGTAAAAGATGCACTAAATTGGTTACCCTGTATCCTCCAGCAGACGAAAAGCAGCTAGTCTCATATATGCCTTGTTGTGGACTGGCAAGACAGCCAATCCACAATGACGGGTAGCCGAAAGGCACGCGTTTAAGCTCACGCAGGCTGGCGTGAGGTCTGGAACAGGTAAGGGAATTTATAGTAGCACAGAACGTAAGTAACTACTGGAATACTTAACTTTAATTCATAATTGGTGAACATCGGTCTGACGGTACATGCATCACAAGATAAATAGCAAATGATAATGGTGCCTTGCTAGGTCGTAACAAATGACGTAGCTGAAGGCTATGCTAACTATCGTCTCGGCAAACGGGAGCGTAATTTGTCAGTGAACCATCGCTAGCAAAGTCGGCTGTACAACTGGGGCGAGTGCTCGGACGTCTCTCTAGACCTGCCGTGTGGCGACGCTCGGTCTGCAATCACTGACAGTGGCGACACGCGGGTACGACGTATACTACCGGACCGCGGCCGATTTAAAGGCTACCACCTAGCAAGTGTGGTGTCTGGCGGTGACACCACATGCCTTGCAGACCGAAAAAGGCAAGGTAAAGGAGGAAACATGATGTTCAAATGTGTGTGAATTCCTAAAGCACCAAACTGCTGAAGTCATCGGCCCCTAGACTTACACACTACTTAAACTAACTTATGCTAAGGACAACACACACACACACACACACACACACACACACACACACCAGTGCCCGAGGGAGGACTCGAACCTCCGGCGGGGGGGCCGCACAATCACTGACACGACACCTCAAACCGCGTGACCACTCCGCTCGGCGGAAACATGATAATATAGGATGCCATTATATAAATATTGATATGGATTACACAGGATGGGTAAGGAAATAATTGCACATAGTACATAAAATTTCTGATGTAGAACACATCTAAGCTGCACCTAAACGTCAGATAATTAATGGATTTGTATCAGTTGCACTGCTCGGTCCTTCTGGGCCAATTTGAAGTACACCACGGACACGCGGTTCAGCAAATGAAACGAGGAAAAAAAATAAAATTGGTCAAATGACTTATGAAACGATTTTATAGAGAGCTTTCACTGTGTAATCAAACACACTCTTTACCAAGGTAGGTCAGGACTGCACAGGCAACATGCGATCTTGGCTCCTGTTGAAATACAGCTTCACTGAGAGTTCAACGACAGGGCACAACCACCAGCCATAACACGTCATAGCTGTAACACTGCGGTACAAATAACCAGATATGCGGCCCAGGGGTTGTCTTGTTGTTTACCCAGTGACAGTCCGTGCTACGATGACAGCTCCTAGGCCTGTATGACGATGACGCATAAAATTTGACAACATTCGTGCGCCTCGGAGCCTCCACTCATGCCCAGAACTGGGAGTCATCTGAAAACACGACTTGGTGCCATTCCTGTGTCCAGCCCCGCCACCTCGTCAAGTTAACTCGAAACAGACGTCTCCGGGCTGATCGTCTGTGCTAATCCCAATGTCGTCACGCTCTCCGTCTTGTGGAGAACAAGTCCTTTTCAGTGACTCAAAGAACGTGATATGGCTGTACGATCCTGCACAGCCTATCGAAAAATATGTTCTCTCGGGAATTGTTGAGAAGCTGCCTGGCGTTAATTATCAGCCTCCCGAACCCATCGAGTCTGCATTTGCATGACAGTCGTGAGATCTTGATCAATGCGACCAGTAATATCGGCAAACGGGGGAAGTTCCCTATATCGTACCGGCTCTTAATTTGCAGCACTATTTTAAAATTCGCAACTCCTGTACTATTAGAAGTTTAGAGCGGTCAGTGTCAGATTCGACTTTGCCAAATGAGTAAATGACCGGCTGAAGACAGCTTGAGTCGACCGGAGTGGCCGAGCGGTTCTAGGCGCTTCAGTCTGGAACCACGCGATCGCTACAGTCGCAGCTTCGAATCCTGCCTCGGGCATGGATGTGTGTGATGTCCTTAGGTTAGTTAGGTGTAAGTAGTTCTAAGTTCTAGGGGACTGATGACCTCAGATGTTAAGTCCCATAGTGCTCAGAGCCATTTGAACCATTTTGAAGACAGCCTGATTTTGTTGTAGTTTTCACCTAAACTTCCGTGTACGAGGCGAATCTAATTGTTGTTGCAACGTGATGTTTTGTTTTTAGGTGAATGTATATGAAATAACCTTGGTCTTCAGACAACAATCTATCTTCATTCGTTGTGGTTCGTTTGTAAGAAACTGACGTAGAGGAAATGGCGTTTCGTGCAATGTACCGCTGTAAGTTTCCGATTTTTTACCGGTGCACTTTAAGAAACTTGCTCGTATACTCAGCTTCGAAAAATTTGTTTAGCATTGGTAGTGAAATATGATGCCTAGAAATGATGTGGTGAATTTTCTAATGCGTTCTTTATCCTAAGTTTTTAATTATATAATTACTTTGTATTACTGTATGTAAACAAAAAGTCTTTTCGGAAGGGTGGAGGAGAGATAAGTACTTAATTGTAACAGTATGTCTAAGTGGGGATCATCGATTAGATGAATGTGCCCACTTACACAATGTCCCAAAGTCAACGATTTATAGGTATGCTGAAAACATAAAAAAAGCCGTGCAAACGGGTGTATAACAATTTTAGGTCGTAGTAAACTGTTTCCAAAAGAAGTTAAAAAACAAATTTCAAGAACAAATTCTTAGATCTGAAGAGATGATGCTCGGTTTAAGTATGTGGGATGAGAAAACCTTGCGTTTCACATTGCAGAACAAAACGGGTTGCCCCGTTTTTCAGTGGAGAACAAGCCATGGCATCCGAAGCTGGCCCACAGACGACTTGTGGCAACATCGACGTCAGGAGGCGGAGGGATCAACAAAGAATGAGCCCATGACTTTTTTTGGCTTACTCGAGAGCCTTTGCGACAAGCATAAATTAAATACCACCAGGATTTTCGATGTAGATGATAGTGGCTTCTCGATCGTATAAAAGAAAAATCCAAAAATTCTGGCACTCAATGGGAAGAAGAAGGTCGGAGTGGTTTGTAGCAGAGAGAGGGGCACCAACACGGCGATGGTGTGCTGCGCCAGTACTGCCGGACGGTGCGTGTGCCCAGTGGTGAGTACCGCAGCAGGGCGACGGAGATCGAATGGAGGAAATGATCGGAAGCCTGAAGTGCAAAATGTGTACTCACACAGAGTGTGCAGGGGTGGAGAAAGGAGAGGAAAAATTCTGTTGCAATGGCTGCGAATAGTGACGTAAGAACAACATTATGGAACAGTTCCTTAGACAAGTAGATGTATTTAATCTTCGGTTTATACACCCACTGGTACAAGTTACGAAACTTGGTTCCCAATTTGTAACGCTTGCAGATGTTCATAAAGTTAGGTACAGCGTGCTTATTTTTTGTCACATTCTGCTGTTCAAAAAATGGCTCTGAGCACTATGGGACTCAACTGCTGAGGTCATTAGTCCCCTAGAACTTAGAACTAGTTAAACCTAACTAACCTAAGGACATCACAAACATCCATGCCCGAGGCAAAATTCGAACCTGCGACCGTAGCGGTCTTGCGGTTCCAGACTGCAGCGCCTTTAACCGCACGGCCACTTCGGCCGGCATTGTGCTGTTGAAGACAAATTAATTTTAAACCTTGTTGTTTAAAACAGCACTCCGTCTTCAGACCACAAGTGGCCCATCGGAACCATCCGACCGCCGTGTCATCCTGAGAAAAAAAAACGGCTCTAAGCACTATGGGACTTAACATCTGAGGTCATCAGCCGCGTAGACTTAAACCTAACTAACCTAAGAACATCACACACATCCATACCCGAGGCAGGATTCGAACCTGCGACCGTAGCAGCAGTGCGGTTCCGGACATCCTGAGCAGAGGATGCGGATAGGAGGGGCTTGTGGTCAGCACACCGCTCACCCGGTCGTTATGATGGTTTTCTTTGACCGGAGACGCTACTATTCGGTCGAGCAGATCCGCAGTTGACATCAAGAGGCTGAGTGCGCTCCAAAAACTGGTAACAGCGCGTGGCGGCGCCGATGGTCACCCATCCAAGTGCCGGCCATGCCCGACAGTGCTTAACTTCGGTGATCCACTGCGGCAAGACCGTTGCCGGCTTGTTGTTTATAGGCTACAATAAATACTGTCAAAAGTGGTACAATTTAGGCATCTCTGCTACTTCTGGAGGTTTTTTCATCTTACACGAGTAATAACACAAAATTTTGACATACAACTAACATCCAAATGCGGTTTCTGAATGAGAAACCCGTTGCGCGTACAGAATGTAGATTGCATTACTTCTGACTACATTTTGAGGTTGCCCTGACACACTTATCACTTTTATATTCTGTCACGTAGGGCAGTTAATGCCAATTTTACGTCGGCAAAAATGGGAGAATACTGTTGAAAATCTAGACTTTTCAAAGTCAAGCCGACAAGCCTGGTCCCTACTGCGTAAACTTGGAGGCGCAAAACCACCTGAACATAGAAAGGACGAAATATCTCCCAACAAGGTTGCATCCCGCATAGTTTCTGTGTCTAGAGCCCCACGAAATAGAATGCACACAACAAAATTGAAGAAAGACTTAAAAACATTAAAAAGGACCCGTGCAATGGACTCAGAATATTCATCAGATATTCGCATCGAGGAGGTTACCAATGCCCTGAAGAAGGTTAAATCAGGCAAAGCTCCGGGTTTCGATGGTATCCACCCTGAGTTCCTCATATATGTCGGAGCCTACACAAAACAATGGTTAGTTAAGTTCTTTACGGACATTCTCCAAGGGGGTAACATTCTTCCCTCACTTAAACGAGCAAAGATCATCGCAGTCCTGAAACCTGGTAAACCAGGCGATAGACCAGAGAGTTACCGCCCCATTGCCCTTCTCAGTATGGTCTATAAATTACTAGAAAGACTGCTCCTCAACAGAATAGGCCAGACTATACTCAAAAAAATCCCTATCGAACAAGCAGGATTCCGTCCATATCGCTGCTGTACAGATCAAGTCCTATCACTGACAACATATATAGAGGCGGGGTTCCAGAAGAAACATAAAGTAGCTGCAGCATTCATAGACCTAACAGCAGCCTATGATACAGTTTGGAAACAGGGGCTCATGTATAAATTAATCTGTGCCGTCCCCTGCAAGAAGATAAGCACCTCATTGATGATATGTTGTCTAATAGAACCTTCCAAGTAATAATGGGGAATGAGAGAAGTAAACAGATGAAACTCAATAATGGACTCCCACAAGGCTCTGTCCTTGCGCCCCTTCTTTTCAGCCTTTGCATCGCTGACATGCCTGCAACCAGATCGCGCAAATTTGGTTATGCTGACGACTGGGCTCTAGCAACAGCCCACAGAAATATAGAAACTGCCGAAGATATCCTTACGAGTGACCTAGGGATTCTCAGCGAGTACTTTAGAAAATGGAGGCTAGAACCTAGTGCTACAAAAACGGAAGTATCTGCCTTCCATTTGAACAACAAAATGGCCAACAGAGATCTACAAGTCTATCTAGACGGGAAATTACTAAATCACAACAAACACCCAAAGTACCTTGGGGTTACCCTAGATAGGACACTAACATTCAAAGAACACCTGACGAAAACTGCAGCGACACTTAAAACACGCAACAACATATTGCAGAAGCTCTGTGGCACCACTTGGGGCTCCACAGCATCTACCTTAAGAACATCCGCACTTGGCTTGGTGTATCCAGTGGCAGAATACTGTGCCCCAGTGTGGCTCAACAGCAAACACACACACATGGTAGATAGCCAACTTAATGCAACAATGCGTATTATATCAGGCACAATCAGGCCAACTCCTACAGTGTGGCTGCCCGTTCTCAGTAACATAGCCCCTCCTAACCTGCGCCGTGAACACGCTCTGGTTAGAGAATTTCAAAAAATCATGACCAACCCTCAATTAAAAATCCATGAAGATACTCACGACATCCAAGGAAACCGACTCCGGTCTAGGCATCCTCCACTAAAGACCGCACAGGCTCTGCACCAAACCAACTTTAAAATAAATGACCGATGGAAAGAGGAATGGGAGAGCAGAACAGCAGTAAACTGCCACAGTATGCCATGCATCTTTAGTAAACCAAAAGGATTTGATTGCGCTCGCAAAGTTTGGTCAACTCTTAATCGCATCAGAACCAACTGTGGGAGATGCGCCGACTCCTTACACAGATGGGGTAAACTTCCTTCGGCCGCTTGCGACTGTGGCGCTGAGAGACAGACGGTCAAACACATCGTTGAGGAATGCCCTCTAAGGGCATACGAGGGTGACCCACGGGATTTCCTAATGGCGACCCAAGAGGCAATCGACTATTTATTATGTAAGCTGGACGGCTGCTTGTGATTGCTCTTGTGTGAGTGTAAATTTACAATTGGCGGTGTTCAGAGATTCTGTTTTGTACATATGTGATTTTTTCTTAAATCGTGTTGTTTCTGTAATTTTTACTGTGATGTTATGAGCCATACGCTAAATAAATAAATAAATACGTCGTATATTCCCTCATGACGTTGCAGTTGTGTTGGCCAGAATTGTAGGGGGCCATGACGCTGAACAGCCGGAGTTAGGCCCATCGCTGTAGCGTATGGCGGTCCATGACGTGGTGAGTTCGGACAAGGGCCGACGTTCGCGAGTGGAATGTCCTCCTGGAGACGAGTCACAGCTTCCAGATTTCGTGTGGGCCGCATCATCCGGCGGGAGTGATGAGGGTGGGGGTGGGAGAGGGCGGGATGGGCATGGGGGGGTTGGCGGAGGGGGGGGGGGGGGAGGGAACAGCGACGTGGCGCGTGCGCAACAGGCGTGCTTGTGGGCGCCGTGTCCTGAGTCACTGCCTCCCACGCACTGTGTGGGGGAGGTCAGCGCCGCAGCTTCCGAGGCAAGTGGACGCCGTGAACATCACAGAGGAAGCCTGCAGCTGCTCACGTTCACAACATCGCAAGTAGTTCGGAATCTCCGGCAACACTGTCAAGTAGCAAAATATTACACAGCCTAACGAAAGAAGTGAAGCACCTAGAACGGAAGAAGAAAACGAAATGATATTTCGCTGGCTGACGGGGTATGTGATTTTATTTCATTGTTTACAAAATCGAGTCAAATTTAAAAAGAACTTGGCAGTATGGGCCCACTTATATGTCGTTGCACCCCTCTGGCCTGGATGCATGCATTGTATCGTCTCCTGAGACTAGCTGACACACAGATATCGTGACTGCCCCTTGATATCCTGGATGCTGCCATTGGAACGGAGTTCACATCCTAGCTGGTCCCACAAATGTTCCATTGGGGATCGTGCTGGCCATGCGAGTACCTCAGCATCAAGCAGACAGTTCACAGAGACACATACCATGTATGGACGATCATCGTCCGGTTGAAAAATGGCAGCAGTACACTGTCACAAGAGAAGTATCACATGAGGACGGGGGATATGGGAGACGTAGCCTTGTGCCGTCAGAGTTCCTTCAGTCTCTACCAGCCGTGACTTGAAATCTTAACTGATGGCTCTTGACACCATGTAGCGAGGTATAACACTGTTGCGCCTTTTCAAACCATTGGAAGAATGGGCCATATTCGCCGACGATGGACTCGTGGGTAGGGCAGAATCACGATTCGTCGCTGTACACCATAAGACTGCATCAACAGTCCATGCTTCGTGGTCACGGTACAACCTCAGACGCAGCCATTTGGCTCTGAGCACTATGGGACTCAACTGCTGAGGTCATTAGTCCCCTAGAACTTAGAACTAGTTAAACCTAACTAACCTAAGGACATCACACACATCCATGCCCGAGGCAGGATTCGATCCTGCGACCGTAGCGGTCGCGCGGTTCCAGACTGTAGTGCCTAGAACCGATCGGTCACTCCGGCCGACCCTCACAATGCACCAGAAATGAAAACGTGTGTGAACATAGAAGGATTTATACACAGACAGTGTTAACAGGAATTGACTCTTTAAAATTCTAAAGGTGGCAAGGGTAAAATACAGGGAGCGAAAGGCTATTTACAATTTGTACAGAAACCAGATGGCAGTTATAAGAGTCGAGGTACATGAAAGGGAAGCAGTGGTTCGGAAGGGAGTAAGACAGGGTTGTAGCCTCTCCTCGATGTTATTCAATCTGTATATTGAGCAAGCAGTAAAGGAAACAAAAGAAAAATTCGGAGTAGGTATTAAAATCCATGGAGAAGAAATAAAAACTTTGAGGTTCGCCGATGACATTGTAATTCTGTCAGAGACAGCAAAGGACTTGGAAGAGCAGTTGAATGGAATGGACAGTGTCTTGAGAGGAGTATATAAGATGAACATCAACAAAAGCAAAACGAGGATAATGGAATGTAGTCGAAATAAGTCGGGTGATGCTGAGGGAATTAGACTAGTAAAGGAGTTTTGCTATCTGAGGAGCAAAATAACTGATGATGGTCGAAGTAGAGAGGATATAAAATGCAGACTGGCAATGGCAAGGAAAGCGTTTCTGAAGAAGAGGAATTTGTTAACATCGAGTATTGATTTAAGTGTCAGTAAGTCTTTTCTGAAAGTATTTGTATGGAGTGTAGCCATGTATGGAAGTGAAACATGGACGATAAATAGTTTGGACAAGAAGACAATAGAAGCTTTTGAAATGTGGTGCTACAGAAGAATGCTGAAGATTAGATGGGTAGATCATATAACTAATGAGGAAGTATTGAATAGGATTGGGGAGAAGAGAAGTTTGTGGCACAACTTGACCAGAAGAAGGGATCGGTTGGTAGGACATGTTCTGAGGCATCAAGGGATCACCAATTTGGTATTGGAGGGCAGCGTGGAGGGTAAAAATCGTAGAGGGAGACCAAGAGATGAATACACTAAGCAGATTCAGAAGGATGTAGGTTGCAGTAGGTACTGGGAGATGAAGAAGCTTGCACAGGACAGAGTAGCATGGAGAGCTGCATCAAACCAGTCTCAGGACTGAAGACCACAACAACAACAACTGCGCATCTGCGTCACGCTTTATCCGGCAGCCAGTGAGAGTTCAGCGGTATTCTGAGCGCTCTACTGTGATCGTTCTATGCAGTGCGAGCATTAAACGTGATCGTAGCGAGTCATGAGGGAATATACGACGTAAAATCGGCATTAACTGCCCTACATGATACAATATGAAAGTGGTTAGTATTGAAGCGCAACCCCAAAATGAAGTTAGAAGTAACGCAATCTACATTCTGTACGCGCAGAGGGTTTCTGATTCAGAAATCGCATTTGAATGTTAGTTGTACGTGAAAATTTCGTATTATTGCTCGTGTAAGATGAGAAAACCTCCACAAGCAGAAGAGAGATGCCTAAATTGTATCACTTCTGACGCTTTATCTATTGTAGCCTAAACAACAAGTTTCCAACGGCCTTGCCGCAGTGCATCCGATTTGTTGAGAGCTGTCACGGTTCGTGGTGGTGGTGAGCGACAAATTCTACACAAGCAAGCGAGAGACAACATTACATGCTTTCATCAAGCGCAAAGCACGAGTATGGACGGACCGCAACTTTCGTTTGGAACCGGTAACAATGAACTCGCTGTCCTTGTCTCGACCTGCGCGAACCGCCGTCGTTCGTGGCTCGGACTATATCGGCAGTCTACGCAGAGGACAGTAATTCCGTATCCCAGCTGCTACTAGCCTCCGACTAATGGTCCAGGATGAGACAGAATGTTGCAGGAAGTCCATTACTTGCTTTTGATGGCAAGCTCAGATGTATGAAGAGATGAGAAAAGGACACGTAGCACACCATGTTACAGAGATACTGGTTCCCGTGGTACAGCTGGGAAACTCCGAGAGAAACTCCTCTCGAATGCTCAGTGGTACTGGGTAAGACGCAGGTTACTGGAAACCGGCAACAGTTATGGGATGATGATAGCTATCTGATACGTGAGGAGAGCTTTTAGGCACACCTCGGACTAAGACAGACGACGTAAAGAGAGACTTTGATAATCACATCTCCTGTCCGATCGCGTCCATCCCGGGTATGGGAGGGACAGATGCGATCACACAGCTGAATGTTGCACGCATATCTTACGCAAGAATCCATAGCTAGCTCGAATCGTATGGACTTTTTACTTCTCGTACCCTGTTGAACAACATTACGGAAGAACAAATTGGGCAAGACTAAAAACTGGATTAATTTTGGTTAAATATGAGGTGCAAATATTTTTCTGAATTTTTGAATTGTGTGACACAGGAGATAGATTTCCTGTATGCAGCAACAGTTTACTCTTCCCAGTTTCGAAGCTCGACCAAATATCGAGGTCTTGCCAATTCTCTTTGGTACCTCCTCATTAGTTACATGATCTACCCATCTAAGTTTGATAATACCCATACATTATTTTTATTTTTTTGTTTCACTAGTCAGTAGAGGATGTTCGAGGTATTACCCATTTCAGAGCCGTGATCTCGACAACCAACAATTAGGCGAGCTGGTAGCGGGACAGAAGTAGTCGCATCGGCCTCACAAAAAAGGGAAACCTTTCGAATTCCTTGACTGGAAACGATAGGTTGGAGATGATTTTAATTTACTTCTGGAACAATACGGCCCACATTGTAAGAATATGAGCATCTAGTGTATGGTTGGGACCTATTTTGTTTTTACACCTTTTTTTTCTTTCATAAGGATTTTTCTTTCATCCTCTGCTCCTCTTCGGTCTAAGCCGACTCATGTTTGAAGATACGCAGGTCGCGTAATATTTCTTTCGTTACATATTAAATGTGCCACTTTTCACAAATGTGTGAAACATTTTCAAATAATAATAGGTGTCTTTGCACAGATAAAACAAAGGGACTGATATAAAAGGGAAAAAAATGTAAACGATGCTCAATGGATGCAACTTTACTTTGTAAAAACAATTATTTCGAATCTGCCGACGTAAAAATCAACTTAAATCCGCTGCATCTGAGAGCCATCCATATAACTGAACGATTTGAAGCGAAAGACTTGAGACCTGCTTTTCGCCAGTATTAGTAGAGTAATTTAAATTTGTCAACTGGTAGACGTTGAAAAATAAAAATATTACTGTGCTGCATGTCTATATTGACATAAAAACGCCTTTTGATGATTCAGACATAAGACATCAGATGGGATATTGAGAAACTGGTGTTTCGTGTTTTACTGTACATCAACACAAGGATTAACTGAACACGCAATTCCACGAAATCCGTCTCCTTTGTTCTTAGGAAGTCAAATTAACGATTTGATTTAAAGAGTCTGCTTTGATCGATGACGGGATCAGCATGGCTTGATGTCTCATAACCACGCACATTTCATTGCATGACAGTCCACAGGTATTTGACTCATATTTCAGCCATTACGACGGAAATAATGGAACAAGAACCACAATACTGCATAGTCGTTTCACCTTAACTGTGTTGATAGTAGCAGACAGACTGCCTGATAATCCTACACGCTGTGTTTTGTCACTGAGGTAGCTTCCTTATACTCCGTGATTCCGCTTGCGCAGCCTGCACTCTGATACCAACGATCCCGTTTGTCATACATTTCTGGTGTAGAGGCTTCATCTTAAAGTAGACGAATTACGCACTGTTTCCTACTAACAAGTTATCAATAAATTTTATAAGCAGTATTTCCAGATGCGTTTCGAAACCTCTTGTATTTACATATATTGGAACCTACATCTGTTGAACAGCATGTTGCTGTGTGCAAATCAATTTGTGTATGTAGTTCCGGTTCAGGAGAAAATTTTTATCTGCTATTAGAGCGCCAGTACCCAGAGCCAATTTTCTTATCCAGAGAGTACAAAGGGCTTCACAACATTAATGTACATTTTTATCTTTGGTGAATGTACGCCAAATACTGACTCCTAGCTCGCCATGATGGTCATTTCATTGGTGCAAGCTGATGGCGTGAACCACATAGTTAACTTTACCCCGTGAACATTTATATCACATGTTAAAATTGTGTGCAGGACCTGGACTCCAACACACATACATGCCATTCGCAGGCTGTTGCAGTACCCATGCACATCTAACGGAGTGATTCAAAACCCGAACTTGTCATTTGTTTCCCCCCATACTTTCCTTTAACGCGTATTCTTCACCACCATGTATTTGAGCATATGCTGTTAGGTGAAAATCTAAATGATGGAAACTAGTCTATTCTGGACAGTAGGGCAGCGAACTACTGGTAGACTTTGACTCAAACAAAACATTAATCTGTAGGTTCGAGGCCAGTGAGAACTGCCGTTAATGGGAACAGCTGTAAATGCGGAGGCTGCGTCTACATTATGCAGGGTGATTTTGCAACATGGAAAGAAACTTCGGGAAAAGATCCCTGAGCGTGTAAGATACATAAGTCCCCTTGAACGTGTGTACAAGTGTATGTCTCAGTGATTGAAATCATACATGAGAACAGCTCAGGCAGGTGGAGATGTTCTGTCCGAAGGAGTGCTTCAGCTCTACATTCAAGAGGGCAGTGAGCTGGAGCACTATCGTATCAAGATACAAAGAAACTGTCCGAAGGAGTGCTTCAGCTCTACATTGAGGGCAGTGAGCTGGAGCACTATCGTATCAAGATACAAAGAAATTAAAGTCATTAGCTACCAGTGGGCATTGATTCATACCAATGGGGCAACTTGAAAACAGGTACTGGACCGGCATTCGAAACCGGGTCTCCTGCTTAATAGGCAGATGAGCTGACCACTGAGCATTCACACTGGTCACCACAAACGCAGAAACTATACTAGAAGGCCTCCCCTCAGACCCAGCTATCAGCTTATATCGTACACTACAGATGAAGTGGCCACCAGCAGCTAATATCTTTAACTCCTTTGTGTCTTTATCCATAGTAGTTTCACGATCACAGTGATGTTTGTTCTTTCAGACATGTCCAAAAGAACAGCCGCCACATATACACACTGACGGACAAGATCGCATCACCAAAAAGTAATTAATGTAGAATAGTGAAATTTCGGGAATGACCCGCCAGGGTAGCCGAGAGCGCTAATGCACTGCTTTCTGGGTAGGCGCGCCAGCCCTGGATCGAATCCGCCCGGCGGATTAACGATGACAGCCAATGTGCTGGCCAGTCTGGATGTGGTTTTTAGGCGGTTTTCCACATCCTACTAGGTGAATACCGGGCTGGTCCCCACTTCCCGCCTCTGTTACACGACTCGTAAACATTTGAAACACGTTCACACTATTTCACGATTTACACTATGCGCAGACAGTCGGGGTACACTACTTCCATCCCGGGGGGTATGGGGTGGCGGCAGGAAGGGCATCTGGCCACCCCCTAAAATTAATCATGCCAAATCTGTACTTAACCATGCCGACCCTGCGCACAATGCGGGAAAAAGGCAGTAGCAAAAGAAGAATGGTTCAAATGGCTCTAAGCACTATGGGACTTAACTTCAGAGGTCATCAGTCCCCTAGAACTTAGAACTACTTAAACCTAACTAACCTAAGGACAGCACGCACATCCATGCCCGAGACAGGATTCGAACCTGCGACCGTAGCAGTCGCGCAGTTCCAGACTGCAGCGCTTAGAACCGCTCGGTCACTCCGGCCGGCAGCAAAAGAAGAAGAAGTGAAATTTTGGGAATACATTTCTCTAGAGTGATTAAAACTGCACAATCACAGATTAATGTAAGCGCGAGATAACATTGCCAATGTTAAATGCTGGTACACTAAAAAATAGGTGTAACTGCCAGAAGGTTGAATGGAAGCGTCCAAACCTGCATGTATTGTCGTGTATAGCTGCCAGATGTCAGTTTGTAGGATAGAGTTCCATGCCTGTTGCACTTGGCTGCCCGATACGGGGACGGTTAATGCTGTTTTTTGTGGATGACACTGGATATGTTGTCCGATTATGTCCCATTGGAGACAGATCTAGTGATCGAACAGGCCAAGGCAACATGTCGATACTCTATTGATCATGTTGGGTTACAACAGCGGTATTTGG